>NC_086450.1:396272222-396872222 GCF_028390025.1 Pseudophryne corroboree | reverse complement strand
CAAGAACTGATAATGGAATCAAAGAAAATAAGCAATCGTATTGTGACAGCAAAGAAAAGAAGGAATAAAAGTCAAGTGTGGGAGAGGCAGCGGTATGTAAATCAGATTGAGGACTTAACTATATACCATGCTCGTATTAAAGGAAAAATGGTAGCTGCCAGAGAAAAAAATAAGAAAAAGGACAGTACTGAAAACTTGCCGGCGCTACAGGGGTTAATGACAGTACCATCTACAAAGGATTTCCCTGTAGAGCAGCCGGAGACAGCGGTGCAGGAGGAGCGGCCTCAGGGAGGAATTCCATGCGACATCAGTGTGGAGGGGGTGCCGGGAGCAGTGGACCAATGCGAAAGTCGAGGGAACCCCGGTGACGTGGCCACTGACGTGGAAGAAATCCTGGTTGATATGGAGACGGAGGGAAAGCCGGGGTCCATGGACGAAGGTGAGCCAGCGGTGATGCAGAAGCAGCAGGAAGATCAAGCAGTGGCGGCCAGAGCGGTAGAGGCAGAAAAGACCCGTGCGGGGATCCCGGCTGGAAGACAAGTGACATCAGCGGGAGTCCCGGCCAGCATGAAGCCCTGCAAAGCGGCTGAGAGCAGCAGACAAGAGGTGTGTGTCCCAGACAGCGGAGGAAAGGAAAGAGCAAAGGGGGCTCCAGAATTTTGTTTGGGTGGTGGGGGCCCAGTTGGGCTTTGCAGGTGGGTGGAGGGACAAAGTGGGGAAAATGAAGATGAAAATGCAAATGGGGAGATAAATAGAAACAGTGGAAATGAAGGAAAATCCGGTGAAGTTCAAGGCCAGACAAGGCTGGATAAAAGCTCGCTTTCTAAAGCAGAGTTAGAAGTGGTGAATACAGTTTATGGGGAACTACAGGTACCAGAAAGAATGCGAGCTGCGGCAAAGCTCATAAGTACTGAAATGCTTAAACACAAGGATAAAAGCAAGAATGTGGTTCCAGGGAAACAGGTGAAGCCTGCAGTTGTCCCTATTTCAGCCCCTGGCCCTGTGTTTTTCCCTGTTCCCAGTGTCCCTGTTGCAGGTAAAGGTGGAACATCAAAGGAAGGAGTCGCGTCTTATGCAAAGGTACTGTGCGAACCACCGTCTGTGAGACAAGGTGAAGATGTTTGGGGGGAGGGAGGAGATGCGGGAGGTTTTGGGAAGAAAAAGGTGATACATTTTAAATGGAATGGTAAGGGGGATGCTCCTTCAAAAGTTGATTTTTTGAAAGAATTTTTTGCATTGGGGTTTTCAGCCAGGCAACTGTACTCCTGCATTCACCCTGTGAACTCAAAAGAGTTTGACGTGGCCTTTATGGCAAACAGGGTGATGCAGGAGTGCTTCTTAAAATTAACTGATCAAGTAGAAGGAGGCTACTTTAGTCAATTTTCCTTTTTAATGAGGGGGAGGATTGAAAGTGTTAAAGTATCTATATTAGTAAGAAACGAGACAATACCGGAAAACGACATTAAATTCTGGTTAAGCAGGCAATGTGAAAAAGTGTTGAGTTTAGAGAAAGCTGATTATACACTGGGAGTGTGGGGAGGAACATGGTCAGCAAATGTGCACTTGGTGCGAAATGTAGAAGGAGTGAAACATCTGCCGTCCGCCGCATACATTGGCCGCGATCGCATTCATGTGTTCTACCAGGGTCAGCCAAAGACCTGCTTTAAGTGTGGTGACCCTGGGCACTTGAGCAATGAGTGCGATGCGGTCAAATGCAACTTATGCGGCGGACTGGGCCATACGTCAAAGGTTTGCAACATAATTCGATGCAATTTATGTGGGGGTGAAGGTCATCCATATAGTAGGTGCCCGGAGGCGGTAAAAATGAAGGAAGGGGGGAGAAGGAGGGAAAGTGTGGAGGAATTAGCAACGCAGAGGAGGGAAAGAGAGACGGAAGAAAGAGAGAAAAATGTGCAAGTAGGGTCAGCGAAGGTACAGGAAGGAAAGGTGGAATGGAAGTTGGTAGGAGGAAAGGGGAAAGGAAAGGAGGGAAAGGAAGAGAAGGATGAGGGATTCCAGCTAGTAATTAAGGGAGGAAAAAGGCAGTCAGAAAGAATTAAAGAAAACTTGTTGCTTTTCAATAGGTTTGAGGGGGTGCCTACGGAGGAAGAAGAAGGGGAAATAGTGAGAGAAAAAGGAGAGTTAGTGCTTAAGCAAAGGAAAGTAAGGAAGAGAAGGAAGAGAGAGAAAGGGAGTGGGGAAGGAGGGAGAAAGAAGAAGGAAAGAAAAGGAAGTTTGACGGAAGTTTCAGGGAAAGAATCAGAAAGTGAGCTGGAGTGGGACCCGGTAGGATCTACATTAGTGGGGAAAGACAAGGAAGAAGGTGAAAATGTAGAGTCAAACATGGAAGGAATTGGGGAGGGGGTGCCGGAATCCCAAATAGAGAAGGATCCGCCTTCAGTGGATCCTGCCCGGAAACCCCCAGATCCTGGTTCAGGCGTGGAGGGAGCCGGGATGAAAGAAGGAGAGGCTGTTGTAAGAATGGAATGTGGTGTTGGTGGTGGTGATGGTGAAGGAGGTGGTGGGGAGAAGTGAATAAGGAAAATGGGTAGTGAAACTCAATCACCAAAGAAACATGGATCTCCACCCTATACGATGTGCCACGATTAATGTGGCTTCCGTTCTTTCCGATAAGGCTCGGTTTATGGCTTTTGAATTTTTTAACAACCAGGATTTTGATATTTTGTTTTTGCAGGAGACCCGGGTTAGCAGGTTGGCAGCTCTTCATAAAGCCAAAAGCGAGTGGAGAGGTGGGCCCTCCTATTGGTCTCTTGCAGCTGAGCCTTATGGTGGGGTGGCGGTACTTTTTGCCGGCATAGTAACTGTGCACAAGGTTATTGAGCTACAAATTGGAAGGTGTATGATCTTAGATGTCACCTTGAGGGGGCATGACCTAAGGCTGATCAATATCTATGGGCCCCAGACAGCCTGGGATAGGAAATGCCTTTTCAAGAGGATCAAGCCATTTCTTTTTACGGCCCAGCAGGTTGTTTTTGGTGGCGATTTCAACGCCGTAGTTAGGCCAAAAGACAGGGGAGGTGCCAAAAAAACCATGGGCTATGATTCAAATTATTTAGTGTCAATGGTAAGGCAAGCTGGGTTGGTTGATGTCCATATTCGGCATCATCCAGACCTCACGGGGTACACTTACTTTAGTGGTCAGAGTAGTGCTAGAATAGATAGGTTTTTCGTTAAAGAAACTTCCAAGACTTTGCCTTCACAGGTAAGGTTGGTGGAATTTTTGGATCACGGGTTCTTGACTTTTTCTTTGAATGCCTCACAGTCCATTTCGAAAGGAAGGGGCCTATGGAGGCTGAACTCAGAGCTCCTAAAGGAAGAGAAGGTAAGACAATCCTTTATGGAATTCTTCCAAGCACAGGAAACACTGTTGGAGGCAGGATGGAGTAGATCGGAGTGGTGGGAGGAGGTCAAAGAGAGGACCCGAGGGTTTTTCAAGTGGCTGGTAGCAAAGAAAAACTTGGTAAAGAAAAGTGCCTACTATGCTCTGAGGAGGAAATTAGACTTCCTGATCTCTGAAAGAGGAGATGATGGGGAAATCTCCCGGGTGAAATCTCGGATGCAGCAGTTGCAGTATAGTCGACTTTCGTCTTTGATTCGGGAGAGGGATTATGGCAAGTACCACTCCCCGGATCCCTACCAGAATTGTAGGCGAAAGATCGAGTTAAAGGAAATCAGATATCTGATTGATGGAAAGGGTGTCATGCAGGAGGGGTGAGAGGGCATCCTGGAAGTCATTAGAACCTATTACACTGATCTGCTGTCCGAGAAGGCACTTAGCAGAGAAAAGATGGAGGAATTTCTGGGGAGGATACCAGGGCTTGTGGAACCGGATGCCTCAATTGATAGCTTAGAGAGTGAGATATCTGTGGAGGAGGTCAGAGAAGCGATTGGCGGTTTAACATCAAAAAAGACACCTGGGCCAGATGGTTTGACAGCTGAATTCTATAAAGAATTATCAGACATCCTGGCACCTCGTCTCGTGGAGGTTTTTAACAGTGGCCTGGCAGAGGGTGAACTCCCTCCCTCCATGAGGCTTTCTGCACTTATCTTACTCTCTAAAGGAAAGGACCCGGTCCGTATTGAGAACTGGCGCCCCATAGCACTCCTCAATACGGATAGGAAGGTGTTGGCAAAAATCATATTTAATAGGCTGATGGAATTTTCCGGGCAGTTGCTCTCTACTTCTCAGCATTGTACTGTGAAAGGTTGAAGCACATTTAGTGCTGTCCTTGGTGTCCGGGAGGCCATAGAACGGTGCAGGGTTGAGAAGTGGAGGAAGTACTTACTGGCATTGGATCAGTCCAAAGCTTTTGACCGAGTCAACCATGAGTACCTCTGGACTTTGCTGGAAAGGTATGGCATTCCAGTTAAATTAGTCAATTGGCTACGCATATTGTACAGCAAGGCCGAGAGCTTCCCGCTTGTTAATGGTTGGGTAGGGCCTGCCTTTGTGGTGAATTCTGGGGTCCGTCAGGGTTGCCCCCTGAGCCCTCTCCTTTACGTGTTTGCGATCGATCCTTTTATTCGGAGGATTGAGGACAGCATGGTGGGAGGGGTGCAGCTGGGCCAAGGAGAACCACTAAGGGTAACTGCCTATGCTGATGATGTCACAGTGGTGTTGTCATCAAAGACAGAGGCCTGTGATGTGGACCAACTGATAGGCGAATACTCTGGAGCCTCGGGCTCCATGATAAATCAGGACAAGTGTGAAGTTTTCTGGATGGGGGAGGAAGGTCGAGAATTCGACCTTCCGGACAGCCTCCCTGTGGCCAACCACCAAATTAAGATTCTAGGAATACGATTCGATCAGGGCGATTATGCCACAGCAAATTGGGAAAGGATACTGGAAGAGGCGACCCGGAAAGTAAGAAGTTGGAGAGGATGGAAATTCTCTCTGAGGGAAAGGGTTGACTTGTGTAAAACCTATCTGATTCCATTGTTTTTATATGTCAGTTATGTATGTTTTTTGCCACAACCACTGTGGTCTAAAATTGGCTCTTTGTTTTTTCTGCTGTTGTGGGGAAACAAAATTAATATAGTCAAGAGAGGCATTGCGTGCAAACCGAGGACCAAGGGGGGGCTGGATATGGTCAACCCGGTGGTGTTTTTTATAACAGCTTTTTTAAAAATGAATTTCGGGGGTCTGTTTTCAGAGACCCCTCCTCGGTGGGCAGACGGTTTTAGGGAATGGATATCCCCCTTCCTCACAGTGTGGATAGAAGGAGGTCACTTGAGAAACTCTCGGCCTAGAAGAGGCTACCTCCCGATCTATGTGATCCAGTGCTTGAAAGTGATTGGGCGATGGGGCTTGGGAGTGGGGGAGTTAAGAGATCTCAGTAGGAAGGAGTTGGGGAAGAGGGTCTTGCAAACTCACTTCCATGTCCCATTGGCCCTGAAGGATTGCCCAGAAACTGTATGTTCAGAAGGGATTTCTCTGATAAATTCTCAGAGAATCCCGTTGAAATTTAGGGACATCGCCTGGTTCTCATTCCAAGGGAAGCTCTATGTTAGGGGGAACCTGAAGTTTAGAAGATCCAATGATCGTGATTGTCCACGGGAGGAGTGTCAAGGTCAGGAGGAGAGTATGGACCATTTCTTGCTTCAGTGTCCTTTTAATATAAACATTTGCAAAAGAGTGTCAAGCGCTCTAGGAATACCTTGTCTTTCTGGTTTGGATTACCAGGGATGGGCATATGGGGCACTCAAAGGGTATGAGGAATTTGATTTATGCACAATTTTTATGATAAGTTTAGCTGTCAGGTATCACTTATGGAATGCACGGTGTCAGGTTTCATTGAGAAATAAAATCCTTCCCTGCGAAGTGGTGGAGGGCTTAATACTACACGAGGTGAAGCGGATGATGGAAATGGAGGAGGAGAGATTGGATGTCACCAGTTGGTCCCACTTGTGGCGCCGGCTGAAGCCCCCTTAGTGGGTGATGGAAAATGTTCAGCCTCCAGGTACTGGTAGAAACTTTTCTATAACTATCTCACTTTTTAGTTGAAATAGAATTTTGAGATTTGGTTTGGTTTTAAATGGCTGTGTACACTGGAAGAGCTACCTAGATTTGTTATTGACTCCTCATTAAATGTTGGATTGTCCTGGGAGAAAGTAGAGTGTATGGGGTGGTAGGTGAGAGGGTGAGTGGGTTGAGAGTGGAGTGAAAGGTGGTGGTGGGGAATGAAAGGAAGTGTGAGAGTGGTATGCATGGGCTCAAGAACAAGGGAGTAAGGAGAAAAAGGAGGAGGCTAGTCTCAGGACAAGAAGGTTCTTAAGGAAGTTGTTAGACTTAAGGGGAAAATTGAAGGGAAAGATGGAATTTGGAAATATGTCAAACAGGGGAGAAGTGGTAGGAACAAATGGGAAAATTTGTTTGAGATTTTGTTCTTTTTTTAATTTTATTTATTTATTGTAAATTTGTAAATGTGTAAATAAAATGTAAGAAGGTTGCAATATTTCAAATAAAAACATTACCAGTATATAGTAGTACAGTGCTGCATTGTGATGACAACCAGTATATAGTAGAACAGTACAGTAGGCCATTGCTGTATCTTGCAGCTCTGTGTCACTTCTATTCTCCTGATCAGTGCTCAATATCTGTGCTGCATTGTGGTGACCAGTATATATATAGTAGTACAGTGCTACATTGTGGTGACCACCAGTATATAGTAGTACAGTACAGTAGTCCATTGCTATATCTTGCAGCTCTGTGTCAGACTCAGTTCTATTCTCCTGATCAGTGCTCAATATCTGTGCTGCATTGTGGTGAGCAATATATATATAGTAGTACAGTGCTGCATTGTGGTGACCACCAGTATATAGTAGTACAGTACAGTAGTCCATTGCTGTATCTTGCAGCTCCATGTCAGACTCAGTTCTATTCTCCTGATCAGTGCTCAATATCTGTGCTGTATTGTGGTGACCAGTATATAGTAGTACAGTGCTGCATTGTGATGACCACCAGTATATAGTAGTACAGTACAGTAGGCCATTGCTGTATCTTGTTGCTCTGTGTCACCTCTATTCTCCTGATCAGTGCTCAATATCTGTGCCGCATTGTGGTGACCAGTATATATATATATATATATATATATATATATAGTAGTACAGTGCTGCATTGTGGTGACCACCAGTATATAGTAGTACAGTACAGTAATCCATTGCTGTATCTTGCAGCTCTGTGTCAGTTCTATTCTCCTGATCAGTGCTCAATATCTGTGCTGCATTGTGGTGACCAGTATATATATATAGTAGTACAGTGCTGCATTGTGGTGACCACCAGTATATAGTAGTACAGTACAGTAGTCCATTGCTGTATCTTGCTGCTCCGTGTCACTTCTAGTATCCTGAACAGTGCTTAATTTCTGTGCTCAGTGTCAGTGCTGCATTGTGGTTACTAAAAGTCCAGTGTCTTGTGCTGCATTTTGCTGCTGTAGGGTGCTGTGATAGTGTCCTGTCACTGTGCATAGGTCATCATCATTCCAGTCACAGTGGTATCTGGTATCTATCTAGTGGTATCTAATTCAGATATTACTGCCATCTAATTCCAGATATATTACTGCCATATAATTCCACACATTAAAAAATGGAGAACAAAAATGTGGAGGGTAAAATAGGGAAAGATCAAGATCCACTTCCACCTAGCGCTGAAGCTGCTACCACTAGTCATGGCAGAGACGATGAAATGCCATCAACGTCGTCTGCCAAGGCCGATGCCCAATGCCATAGTAGAGAGCATGTAAAATCCAAAAAACAAAAGTTCAGTAAAAACCCCCAAAAATCTAAATTAAAAGCGTCTGAGGTCCCATTTTCAGCAGCAGAGTGTGATGACTCACAGGGACCAATAGGCTGACCGCCTGTCTGACCTGGTGTGTGTGTCTCAAGACTATCTGAGTGTGGCTGTGTCACAGTCCTGACTCCAGTCCTTTAGGTAGCACTTTATTATTATGTGGACCCATGGTGGGGGCTGCCTGGTCTCGTGCATATTATTGGGGGAGTGGAAGGGGAGCTGGACAATATTATTAATGGGGAAGTGGGGGCTGTCTGGAGCAAAAAAGAAAAGAAAAAGAAGCTTGATGTAAACTGTGAGTTTGGCGACTATATTTAATGTATCATTTTGTATTATTGTCATTAGTTTATATTTCTATAAAATAAAAAAATACAATTTGTATCAGCAAACAATAATTGAATCTGTGGTAAATTTTGACACATAATTACAGATTTTTAGCTGAATATGAAAAAAAAAAATTGGTGGTGGGGGGTGGGGGAACGCCATGTTTCAGGTCTGGACACGCCTGTGTTGTCCGGACCGCACCCCTAATGCTGAGTCAACACCCTTTTAACATCACCGCGACACCCCTTTGTCCGGACCGCACCCCTAATGCTGAGTCAACACCCTTTTAACATCACCGCGACACCCCTTTATCGCCCGCCGCGACACCCTCTCCCGCGCCGCAAATGCCTCTGCCTGTCAATCAGGCAGAGGCGTTTGCACAAGTGAAATGCCTTGCGCACACTTCACCGGCCTTCAGCATGCGACCGCTGTCGTAGCAGCGTCCAGGTCTAACTTGGCCCATTTATCTCCATCCAATTTCCCTCCATCCAAGGCTTAGTAAATAAACCTTTTACTCTTTTAAGTTTATATGCTCCCTTTACATTTATTATGAAAATATAGTTTAAACTTCAGGAATGAGGGACAAAGAATTATAACCCATGACCTCAGTGCTGTGAGACAGAAATGATAAACATTACACCATGCGTACTGTACATAAAGGCACAGTAACTTAAATCCTAAACCTAAAGTCCCTGGATCCTGGCTTGGCTGCCAGCAACACATACCTAACTGCTTACCTGTATACTGAACATTTAGCTTTGTCACTGATTCTGGATATGTTTATTCTCTCAGTTACTAGTAACCGGGATCCAAGCCTGAAATGACATCACTGCAGCTGCTGAGCTGTAGGTCATGTGACAGATAATTTGATTAATTTGGTACTTTAGAATAGTACGATGAAAATTCAAAGAAAAAATAGCATAATTACATGAGTTTATTTGATACTATAGTATATTGTTAGTAAAATGAGTAGAAAAGAACACAATAGTTTTAAAACATTAATATTAGTGGATTAATTTAAGTTCATTAGTGTGTGTTTTCTTTGGGAATTGATATTGCTATTTTGTTCAGAAAACTGAGCTGGAGACATTCATATGTGAAAACTCATGCTGTTTGGAAATAAACAATAATAAGAAATTCATTCCTAGAACACATTTAAGAGTCTTTTGAATATGCTTGATTATCAGATCCGTAACTACACTTTTTGGTGCCCCGTGCTAGAAAGAGAATTGGTGCCCCCTTTATTAAAAATAGGGACCTAATGCATGCACTAAAATATAGAGGTGTGGCTACATGGGGAATGGGTGTGGCCATTGCATAGTACCAATTCACATTACACCTGCAGTACTCACACATTTATGTACATCCCCTCTGTACTCAGTCTTAGCCTTCTAACACATGTATGTACATCCCCTCTGCACTCAGTCTCATCCCTACTCACACATGTATGTACATCCCCTCTGGATACTTGGAACTCCATCCATGCTCACAATAAGTAGCTCAAATGTGTGGGAGGGAACGAATGATACAGCTGCTGGGAGGAAGAGGAGGAGCTGAGGGGGGGGGGTGGTGCCCGGAACACATAACATGGAACACACATGCAGGCAGTCCGTTGTAATGTATAATGGCACTGGGTGGTACACAGCAGCTGGTGGCGGCAGTGCAGAATTGCGAGTGGATGCAGACGTTGTTGCGCCCATACAGCAAATGTGCCAAGCACCATCTGCACCAACCTAGTTACGGCCCTGTGGATTAAAGCCATAGTATTTAGAAACAAGCTTGACAAAACCTTCCAAACTTTAAAATAGGGAGTTGAAAGCTACTGAGAAGCCATTTTATATTATGTATTTTTGGGGGGGCTCTCTTACATAACTAAATCAAAGTTAGAAAATATAGATCATTTACCAATTTTAGTAGTACCAAAATTGTGCAAAGCAATAGGCATAGGCTGTAATTTCAACCAGGTGCCGAATGTAATGACGCCCAAATTTGACAGCCGTGGGGAATGTTTTTTTTTTTTAAAGGGGCAATCACGTACAAGGAAAAATCATGCCTTGTAAGTGATTGCCCCTTTAACATAATGTCTAAGTTCAGACATCATCCAGCACGGCCGCCAAACTTGGGCATCATTACATCTGGCCCCTAGTCAGACAGAAGTCCTGTTACTGTTAGGTTACTATAGTATCAAAAAATCTGCAACTGTTATAGTAGATGTATCTCTTCAGCATTTGCACAGTTGGTATCATTAAATCATGTGTCAGAATACAGAAGTCCTAATTAGGACTAGGTTGTAAATCATGTGTTAAAGTACAGCAGTAACAATAAATACCAGGTGGTCTGTTTAATCAAATTTGTCAGGAATTATTGTACTATGCAGGACACAATTTGTACCACTAAAAATTACAAAATGTATTTAGAGAATAACCAGTGACACTGCATACAGCAGATTTGATAACTGTAGACATAAATCACATGAAACATAAAAAGGATTATAAACCCACTATCGGGGTATTTTTCGTGTTACCGCTTTTACCTGTATTTAATCACAACTCACTAAAAAAGGAAAGGCGCCTGTGATAGAACCTGTGTTGAGATGCTATTTGCTGCTCTCAGAATAGGGTATTAGCGTCCCTATATAAAGTAAACAAGCAAAAAAGGAAAGAGAGCGCAAATAGACTTGAATTATTCCATATTTATTATATCTAAAATTGCACATACACCAAAATTAGTTTAAACTATACCAATTGGCAACTGGATTTAAAACAACTTAGTACTTTAAAAATATATTTCATAGCATAGGATCCCTAACACTCGAATATCCTTATGGTTCCACTCAAGTAATACCCTACTGATTACCAGATAATTTTCACAGGTGTCCTTTAGTGAAATCAATGTAGAAAGAGTCCAAGAATGGTGAAAGACCCTTATTTATATCCACCAGTCACGTCCTGTGTGATAATACATGTATTTATACCGTAATCATGGTTATTGTTTCTTTTAAGAAAGAATTGAAACAGTTAATGTAGCAAATATACTGATGCTTCAGGTAGCTAAAAGTCAGTTTGTAAAGCAGGCTTTATCTCATATTGCAGCCTCTCTAGAGCGTCTCCGTCTGCCGCTCTCTACCTTAATCACTTATTGTGTTCAGAGCGGTTAGGCTTACCGCTTCCCGAGCGTTTTGGTCCACGGCGCTGGGATTGCGCGCACCGCCTGGCGTGTCCAAGGTGATTGTAGCTGCGGCGCCTGTGTTCACCTCTCAGTGCCCGACTGGACCGCTGGCTCCAGGCACGTGATCGGCAGCCACGGTCCCTGCTTTGCAAAGGGACCAATGCAGGTGGCTCCAGACCCAGGACCGGACTGTCCAATAAAGTGATTGATGCTGAAATCGGTAGCAACCAAATCCGTGAAGAGTGTTTGGATCCTAAAACACCCTGACGCGTTTCTCGACCATTATAAGCTGGTCGTTTCTTCAGAAGAAACGACCAGCTTATACCGGTCGAGAAACGCGTCAGGGTGTTTTAGGATCCATACACTCTTCACGGATTTGGTTGCCACCGATTTCAGCATCAATCACTTTATTGGACAGTCCGGTCCTGGGTCTGGAGCCACCTGCATTGGTCCCTTTGCAAAGCAGGGACCGTGGCTGCCGATCACGTGCCTGCAGCCAGCGGTCCAGTCGGGCACTGAGAGGTGAACACAGGCGCCGCAGCTACAATCACCTTGGACACGCCAGGCGGTGCGCGCAATCCAGTGACGTGCGGTGAGGTCTTTGGCTGGGGAGGCACATATATATCTCCATCTGCCCCCTCTCTCACTTGAGATGTGTGTGCAGGCCAGAGTGTAGGCGCCGCTCAGGGCCGGTGCAAGGGTGTTCGGCGCCCTCCCTAACTTAACTCATAAAGGGACAGCATGCATCACAAAAGAGGGGTGTGGTCTCCCAAGGAAGGGGCGTGGACACAATAGCACCTGAGAACAGTACCTCCAATTCAAATTACGCCACACTGTAGAACAATCTTATTCACATTACACTGTATGCAGGCAGGGACGCTGAGGGGGAGATACAGGGAGGGTGAGGGCAGGAAAGCTGACGGGGAGGGTGAGGGCAGGGACGCTGAGGGGGAGATACAGGGAGGGTGAGGGCAGGAAAGCTGATGGGGAGGGTGAGGGCAGGGACGCTGAGGGGGAGATACAGGGAGGGTGAGGGCAGGGACGCTGAGGGGGAGATACAGGGAGGGTGAGGGCAGGGACGCTGAGGGGGAGATACCGGGAGGGTGAGGGCAGGGACGCTGAGAGGGAGATACAGGGAGGGTGAGGGCAGGGACGCTGATGGGGAGATACAGGGAGGTTGAGGGCAGGGACGCTGAGGGGGAGATACAGGGAGGGTGAGGGCAGGGACGCTGATGGGGAGATACAGGGAGGTTGAGGGCAGGGACGCTGATGGGGAGATACAGGGAGGTTGAGGGCAGGGACGCTGAGGGGGAGATACAGGGAGGGTGAGGGCAGGGACGCAGAGGGGGAGATACAGGGAGGGTGAGGGCAGGAATGCTGACGGCGAGGGTGAGGGTAGAGACGCTCATGGGCTATTATAGGGAGAGTGAGTGCATGGACGCTGACAGGGATTTAGAGGAAGGGTGAGGGCAGGGACGCTGACAGGGAGTTAGAGGACTCATGAGGGGCGCGTTACAGGGAGGGTAAGGGCAGTAGAACTGAAGAGGGAGTAACAGGGAGGGTGAGGACAGGGGCCTAAAAAATAGATTAGAATAAACAAATGCTCTAAATCCCCCCAACCGTCACTTACCAGATATGTGCAGCGCCTCCTCACTTCTTCAGTCTGTCACACGTGGGTCTCTATCAGTGATTGTGCAGGACAGGACTCGGAGCTGATAGTGTGGTTTCCGCTCACCACCGGCAAAGCTCTTGACTGTGGGCTGGGTCTGGATCCCATCTTTATGTGCCTGGGGGGGGGGGGAGACATGGCACACACTTTAGTTAGAGGGGGGGACACTGCACACACTTTAGTTAGAGGGGGGACACAGCACACACTTTAGTTAGGAGGAGGAGGGGGGGGGGACATGGCACACACTTTAGTTAGAGGGGGGACACGACACACACTTTAGTTAGGAGGGGGAGGGGGGGACACGGCACACACTTTAGTTAGGAAGGGGGGACATGGCACACACTTTAATTAGGAGGGGGGGGCATGGCACACACTTTAGTTAGTAGGGGGAGGGGGGACACGGCACACACTTTATTTAGAGGGGGGACACGGCACACACTTTAGTTAGGAGGGGGAGGGGGGACACGGCACACACTTTAGTTAGAGGGGGGGACACGGCACACACTTTAGTTAGGAGGGGGGGACATGGCACACACTTTAGTTAGGAGGGGGAGGGGGGACATGGCACACACTTTAATTAGGGGGGGGACATGGCACACACTTTAGTTAGGAGGGGGAGGGGGGACATGGCATACACTTTAGTTAGGAGGGGGGGCATAGCACACACTTTAGTTAGGAGGGGGGGACATGGGACACACTTTAGTTAGGAGGGGGGGACATGGCACACACTTTAGTTAGGAGGGGGGGACATGGCACACACTTTAGTTAGGAGGAGGGAGGGACATGGAACACACTTTAGTTAGTAGGGGGAGGGGGGGACACAGTAGACAGATCTGCCGTTCCGCTCTCACCCTATACCGCTGCTGGTGCGCCCCATGTCTTCCGCTCTCTCCCCTCCTCTGTGTCTTCCGCTCTGCCTGTGTGTGACAGGCGCCGGTCTGGCAGCGGTAGCAAGGACAGTGCTGTGCCGTGAGTAAGGAGGCAGGGAGGGGGAACCGCTCTTAAGTCAGCGCCGCATCCCGGTGTCCGGGCGCCGCCGCAGCAGTACCTGTCGGGTCCCGTCGCTTCTCCTGGCCGCGTCTATGTGATTGGACCAGCGGATCCAGCACTGGATCTGCTGTCCAATCACTAGTGCCTCGCTAGCAGGGGCGTGCTTTCCCTGCCAGCGAGGCACTTGTATATGTGCCGCATTCCCCTTCTTTTGTAATGGGCTTTTACAGCCCAGTGCATGGCCCCGTCCCCGCTTTGTCCCCGTTTCCACTGGCTACGGGAGGCACTAGCTATTAGTGCCTCCCAAACTAATTACATGGCCTAAAATGATTATAATAATATAAAGTGGATACATAATGACACAGAATATGTGTCATATGTTTCTGCTTTATATTATTTGAATCATTAATGGCAGGGGAGGCACTGCCTCCCCTGCCTCCCCTGACTGCACGTCCCTGGTAGAACTGTGCAGAGTATGCTAGAGTACAGCACATACCAGATTACAGTCAGTCCAGCTCCTGATGTGCAAGTGGCTACTCGAGAGCATTGATTTATCACCTTGTCCATCACTTTTGTACAGTAATCCATTTAATTTATCAAAACAACAAGTATGATATGCCTATGGGAGGGTCCCACACATTTGCAGATTAGTAATGTGCAGAGCCAAAGTCCTGTGGTTCCCCTGTGCAGAGGTCCCAGCCAGCAGCATCACACAGAGACTGCTGCATGCAGTGCACAGGGGTGTGCTGCCAGTGCTGATGAGCTTTGACCTCTGCACCAGTGTAGGGCAGCAGGCAGGCTCATGTCACAGAGAAGGATTAATGAATCAGCTGTGTGCAGATGATACTGTATAGAATCTAGATCATCACTGTATTACAGTATAGAGTATACAGAGCTGAGGCACAGAAAGTGTATATTAAAGGACCCTACCTAGCCAGAGCACAGGAGGATTAGGAGCATGAAGGCAGCGGGCAGCGGCAGTGCTGAGTGCTTTGTCGGAAGTGAGCTGTCTGAAGCTCTGAACTTCCTGGTCAGGTCACCTGATCATCATTGAGGCAGATGTAGTAGCTGCCTCTAGTGGTCCGTTTTCTCTGTGATATTATTGGCAGCGGCAGAGCCCCGCCCCCCTGCACTAGGCAGATCTTACTATCACAGGAGAGGCAGAGCTGGATGCTGCCTCACGACTCACGGTGTCTTCCTGGAGCACTGCAACGTGTGAGTTTTTAGACTAAAAATTATTTGAAGAATACAAAGTTTATACTTACAGTATAAGTTAGAAATATTTACTTTATACAGGTCCAGATAATTTTTATAATATAAACTCTGTATCTGTAGTATGACAGGTGAGGCACTGCCTCCCCTGCCTCCCCTGACTGCATGTCCCTGGCGCAATCCCAGCGCCGTGGACCAAAACGCTCGGGAAGCGGTAAGCCTAACCGCTCTGAACACAATAAGTGATTAAGGTAGAGAGCGGCAGACGGAGACGCTCTAGAGAGGCTGCAATATGAGATAAAGCCTGCTTTACAAACTGACTTTTAGCTACCTGAAGCATCAGTATATTTGCTACATTAACTGTTTCAATTCTTTCTTAAAAGAAACAATAACCATGATTACGGTATAAATACATGTATTATCACACAGGACGTGACTGGTGGATATAAATAAGGGTCTTTCACCATTCTTGGACTCTTTCTACATTGATTTCACTAAAGGACACCTGTGAAAATTATCTGGTAATCAGTAGGGTATTACTTGAGTGGAACCATAAGGATATTCGAGTGTTAGGGATCCTATGCTATGAAATATATTTTTAAAGTACTAAGTTGTTTTAAATCCAGTTGCCAATTGGTATAGTTTAAACTAATTTTGGTGTATGTGCAATTTTAGATATAATAAATATGGAATAATTCAAGTCTATTTGCGCTCTCTTTCCTTTTTTGCTTGTTTAATCACAACTACCTATTATAACTTAACAACTAAAATAAAGACACAGACAACAGTGCTGGCGTTTACAATCTTTGTCAAATTTATTATTGACAGGGACTATTTTAAATTTTTTCTTTAAATGGTGGCGGCACTAAAGAACGGACAGGGAAAACAAACACACACACCAAACCAAGCGTTGGTGTTCAACTCTCCACTCGTTCAGGTGGTGTAACCTCGCAATTCTGCAAAGCTAAGATTCACTCCCAGTAGGCGGCGGCTTAGCGTGTGCAATGCTGCTAAAAGCAGCTAGCGAGCGAACAACTCGGAATGAAGGCCCATGTGCACTGCAGGGGAGGCAGATATAACATGTGCAGAGAGAGTTAGATTTGGGTGGGTTATTTTGTTTTTGTGCAGGGTAAATACTGGCTGCTTTATTTTTACACTGTAATTTAGATTCCAGATTGAACACACCCCACCCAAATCTAACTCTCTCTGCACATGTTATATCTGCCTCCCCTGCAGTGCACATGGTTTTGCCCAACTGCTAACAAAGTTACTGCTGCGATCAACTCAGAATTACCCCCATGGTTTTGCCCATTAACTAACAAATTTGCTGCTGCGATCAGATCTGAATTAGGCCCCATTTTTGTAGTTTATTAAATTCCACCCACTGGAGGTACAATCCAAATTTTGATCCGATGTCCGTTTGGGCTGTGGACCGATGACGTCATTGGCTCCCCTCGGCGCCTACAGACCGGCATCACTTGGGGGCGGGGCCACAAAGTGCAAACCATCACCATGGTGATGAACTTAACAAAAACAAGTGAACTGGCTGAATAACATGTAACGCCTAAGGTAAAACAATCAAGAATGCTGGCAATGAGATCTCTAATGACTAGCAGACATCAAGACATATCAAATCCCCAATACCATATTGTACGGCATTCTAAATAAATGTAAATTGAAAAATACAAAATATGCAATAATAAATACTGTATCTATACCCTGTATTGGCAAAATGTCACTATAACTCATGGTGATGGTTTGCACTTTGCGGCCCCGCCCTCAAGTGATGCCGGTCCGTAGGCACTGAGGGGAGCCAATGACGTCATCGGTCCACAGCGGGTGCAGGAGCGTACAGCCAGCACGAGGTTCGGGTAAGGTATATATGTTTGTTGTACATTTGTTTCTGGTTGTCTTGATAAAAGAGTAAATTCTGAAACATTGACTACATACCAGAGTGTGAGCTGTTAGTTTCTTTCTGCATGCAAGTCTCCGTGAGTGCCGTCCAGCTGATCTTCTGCATATACAGTCTGTTCAGGTCAGGCACCGGAGCAAGGTGCTATTTACAGTCTATTGGAGTGCCGAACATGTTCTTTTCTCTACATTGAATGCACATGAGATTTCCAGCATCCCTTGGTTGCGTTTAGTTCGGGCACCCAGCACTATTGTTCACATCTTTTTTACTGACTGTCACCGCTGCTGTACCGTTTTAGAAGTTGGTGGCTTGCACTTTAGCTACAGCATGTCCTCGGTTGAGGATCCTTCAGGCTTTAATAACATTGTTCTACCTCTGGGAGAATCATTATGTTTGACTGACTCTGAGGCTGAGAACATTTTGTTTGCAGAGAAACTGCTGGATACCATCAACAGTACTGACTCCATTGAACAAATCACAGCACAATTGCTTAAACTGAACAAACGGGAAGTAGATTTCCATCTCCATGGAGTAACTCTTTCTGATTACTTCAGAGACAAAAAAATCCCTAGAGAATTTAGGGTTCAGAACATCCCCACTATCGGACGTTATAATAACGACTTTTGCCGACGCTGGGCAGCTGTGCTCAATAAGTTTTCTTTTTATTTAATACTGTTGGTCATAGAGGAGTCTAGAAAAGAATTAAATCTCACCAAAGAAAAAATTCTGCATTTTGAACAGCAGCATTTAGAATCAATCAAGGCTGACACCACACAAGACTGGTTGGCTGATCTATCTGCACAAGTTGAAAAATATAGATCAGATTTCATTCAGTTTAAAAAATCTAAGAGAGCCACCATGGACAGAGACTACGCGGAATTTAAAGTCTACAGTTGGGCTTACCACAGGGGTACAGCCCAGGACTGCAGACCTAAATTCAGAAGTCGCAAACGCCCTGACGCCAGCACTGAAATCTCCAGTGGGGGAAATTCTTCAAGTGAGGTGAAATGTGTAAACCAGACAGCATCGCATTCTTCACGAAAACCCCCTTTAGGGGTAACCACCCGGGCAAAAAATGCCCCCCCCCAAAAAAGAGAGCAACCCGCTGCGGAGGCCAGTGAGCGAGGCAGGCAAAAAAAGACCTACAGCAAGAGGACATAGTCTTCAATTTGTCTTCACGGACGTTGACTCTAGATGAAACCCACGTATTAAATATGGGACTCTCATATGTGCCAACCAACCTGAGTGACACATTCAATAGTCAAGTGGACCTCTATCACTTCAGCCGGAGATTGCGTCTTAAGGAATACTTTGGTCCAGATTCATTAAAGTCCTATGAACCAACTCCTATACACAAGCCGTCGGCTTTTGACCCACATTCTGCAAATCCTTCTATTAAAACCTTTACATCCCATATGGGTAATTATTTGGAATCCATCCCCCAAAACGCTAAAGAGGTCTCATACAATCTTTCAGCGGTTGAATGAAAGGCACTACAGAATCTTGGCGGATACCAAGATATTGTTATCTGCTGTGCCAATAAAGGTGGGGGGATCGTAGTATAGGACCTGGAGGTTTATAAATCTGAAATTTACAGGCAGTTATCTGAACCCCAGGTCTACAAATTATTGTCTCAGGATCCCACCACAGAGTTTAAAAAGGAACTTGATAACATCCTTACTGAAGCAGTTTCCAACAACTACATTCTAGACAGATTCAGAATAGTTTAACTCAAGATTGGTCCAAAACTCCAGTATTATATACTATTCCAAAACTCCATAAAAACCCATTGACACCACCAATAATTGCGGCCCGTGAGTCTTTGTATTATGGGGTCTCTCAATATTTGGACTTTTTTTTACAACCTCTAGTCCAAAAAGAGAAAACGTTCCTTAAAGACACCACGGCATTTCTTTTATTATTACAATCCATTTCCCCTCTGCCTGACAAACAACTGATATGTACCTTTGATGTTACCAGCCTCTATACCTGTATCCCGCACAGACGTGGTATAGAGGCGGTACACAGGTTTTTGTCCTATAATGTCAATTACACAGGTCCAGACATTAATTTTTTCATAACATTATTGGAACTCGCCTTGTCAAGAAATTATTTTATTTTTGATGGGAAGTTTTATGCACAGACATCCGGTTGTACCATGTACCCAGTTTTGCCAACATTTTCATGTACGACATCGAGAAAAATTAGTTTTTTAGCAACAAGGATATTTCAAGTGAAATCCTCGTTTTTTGTCGCTACATCGACGATATTTTTATGTTGTGGTCGGGGTCTGAAGAGTCTTTTGTAAAAGCCATTACTTACATCAATGAACTTGATCCTGATATCAAATTCACCTATACTATGAGCTTTTCGGACATACATTTCTTGGATGTGGCAGTCCATCAAGACGAAGATCATTGGTTACATACTTCTGTGTATTTCAAAGACACTGCCCGCAACACAGTTCTTCATGCGTATAGTCATCACCCTCCATCGATGAAATGGGGTTTGCCCTATGGACAATTCCTCAGAATTTATCGCATCTGTAGTAGCCAGTGTGGTTCACAAAAGAAGTATCAACTAGTGTGAAAGCAAAAAAGATGGCTTTTAGGAAATACAAACAGACTCAAAATAATAACGACAAAGAGGTGTATCTTGACAGATGGAAGGATGCTAAGAAAGTGATCAGACGTGCAAAGGCAGAAGCTGAGGAAAAAATGGCCCAGTCAGTAGATAAAGGGGGCAAAACTTTTTTTAAGTATATAAGTGAAAGGAGAAAATCAAATGGAGGAATAATAAGACTTAAGACAGAGAGTGAGCATTTGGTGGAGGGTGACAAGGCAATAGCAGATCACCTAAATAATTTTTTTTTGCTCAGTATTTACTACAGAAGAAGGGATGGGGCCACAGTTAAGTTGCAAGGACATTCATAAAAATAAGGTAGATAAAAGTACATTTACAGAGGAGAAGGTCCTAACAGAACTTTCACAATTAGAAGTGGATAAATCAATGGGACCAGATGGGATACACCCAAGGATACTCAAAGAGCTAAAAGATGTGCTGGTTACACCATTAACAGAATTATTTAACCAGTCACTAAATACAGGTGCTATTCCAGAGGACTGGAAAAGAGCAAATGTAGTTCCACTGCACAAAAGTGGAAGCAAGGAAGAAGCAAGTAACTACAGACCAGTAAGCCTTACATCAGTAGTGGGGAAAGTAATGGAAAAACTATTAAAAGAAAGAGTTGTGGAATATCTTAAATCAAACCACTTACAGGATCCAAAACAGCATGGATTTACTGGTGGTAGATCATGCCAAACAAATCTTATTGACTTTTTTGACTCTGTGACGAAAATAATAGATCAAGGGGGAGCTGTAGATGTAGCATATCTAGACTTTAGTAAGGCATTTGACACTGTCCCACAACGCAGACTGCTAAATAAACTTGAAAGCGTGGGGGTGGATTATAAAACAGTTAAATGGATAAGAGCCTGGTTGCAGGATAGGAAACAGACAGTTGTAGTTAATGGAGTACAATCTATGGAGGGAAATGTTTCCAGTGGAGTACCCCAGGGATCTGTACTTGGTCCAGTTCTCTTTAATATCTTTGTTGGTGACATTGCAGATGGTATTGAAGGGAAGGTATGCCTTTTTGCAGATGATACAAAGATATGCAACAGACACACCGGGAGGGGTAAAACAAATGATTGATGACCTAGGTAGGCTTGAGAAATGGTCAAGAACGTGGCAACTACAGTTTAATGCTAAAAAATGCAAAATCATGCACTTAGGTCTAAAACACCCAAAGGCTAAATATAGTATCAAGGGTACTATAATGGAAACTACTGAGGAGGAAAGGGATTTAGGAGTCACTATTTCAAGTGACTTGAAGGCAGGAAATCAATGCAACAAAGCAATGAGAAAGGCAAGTCAGATGCTTGGTTGCATAGGGAGAGGAATCAGTAGTAGGAAAAAAGAAATGATAATGCCACTGTATAGGTCATTGGTGCGGCCCCATCTGGAATACTGTGTCCAGTTCTGGAGACCATATCTCCAGAAGGATATAAATACATTAGAGAGTGTACAAAGAAGGGCAACTAAAATGGTGCATGGCCTACATCACAAAACGTACCCGGAAAGGCTAAAAGATCTTAACATGTATAGTTTGGAGGAGAGAAGAGAAAGGGGGGACATGATAGAAACTTTCAAATATATCAAGGGTCTTAACAAAGTTTAGGAGGGAAACATTCTTCAAAGGAAGAGAAATATTAGAACTTGAGGACATACACTGAGACTGGAGGGGGGGAAGTTCAGGGGAAATTTAAGGAAAAATTACTTCACAGAAAGGGTAGTGGATAAGTGGAATAGTCTCCCATCAGAGGTGGTAGAGGCTAAGACTGTAGAGCAATTTAAACATGCTTGGGATAGGCATATGAATAGCCTTACAAAAATTAGGGTTCAAAAAGGGTTGAGATTACATAAAGGATAAAAAAAAGGGGCAGACTAGATGGGCCAAGTGGTTCTTATCTGCCATCAAATTCTATGTTAAAATAGATGCCGAGGTGCAGATTGACTGGTTGCTCATTAAATTTTTACACAGGGGATATCAACTGAAATTACTTAAAGAAGCAAAAAATAAAGTGCTTGCACTGGACAGACAACAGATGCTATTGAAACATGCTAAAGACCCTGTGCACAATAAAGTCATTTGGACTCTGGATTTTTCCATCAATAGTTCCGAATTAATGAAAAAAGCCAGAACCATCTGGCCGAATGTTTCTGAAGATAAAGCCTTACCTATGATGAGAAAACATTCTATTCTTCCTTCCTACAGACGCGGTAGAAATGTAAAGGACATTGTAGTGCATAATGACATCACTAACTTTGCCCCTGATAGACCGACGCATTCCCTGTCCCGTAAACCAGGTAACTTTAGATGCCTGGGGTGCACCAACTGTAGTTCACTAGAGGTGGGTCATACCTTTAGACATACTCGATCTGGGAAGAAGTTTAAGATCAAGTTCCCCTTAACTTGCACTAGCCGGTATGTTGTTTATTTCATCCGATGCACATGTGGTAAGTTCTATGTGGGCAAAACTACCAGGCAATTTAAGGAAAGAATAGCTCTCCATCGCTCAGCCATACGAGCAGCACTGGAAGGGAAAGGCTCTGAGCAACCTGTGGCCAGACATTTTTGGGAATGCCAACATGGACTGTCCACCATCAAGTACAAAATGATCGATTGGATACCCCCTAATATTAGAGGGGGCAACAGAGGACGTCAGTTGCTGCAGCGGGAGTCCAGATGGATTCATTGCCTACAGACTGTCCAACCACATGGTTTAAATGAAATGTTGTCATTTTCTAGTATTTCAGGATGAGTATTACTTGTAGTTAAGTTTAGACTGTTAGTTTAGATGTGGTGTGGATATTTCATGGGGCATGAGTCATAGTGACATTTTGCCCATACAGGGTATAGATACAGTATTTATTATTGCATATTTTGTATTTTTCAATTTACATTTATTTAGAATGCCGTACAATGTGGTATTGGGGATTTGATATGTGTTGATGTCTGCTAGTCGTTAGAGATCTCATTGCCAGCATTCTTGATTGTTTTACCTTAGGCATTACATGTTATTCAGCCAGTTCACTAGTTTTTGTTTAGTTCATCACCATGGTGATGGTTTGCACTTTGCGGCCCCGCCCCCAAGTGATGCCGGTACGTAGGCGCCGAGGGTAGCCAATGACGTCATCGGTCCACAGCGGGCGCGGGAGCGTACAGCCAGCACGAGGTTCGGGTAAGGTATATATGTTTGTTGTACATTTGTTTCTGGTTGTCTTGATAAAAGAGTAAATTCTGAAACGTTGACTACATTCCAGCTTGTGAGCTGTTAGTTTCTTTCTGCATGCAAGTCTCCGTGAGTGCCGTCCAGCTGATCTTCTGCATATACAGTCTGTTCAGTTCGGGCACCGGAGCTAGGTGCTATTTACAGTCTATTGGAGTGCCGAACACGTTCTTTCTCTCTCTCTCTCTCTCTCTCTCTCTCTCTCTCTCTCTCTCTCTCTCTCTATATATATATATATATATAAACAACATCCAATAAATAGGCACTCTCCAAGTCTCTTTAAATTTGCTTCAAGACGTTATTATGATATACTCACAGTACATATAAATGAAAGGCTACTCACAGTTTGCATTGAGACAGATTATCAGCAACGTTTCGGTCACATTAGACCTTTGTCAAGCTACTCATCCCCACGAGCCATCAACATAATTACTCAGCAGAGCCAGCGCAGCTGAAGTAATATACCTGTTGAGCAGAGGCCTCTTAAATGCCACCCCACATGTGGCCACAGCGCGATCCGTGGCGTGCGTTCCACCGCCACTGAAACGCAAATCCGGAAGTGCATCTCACTTCCGCTTCCAGTTGTAATCATTCTGAATTGTAAATAACGTCGTGGAGCGCACACTTCAGTGGGATAAAAACACAGGTGAAATTGTACAGTTGTTCTTCTACATTTTATTGTAAAAGGAATTTGTTTTAACTATTAATACATTTTTACAACTAAACACTAAGGTTTTACTTACACGTATGTTCTAAAGTATTTATTCTGTTAGGGTTGGTTTAATCAGGAACACATCCAATCATTAGCGCCCTCAGATCTGTCCAATAAAAATATATAATAATAATAATAATTTTATTTATATAGTGCTCTTTCTCCAACAGGACTCAAGGTGCCTTACAGACATCACAAACAATGCACATAATACAGAATATTTAAGTAAAACAGCAATAGATAATCCACACAGACATAATAAAAGAAAACCTTAAGCACACAGAAAGCATAATGCATGATTGGTGTAGGCATTTTGGGTAATAACTTCCAAGGGTTGTGTATTCCACCCTCACAAGGTACCAAGTGCGGCAGCCATCTTGGGCGCTCAGTGTAGGATTACCCAGGGTGGAATAGTCCACCCCTAGAAGAGATGACAGAAAATGGGGGTGATTTTAGAGTCCTAAAGTTCATAGTAGGGTTCCGACAAAACTACCAAGCCCATGTATTTTTCATCCCATCCACAAGCGTACCAGATGAGGCAGCCATGTTGGGCGCACTTTGAAGGTTACACTGTGGGAGATGAGCCATACAAGAGCCTAGTGCATATATGGGAAAACTGACACTTGTGTAGTAGTATGATGTACCCTGTATGTAGGGCGCAATGGCAGGGTGTGCAATCAGTGGAGGCAAACATTGCAGGAAAGGCACACAGTGAGGTGGAAGGGAGAAAAAAATAATAAATTATATATATATATATATACACACATATATATACACATACACACACACACACACACACACACACACACACACATACATATATATATATATATACATTGTAACATACATAGTCTCCTATGCAGTCTTATTATAGGACTAGTTATTTTTATGTTAGGACTAGTTATATTAACTATAATGCGTGCCTATGCACCATAACCCTGAATATCTTTATCCAATAGGAATTTATCTAACCCATTCTTAAAGGTGTTGACTGAGTCCGCCATTACTACTCTCTCAGGCAGGGAATTTCAAACACGTATTGTCCTTACTGTGAAAAAACCTTTTCGCCTCAATGTACGGAAATCCTCTCCTCTAACCTAAGCGAGTGACCACTTGTCCTCTGTGCTGATCTTATAGAAAACAGGTCCCTCCCAAGCTCTGTGTATTAATCCCTTATATATTTGTAGATGTTGATGTTGATCATGTCCCCTCTTAGTCTCCTCTTTTCCAATGTAAAAATGCCTAGCCTTGCAAGCCATTCCTCGTATTCCAGCATCTCCATGCCCTTGATTAGTTTGGTCGCCCTCCTCTGAACCTTTTCTAGCTCCAGGATTTACTTTTTGTAATATGGTGCCCAAAATTGCACACAGTATTCAAGATGTGGCCTCACTAGTGATTTATATAATGGGAGTATAATACTCTCGTCCCTTGCATCAATTCCCCGTTTTATGCATGCTAATATCTTATTAGCCTTCTTTGGGTACTGATGCTTAATTTGTTATCTATGTGAACCCCTAAGTCTTTTTCCAGTATAGAATCCCCTAATATTACCCCATTTAGTATGTAGGTGTTATTTTTGGTCTTGCCCCCACAGTGCATTACCTTACACATGTCTGTGTTTAATCTCATTCTCCATTTTGATGCCCATGCTTCCAGTCGTTCTGAAGAGGCTCAGCATCCCCCTCCGTATTTATAAACCTACACAATTTGGTATCGTCTGCGAAAATTGACACCATGCTCTATAGACCTACCGTTAGGTCGTTGATGAAAATGTTGAACAAAAGTGGTCCAAGTACAGACCCTTGTGGCACACCACTTAGTACTTTAGTCCAATTTGAAAATGATCCATTGACCACAACGCACTGCTCCCTATTATCTAAACAATTACTGACCCAAGTGCATATTGTGCTCTTCAGCCCTATTTCTTGTAGCTTATAGATAAGACGCATGTGTGGTACAGTGTCGAAAGCTTTGGCAAAGTCTAAAAAGATTACATCCACCTCCTTACCCTGATCAAGGTTCGCACTTACTGTTTTATAAAAGACAAGTAAGTTGGTCTGACATGATCTGTCCTTCACAAATCCATGTTGGTTCCTTTTAATGACCTTATTTGCTTCAAGGAACTTTTGAATACTGTCCCTTAGAATACCTTCCAATACTTTCCCCACCTTAGATGTAAGACTAACTGGTCTATAATTACCTGGTTCAGCTTTGCTCCCCTTTTTGAATATCGGCACTACCTCCGCTATACACCAGTCTTTGGGAACCATAGCCAATTTAACCGAATCCATGAAGATCAAAAATAGAGGTCTTGCTAGTTCAGCGTGCAGCTCCATAAGAACCCTCGGGTGAATTCCATCGGGACCAGGTGACTTATTAATCTTTAACTTTTTTAATTGGTCACAGACTACCTCCTCACATAAATAAGCATTTAGCAGTGGGACATTATCTTTGTTGAGATTTTGTGTTAGACCCAGCATTTGGTCCTCTCTGGTAAATACCGTTGAAAAAAACTTGTTTAGTTTATTTGCTATGTCATTATCATTTTTTATTAAGACTCCCCTCTTGTCCTTTAAAGAGCCTATACTTTCCTTGTTTAGTCTCTTGCTGTTGATGTACTTAAAAAAAATTGGGATTCGCTTTGCTTTCCTTTGCTACTAGTTTTTCAGTCTACTTTAGCCGCTCTTATTCCTTTTTTGCATATTTTTTTGCAGTCCTTGTAGTGCTGAAATGACTCCGCATCCCCCTCAGATTTGTATTTTTTAAATGCTCGTCTTTTTTTGTCCATTAATTCCTTTATATTTTTGTTAAACCACATTGGTTTGGGATTTTTATTCCTTTTTTTTACTGCTGGTGGGAATAAATTTATGAATATTATTAATTAGCAGTGATTTTAATACATCCCATTTCTCTGTAGTATTTTTTCCTTGAAACAGAATTTCCCACGCAATGTCCCTTAACGCTTCCTTCATCATGTCAGAGTTGGCTTTGCTAAAGTTTAGAGTCCTAGTTGAGCCAGTATAGGACTGCTTATGAAAACTAATATTGAATGTGACCATATTGTGGTTGCTGTTACCTATGGACTCTCCTACTTCAATATTTGATACCAATTCCCCGTTGTTAGTTAATACCAGGTGTCGAAGTCAAAAATATTACATAGAAAGAACATACAAACTCTACACACATATAAGTCGCTATACTTGCAAATACGCGCAGCAAGCACAGCAATATATGGTAACACACGCATTTACACAGACATGCCACAGAGATGGATTCAACACTTATTTCATACAGTACATAATTATAATAATATCAAGCGCCAGACATCATGATGATTTAAAATTATATAATGAAGTAATGTCATGTATGTGTATTATTTGAACGAAGCAAGATAGACCTGTCATATTTACTATTAAAGCAACCAAATTAATGTGTAGATTCATTTGATACTTGTTATTAAGTTGTAGGACATTGCAACAAATAGTTATGATTAAATGTATGTAAGCTAAAATCACTTTTAGTAGACTAATAGATATTCCAAACAGGTAGTGGACAGGAAGCTCAGGCCAGCCCCTCAGACGTCCCCAAGGCTGAACCTGTTCAGCACGCGAACAAACCAGTGACTCATCATGAATGAGAAAGTCCCCTCCCCAAAAAACTAGATAACACATTGCTGATCACACAGGAGTTCAGTTGCTGTTTTGTCTCAGAGGATGATGGAGTTGCTTCTAGACCAGTTCCTGCATGAACATTACAGAGAGAGAGAGTTATATGGAGAGACTTTTATACGAGAAAGATATGGTGACGTATTTCCTGGCCTTTAACTGTAACTGTATGTATTAACTGCTTACTGTATAAATTGTAATCATGTAATTATGTGTATACTGTACATTGTAATATATTGAATCCATATACTTTTAATAACAAATATAAAAAACCTTTTTACCAGGCGCTAATAGCAAATACTATCAAACAAATCCTTTTGGATATTATAGTAATCAGCTGCAAAAAGTTAGATGACCTGGGGTTATGAAGCCCCTGTAGGAGGAGCGAAACGCGTCAGAAGCTTTACGGTTGGACCCCTGCTGCAGTTGGACCCGTAACATACACCAGCTGAAAAATCTATCCGCTGGTTGACTTATTTTAGAGTGGAGAGGAGCCGCACATCGGTGCTTGCAAACGGCACGTAGAGGTGGAGATCTGTGGAACATTCGGATCGAGCAGGACAAGTTACAGCAGGCGCCAGTGCAGGTGCCGGTTTCCCCGCAACCAGAAGCCAGCGTGGCAGATGTCGGGATTCCTTCCTGCTGACATTACTTGCTTATACCTCACGTAAGATTCCGATTGGAGCGGCTCTCATTCATTATTTGTCCTGTGTTGGATTGTCATGTTTAAAGGAAGTCTGTTACTAAGTGACATATCATTGGAAACATCTAATATACGGGTTCCACCAGCAGCTACACTTGATTTAATTTGACTTTTATATACATTGAGTCATTTGCTTATAGAGCTAGTTTATACACTTCTGTGCACAGTATATGCTCAAGTCCACCTCCTTTTAATAGAAAGCATTTATATTTGTTATCTTAGATGTTTAAACTATTAAGACCGGTCTTGTTTTATTATTTGTGATTACTCTTGCAATATTAAATTTTTTTAATTTAATAGGAGTTTGTTATTGCTGTCAGCCATATCATATATATTTTTTATAGCGCAAAAGGTAAAAAATTGGAGGTTTTGTTAATAACAAATATATACATCAATGAGCTTTGGAACTCAGATAATGTGTGGGTGTATTGTTTTCTCTTATGGGATGCAGTGTTTTGCTATGTATAGCGCACATTCAGGGCACATGGTAATAAGAGGTGCAGGCGTTTACAATATATATTAGAGCGGGCATTTTAAATATTTTTAAGGAAACAATTTGGCATTCACACAGGTCTAAGATTGCATTGTACCTAGTTGGTTCCTTGATTAATTGAACTAAGTAATTATCATTTAGCGTGTTTAAAAACATATTGCCCCTAGCAGTATCACATGAATTGATTTTCCAGGTTATCTCAGGATAGTTAAAGTCTTCCATCACTACTATGTCTCCTTCTCCTGCTGCTCTTTCAATTTGATTCAGTAACAATTTCTCGTCAGACACATTAATACCAGGCGGCCTGTAGCATAATTCCAATAATAACAACTTCTTTATTCCTTTACCCCTGCATGCAATTTCTACCCATAACGTCTCAATAGTATTTACAGTCCCTTCTTGAATATCTTCCCGTATAACAGGTTTTAGAAATGGCTTTACGTAAAGACATACCCCTCCACCCCGTTTATTTAGTCTGTTTCTCCTGTACAGCGTGTAACCCTCTAGACTGACTGTTCAATCGTGAGATTCGTCCTATATATACATATATACATACATACACACACATACACATAAAACAAAAGGAAGGGAGATAAAGAACAATTGCAGGTAACCAGTGTCAGAAGGAAAATTGGGATAACATTATTTTGATAAGATTATAGGGAGTCATTCCGAGTTGACCGTAGCTGTGTTAACTTTAGCACAGCCACGATCATCTTCCCTGACATGCGGGGGGGGAAGCCCAGTACACGGCTAGTCTGCCCCGCATGTCAGTCCAGCCCCCCCGCACAAATACAAAAGCATTGAACAGTGGCGATGCTTTTGCGTTTGTGGAGTAACTACTGGCCAGCACAGCTCCTGCAGCTGGCCGGGAGTTGATCGTCGCTGCCACTGGCCGCAGCGGCTGCATGAGACGTCACTCAGCCGCCACAGCCCCCCCCCCAATGGTTTGGCCACACCTGCGTTGGCCGGACCGCGCCTCCTAAACAGCGGATTAACGCCGCCGTCCAGCCCCCTCCCACCCTTCGACCGCCTCTGCCTGTCAATCAGGCAGAGACGATCGCTACTGAACGACGGTCTTTGGCCGTCCGGCATGCGCCGGCGCACTTCAGCGCCAGTGCATGCACAATTCTGACTCGATCGCTGTGCTACGATAAACTGCAGCGAGCGATCGGGTCGGAATGACCCCCATAGTACGGGTGGGTACAGGGCCGGTTCAAGGGCGCAGAGCGCCCCGGGCAGGAAATGGGGCGTGGCCTAATACAGGGGGCGTGGTCAATTACGCCCCCTGTACATTAAAAGCGCCGCTTGAATGCTGAGCGGTGCGCGATGACGTCATCGCGCACCGCACAGCAAAAGGTCCTCTCCACGAAGGGAAACTAGACGCTATGAGTCTAGTTCCCTTCGTAGAGAGGACCTTTGCTGGGCTTCGTAGAGAGACAAGTAGCTGGGCTTCAACGTTTCGGGGGTGACCTCTTTATCAAGGTCTTGATAAAGGGGTCACCCCCAGCTACTGGTCTCTGTCTCCTGTTTGTTAACCTGAGTGCCAAATTATTACTAGTCAGGGCATCAGGAACTGTCCCTTTAACCACACAAATTCTTATATGTTGTTTATTTATACAGGTTGAATATCCCTTATTCAAAATGCTTGGGACCAGACGTATTTTGGATATCGGATTATTCCGTATTTTGGAATAATTGCATACCATAATGAGATATGATGGCGATGGGACCCAAATCTAAGCACAGAATGCATGTATGTTTCATATACACCTTATACACACAGCCTGAAGGTAATTTTAGCCAATATTTTTAATAACCTTGTGCATTAAACAAAGTGTGTGTACATTCATACAATTCATTTATGTTTCATATACACCTTATACACACAGCTTAAAGGTCATTTAATACAATATTTTAATAACTTTTTGTATTAAACAAAGTTTGTGTACACTGAGCCATCAGAAAACAAAGGTTTCACTCAAAATATTCCGTATTTCTGAATATTCCGTATTTCAGAATATTTGGATATGGGATACTCAACATGTATATGAAATCAAGTTATCTGAAGGTAGAACCACATTCTAAGATCAATGAGCAGGAAGAAAATACACATATTAAAATTAGGGTATAGTAATTATATATATATATATATATATATATATAAAATTAGTAATGTGCAACTGAATTTTTTGGGGGGGTTTTGTGTTTTGGTTTTGGATTCAGACGCGTTTTGGCAAATCCTCCCTGAAATTTTTTGTCGGATTCGGGTGTGTTTTGGATTCGGGTGTTTTTTTTACAAAAAAAAATCAGAAACAGCTTAAATCATAGAATTTGGGGGTCATTTTGATCCCATAGTATTATTAACCTCAATAACCATAATTTCCACTCATTTCCAGTCTATTATGAACACCTCACACCTCACAATATTATTTTTAGTCCTAAAATTTGCACCGAGGTCGCTGGATGGCTAAGCTAAGCGACCCAAGTGGCCGACACAAACACCTGGCCCATCTAGAGTGACACTGCAGTGTCAGACAGGATGGCAGATTTAAAAAATAGTCCCCAAACAGCACATGATGCAAAGAAAAAAAGAGGCGCAATGAGGTAGCTGTGTGACTAAACTAAGCGACCCAAGTGGCCGACACAAACACCTGGCCCATCTAGGAGTGGCACTGCAGTGTCAGATAGGATGGCAGATGTAAAAAATAGTCCCCAAACAGCACATGATGCAAAGAAAAAAAGAGGTGCACCAAGGTTGCTGGATGGCTAAGCTAAGCGACACAAGTGGCTGACACAAACACCTGGCCCATCTAGGAGTGGCACTGCAGTGTCAGACAGGATGGCACTTCAAAAAAATAGTCCCCAAAAAGCACATGATGCAAAGAAAAAAAGAGGTGCACCAAGGTCGCTGGATGGCTAAGCTAAGTGACACAAGTGGCCGACACAAACACCTGGCCCATCTAGGAGTGGCACTGCAGTGTCAGACAGGATGGCACTTCAAAAAAATAGTCCCCAAACAGCACATGATGCAAAGAAAAATGAAAGAAAAAAGAGGTGCAAGATGGAATTGTCCTTGGGCCCTCCCACCCACCCTTATAAAGTATATACAGGACATGCACACTTTAACGAACCCATCATTTCAGTGACAGGGTCTGCCACACGACTGTGACTGAAATGACTGGTTGGTTTGGGCCCCCACCAAAAAAGAAGCAATCAATCTCTCCTTGCACAAACTGGCTCTACAGAGGCAAGATGTCCACTTCCTGCTCTTCCTCCGATTCCTCACCCCTTTCACTGTGTACATCCCCCTCCTCACAGATTATTAATTCGTCCCCACTGGAATCTACCATCTCAGGTCCCTGTGTACTTTCAGGAGGCAATTGCTGGTGAATGTCTCCACGGAGGAATTGATTATAATTCATTTTGTGTCTGCCGGAAAGAGAGATACAACGTAGGTTTTAAATCTAGGATCGAGCACGGTGGCCAAAATGTAGTGCTCTGATTTCAACAGATTGACCACCCGTGAATCCTGGTTAAGCGAATTAAGGGCTCCATCCACAAGTCCCACATGCCTAGCGGAATCGGTCTGTTTTAGCTCCTCCTTCAATGTCTCCTGCTTCTTCTGCAAAAGCCTGATGAGGGGAATGACCTGACTCAGGCTGGCAGTGTCTGAACTGACTTCACGTGTGGCAAGTTCAAAGGGTTGCAGAACCTTGCACAACGTTGAAATCATTCTCCACTGCGCTTGAGTCAGGTGCATTCCCCCTCCTTTGCCTATATTGTAGGCAGATGTATAGGCTTGAATGGCCTTTTGCTGCTCCTCCATCCTCTGAAGCATATAGAGGGTTGAATTCCACCTCGTTACCACCTCTTGCTTCAGATGATGGCAGGGCAGGTTCAGGACTGTTTGCTGGTGCTCCAGTCTTCGGCACGTGGTGGCTGAATGCCGAAAGTGGCCCGCAATTCTTCGGGCCACCGACAGCATCTCTTGCACGCCCCTGTCATTTTTTTTTAAATTATGCACCACCAAATTTAATGTATGTGCAAAACATGGGACGTACTGGAATTTGCCCACATGTAATGCACGCACAATATTGGTGGCGTTGTCCGATGTCACAAATCCCCAGGAAAGTCCAATTGGGGTAAGCCATTCTGCCATGATGTTTCTCAGTTTCCGTAAGAGGTTGTCAGCTGTGTGCCTCTTATGGAAAGCGGTGATACAAAGCGTAGCCTGCCTAGGAACGAGTTAGCATTTGCGAGATGCTGCTACTGGTGCCGCCGCTGCTGTTCTTGCTGCGGGAGGCAATACATCTACCCAGTGGGCTGTCACAGTCATATAGTCCTGAGTCTGCCCTGCTCCACTTGTCCACATGTCCGTGGTTAAGTGGACATTGGGTACAACTGCATTTTTTAGGACACCGGTGACTCTTTTTCTGACGTCTGTGTACATTTTCGGTATCGCCTGCCTAGAGAAATGGAACCTAGATGGTATTTGGTACCGGGGACACAGTACCTCCCTGTGAATTAACGGTGGATACCGGAAACACGTTTCTCACCACCCAGGCTGCCAAGGCCTGAGTTATCCACTTTACAGCAGGATGACTGCTGTGATATTTAATCTTTCTCTCAAAGGACTGTTGCACAGTCAATTGCTTACTGGAAGTAGTACAAGTGGTCTTCCGACTTCCCCTCTGGGATGACGTTCGACTCCCAGCAGCAACAACAGCAGAGCCAGCAGCAGTAGGGGTTACACTCAAGGATGCATCGGAGGAATCCCAGGCAGGAGAGGACTCATCAGACTTGCCAGTGACATGGCCTGCAGGACTATTGGCTTTCCTGTGTAAGGAGGAAATTGACACTGAGGGAGTTGGTGGTGTGGTTTGCAGGAGCTTGGTTCCAAGATGAAGGGATTTAGTTGTCAGTGGACTGCTTCTGCTGTCTTTTAAAGTTTTTGAACTTGTCATTGACTTCTGATGAATGCGGTCCAGGTGACGTATAAGGGAGGATGTTCCGAGGTGGTTAACGTCCTTACTCCTACTTATTACAACTTGACAAAAGCGACACACGGCTTGACACCTGTTGTCCGCATTTCTGTTAAAATAATTCCACACCGAAGAGGTGATTTTTTTGGTAATTTGACCAGGCATGTCAATGGCCATATTCGTCCCACGGACAACAGGTGTCTCCCCGGGTGCCTGACTTAAACAAACCACCTCACCATCAGAATCCTCCAGTCAATTTCCTCCCCAGCGCCAGCAACACCCATATCCTCATCCTGGTGTACTTCAACAGTGACATCTTCAATTTGACTATCAGGAACTGGACTGCGGGTGCTCCTTCCAGCACTTGCAGGGGGCGTGCAAATGGTGGAAGGCGCCACCTCTTCCCGTCAAGTGTTGGGAAGGTCAGGCATCGCAACCGATACAATTGGACTCTCCTTGGGGATTTGTGATTTAGAAGAACGCACAGTTCTTTGCTGTGCTTTTGCCATCTTAACTCTTTTAAGTTTTCTAGCAGGAGGATGAGTGCTTCCATCCTCATGTGAAGCTGAACCACTAGCCATGAACATAGGCCAGGCCCTCAGCCGTTCCTTGCCACTCCGTGTCGTAAATGGCACATTGGCAAGTTTACACTTCTCCTCAGACGATTTTGATTTAGATTTTTGGGTCATTTTACTGAATTTTTTTGGGGGGGATTTTACATGCTGTCTACTATGACATTGGGCATCGGCCTTGGCAGACGATGCTGATAGCATTTCATCGTCTCGACCATGACTAGTGGCAGCAGCTTCAGCACGAGGTGGAAGTGGATCTTGATCTTTCCCTATTTTACCCTCCACATTTTTGTTCTCCATTTTTTAATGTGTGGAATTATATGCTAGTAATATATCAATAGCAATGGCCTACTACTATATATACTGCGCACAACTGAAATGCACCACAGGTATGGATGGATAGTATACTTGACAACACAGAGGTAGGTAGAGCAGTGACCTACTGTACCGTACTGCTATATATTATATACTGGTGGTCAGCAAACTGTGTAAAACTTAAATGCACCACAGGTGTGGATGGATAGTATACTTGACGACACAGAGGTAGGTAGAACAGTTGCCTACTGTACCGTACTGCTATATATTATATACTGGTGGTCAGCAAACTGTGCAACACTTAAATGCACCACAGGTATGGATGGATAGTATACTTGACGACACAGAGGTAGGTAGAGCAGTGGCCTACTGTACCGTACTGCTATATATTATATACTGGTGGTCAGCAAACTGTGCAAAACTTAAATGCACCACAGGTATGGATGGATACTATAGTATACATGATGACACAGAGGTAGGTAGAGCAGTGGCCTACTATACCGTACTGCTATATATTATATACTGGTGGTCAGCAAACTGTTCAAAACTTAAATGCACCACAGGTATGGATGGATAGTATACTTGACGACACAGAGGTAGGTAGAGCAGTGGCCTACTGTACCGTACTGCTATATATTATATAATGGTGGTCAGCAAACTGTGCAAAACTTAAATGCACCACAGGTATGGATGGATAGTGACAATGCTAAATTCCTTTGTCGTATAAACAACCCTTTATGAAGCTAAGAACACTGTACGCTGTTTACTTAAGAAGTACCGTAATGGTACGCTATCTGCGTAGCGATCGCTCAGCCGTAGGCGAGACGCTCAAGCGTCACGTTCGCTCACGGCCCAGTGATCACAGGACACGTTATTGGTTATGTCTAGGGGAATGATTCGCTGTAGCGTAGCATACGCTCGAGACCACGAGGAGGTCACCAGCGATGCAGACGCTTACAACACTATACCTTTATGTTAAAACCTTATACCAATGAAATACACTGAATACCTTAATGTGAGTACAGGGTGTAAGTGCAACCTTGTGTAACCTGACTATCTACAAAGCTGCTTGAGCGTCACCGACGCTCAAGTGAACACTTATCACTATAGAAAATACACAGATACTGGTTTAGGTTCCAAGGCCTATTAACTGTATTATGTCTAATATACTTGTAAAAGGGGATAACAGTACATATGATACACTACAATATAACAGAGACTTCCTAACCACAGATCTAAACAATAAATACAAAAAGACAATACTATACTAACCTGAATGCTATACAATACAATGCTATAATACTATGAGAGATATAAGAGTAAAGAAGAGAGAGAGAGATGGAGAGAGAGAGAGAGGAATTGGCTCACAGAAAGACAATGATTACGGAGAGAAACTTACGCACAAAGGGTAACGATCGCAAGCGCCTCTGGACAGCCAGCTTCCCGATTATCAGCAATGATAACAGTTTGAAGAGAAGTAAAGGCTGGATGTCACAGGCCCGTCTTTTATGCTACTCACACAATGCAATCTATTGGTCCCTACAGTCTCACTGTCCATTGGACGCAGGAACTCGGCTTCGCATTATAACAAAGGTCACAAGTTGATTCATATCAGTGGCCCTGGTTATGCAAAACAATGGGTGATAACTAACACATTCCTGTCTTCTGGAGGGGGTATTGTTTGGCGAATACAAAACAGAATCCTGTCTGGGTTCTGTTCTATATTCATGATGTCCACTTTCAGTTGAGACAATGACATCTCAGCCCTCATTCTCCTGTATACAAATCCAGCCCCATTTGTAAACACAGGTGTTGACCCTCCTCATTGAGTCTCAAAAGCTCAGTGTAATTAAAGACTATTGTACTCCGTCTGCGGGAAAGATACTGATTTGGAGTACAATTGATCTTCAATTACTATTCCTGTGTTTACCTTATGCATGTGTAGATATGAGGCCCTCTTAACATGCAAACTATTGTTTGGGGGATCTCTGAGGTCAAAGAGACATTTGAGACCTACTGATGCCTGTCTCCAACTGTTCAGATGCATGACTAAGTAAGGACAAATAATAATAAATAAATGGACATAACTTCTTATGTCCATAACTATTCGCACGAGCAATTAATCTGCTCCAAACCAACACCGGAATATTGCTATTTAAATACTCTTCCGATAGGTACCAAACACCACTGTCTGACTCCTGTTAGACCCTTCGCACAATACAAAGAGGGATTCCTCCGTTCAGGGACATTCTATATTAACCAAACTTTCAGAATCTATCAAAGGGACCATAATCTATAAACTACATTAATTGTGAAAATATGTAACGAATGAGTCGCACGCTACGACTACGTAAACTCTACCGTAAATACGCATACCGCGCCTGTGAGTGCACGCTATTGCGGGTATGCGCCTCCACGGGAGAGCGCACGCACGCGCAGCGCGGACCAGTGTGCGGTGCAAATATGGCAACGTGCATAGAGACATTTTTCTGACTTCGACAGTCCACCCTTTGGCAGTCAATAATAACTGCCACAAAACATTTAAGGAGAAAAATGTAAGTCAGGGGTTAATTGATTTCCATGGTGGGGTAAGGAAGAAGAGAGGAGTAGGTGTGAAAAGGGTATGACCTAGTGAGAAAGTAGAAGCATGTGTGTATGAGTCCATGTTTGGGGGGTCATGTATCATCGTGCCGTACGTGTGGTAAATCAAGCTTCGAGGTATTGCGAAGTATACATTTGAATTCCTTCTTATCCCGTACTAAGGGTCTGTGGATGGGCTGTCAAACTCTACCGAGCTCATTTCGGCTGTGGTTGTAACAAAATGGGGATGCACATTTTAATTGGTGATACATGAATGGGGGAGGTATGTGGTTGCTGATATCTGTGCCTGTATTCCCTATCGTCTATGTGTGTTATTACCTGAGGGTTGTAGAGATGAAGATAAAGAACACTTATGGAGAATGCAATGATATTCTATGTCAGGGAAATGTACATCTGTCGTTGAGGTTGTGTTCGGTATCTGTTGAGAGTCGTCTTCTTTGCGCTGTATTGCTCCTTAGGCATGAGCAAATAGCTTTGTCTGAGCCATCAGATTTACAAAAAAATGTTGGGCTAGCGTGAGTTTAAAAGTACTAGGGAAACTGGGGATCCATGGCAAAGTTCATCAAGTGTCCATTTCTCAAGTGGTCAAAAGCTGCATCTTTGGTCTTGTCTGTTGTCTTGTCTGTATACCGTCTCGTCAACTTCCTCGTCCAAGGGGTCTTTGTATCTTGGAGAAAAGCAGAAAAACAGGTGAAAGAAACGGACCGCATAATCGCATTTTTCATCACATTCTGGTTTCTATCATTGGGTCATAAATCAAATCCAGGTTAATTACAGTTTCCTCACTCCTCAAGCTCATCACTTTTGTACTTTGTTTGCACCTCATTAAAGCCTGCCCGCATCTAAATATCAATCCAATCGATATAATGACACCCAAGATACATAGTAGAAACTTTCCAACATCCATTATGACTCCTTGAGCCCAGTCTCCCAAACCGGAGAACCAATTTCGCGGGTTCAACCATGACACCCAACCAGTCAGCTCATTACCTACAGCAGCAAGGGTGAGATTGTGTTTTCGACGAAATTCCCACTTTAATTGCAGAATATCATCCATCTTTTGGTCTATGACCTCTACCGGATCCTCGGTGCTATTTGTGATATACGTGCAACACTTTATGCCGTACTGTGTTGCCAATGTAACACAATATCCGCCTGTTACTGCTGTAAGGTAATTAAGAACCATCCTATGCTGAACTAGTTCTGTTTTGTAAGCTTGAAGTTCTCTTCCAGTGTATCTAAACGTGTCATCATACATTTCAGTGATATTATCTAACAAATTGGCGAGTGCGGAAATGTATTTATAATTCATCACTCCTCGAGCGGTACGAGTGAAATCTAACGCTACCAGAACCTGAATCCCGGTGGATTCATGGATAAGATCAGAGGCCGGATGCTCTAACCTTTCTGACAGTTGTCTTTTAACCCGGTGCTCGTAGTGAGTGTGAGTATAAGGAGCTTGGGCACCACGGTGTATGTCCTTCATTTTGTCATGTGTAACAGTCATCACTTCAGGCAATACTTTTCCAATATAACACAATCCTTCAGAGTTTGGGGCTAGCCACTTGTACGCCTTTCTCCCGCATATGAAATATGCGTCATCGGGGAGAACATAAGGGACGGAGAAGGACATGACCATGTTACAAACCTTCCAGGTGAAATCTCCTGACCCTAATTCTTCCATCTGCCTAATGCACGTATCAGTTTGTATGACATGTGCACAGTATCCTGGTGATACCTCTCCAACTCTAGTAATCCTATTTCCTAAGGTATATCGATACCGAAAAGATTTTCCTCTACTGGCTATGTGGCGTACCAGCTCTGTATCTGTAGGCATTCTATCTGCTCTGTGTGAAAAGGTCATGGTAAGGTTGCTCCATGACACTTCCCAATTTCCCGGTTTTCTGGGATTGGAGATGTTAAAACATATGAGGGACCTATCCACATGGTATTGGTGGAGCTTCAAACTAGGAGGGCTGGAGATATTAAACCTCCGGTCCACCGGTCTCCCACCACTTAGCTCAAGTACCTCCCCTAACGTTAAAGGAAATGGTACTAGCCCTGATTTGCTGTGTCCCTGAGGTACTTGAGAGCATACCCAACAATCGGTCTTATTTAACACATTACCCACTAAGGAGTGATAGTCACTCAATGGATGCCGGTCCATATGGATATTAAAACTGGATTGGCATTTCTTTGTTACAGAGCCTACAGATACAACTTTCTTTTTGAACTAACATTCCTTCACAGTTGTTTACAAATAACATGGTTGTTAGATCGTGCCCGGTACTCGCCTTTGCTTGGTGATTGGGTTGCTATTGGAAATTTACACCTCCGTCTCAGTCATCAGGACCTTTCTGGATCCTTTCTCGACCTCACTGGTACTCTCACCGAAACAGACTGCTCTGGTCAACATCATGGTTAACGGGAAAATCCATGTCACAGTCTCTTGGGGCAAGTCCATCTTACAGGAGGAGAAAAGAAGAAATTTGTAAAGGGGGTATAAGAAAATCAGTTTGAGGGGGAGAGAACTCGTTACGATAATAAGTTCTCTCGTTTTGTTGTTCTTTTTGTTCTGCTGTCCTCTCAAAAGGTGCTGTCTCTTCAGTCTTCCGAATGAACCTTCTGGTGATGTAATCTTTCTTCCTAACTAGCGATCTTTCTGTGTGGAGCAAAAATCTGGCATTACCATTGGTTAACACTTAGGGGTGACATACCATCTTTAAATCATGGAAACATGAGTGAGGAGAGAGAGAAAATAAAAAACAAAAGAGATAGAGAACAATTCATGTGCATATATACATTACATAACCCGACAATAACCACCAATAAGAGAAGAGAAACAAAGCATTTTTAAACGTTGTCAACATTAAGAAAACATTGTCAGACTATTAGGCTGTCGTATCTACGTGTCTAATGGTTTCCTTGAGCAGTCCCTCCCCACCAGCACTTGCATTATTCCACTGTCTGTATCTGGCCAGAATACATTGTGGTGGATAGGTCATGCTGGGGTTTGGTAGACTTCTGCAAGGACCAAGCGAATATGCAATGTTTGAATTCTTACCAATAATCGTCAGAGATGGGGATAGAGAGAGAAAGAAAAAACATTTTTCACAAATACATTTACAACGTTTAACCTGGTCATTCCTGTGTCTTCAGTGAATGACCTCCCAATTTACTAACCGTTACCTCAGGCTTACCATCAGTCCTAATGATCACCTTTCCTAACTATATATTATGGGTGTGGCCCAAAATTCTTCCTATATGATCCCTGCTTGTAATTTGGTGTGTCATAACTTTTGCTCATTTTCATGTCTAGGGGGTCTGATTTTATGTGGGCTGTTGCAGTTACTGGCATAATGCCCTTCTCTTTTGCACAGATCACAAATCCTTAAGTTCCTCCATGTGCCAATGGCCTGGGGTTTTGGTTGATTTGATGCCTCCTCAAACGCTCGGATGTTCATCATCATCAATCGTTTCCCCTGTACTTCCCTGATTCTTTGGTTTTTATGATTATGGTGTTGTTTTTCTCTTGACCTACAATCTCTTGCAATGTGTCCCTTTTTATGACAACTGTAACAGACTTTCATATCTGGATTTCTCGCAGGGGTGTGTGGCTTTTGTTGGGGTGGTCTTGTGGTTTGGGCCTGAATATTTGCTGCCATTAACTTATCTTTTAGTGACTCTCTGTACCTGGTGCTATTCTGATCATGATTAATGACGGCCTCTCTTAGTGCGGCCACCGAGATCTCTCTCCAGTTTGGGTTGGTGGTCTGTACCCTTGTTTTTAATTCATCCTTTAAACCATTCATTAATACCTTAACCGCTATTCCTTTATGTTGTGCATTTGTCTTGATGTCTGCGATCCCAGTGTTCCTAGCCATTATTTGCAGTGCTCGATTGAAATAATTAGAAACATTTTCCTTTTCGTTTTGCCTTATGGAGAAAATTTCACTCCACTTGACAGTGGTTGGGAAATATATTCCTAACTGTCGGTTAATCTGCCTAATACATTCCTGATTGTGTTCCTCCATACAGGGTACCTCCATGTTTAATTTACAATCAGCAATGAATTTTTCAGGGTCAACCCTGGAGGGCAAACATGCCCTCAGCACTGTCCGCCACTCTTTGTTGGTGGGTTCTGTGGCGTTTCCTAGTTCTTTAATAAACCTTTGGCATTTGGCTAGATTTTTCCCAGGATCAGGAAATTCGGACATAATTGATCTCAATTCGGTCCGGGACAAGAGACAGCGCATTGCACTGTCCTTGACGGGAATGATTCCCTGATCGTCAGTCTTCCCATTGGGGACTGAGATCACCCTGGCCAGATCGAGCTCAGTTACATCATCTTGTGTTGGTCTTACAATATGGGGTACCTCTGTTTGTGCGTGATATGAAACATTGTACGTACCTGTGGACACGACCTCACCTGACCCTCCGTTAGGGGGTTCGATTATTGCCTTTACCAATTTGGTCGTGTCCACCTGGATGGCTTTTGTGATGGTTGCTGGAAGAGGTGCTGACATCGTTCTGGGCTCACTGTCTTGTTTGTATTCCTGAGGGAGGTTTGACATGGGGGGCAACTTGCACAGGTTAATAGTTGTACATTCAACAGTATTACAATAATCATAGTTACATTTATTACACTTATTCTTATAATCTATATTACAGTTGCTAAGAGCGTTTTTATTGTTCCACTTTTGTGCTTTTCTCTCCGCAATCAACTCCTCTCCTGCTGCCATGTCTCTCCCCTCAAGATAAGAGTCAGAAAAGTCAATAGACTCTTTTTGTAATTCACTTTCCTGTTGCCATAACTGTAAATATTCATAATGTTTATTTTGTCTCTTCGTTGGTTCAACGAGACTTATCCTCCTCCTTAAATTTTGTAACACTACTGGACTGAAGCTACCTATTCTTGGGAATTTGTCCCTGTCTTGTACAGTCATTCTCTCCCATTCCTCACATAAAACTTCAGCGTGATTTCCATATTTCTTACACATCACATATCGTGCCGACCCGATGGATCGGTTCTCTGAATCAACCCGAACCGAGGTTGATCGCCCCCTACCTGAACAAATGGCCCCCATAATCTGCAGGCGTTGCCTATTCCTCCTTGAATATCAAGGCTTTCAGCGAACCCTTACAAACAAACCAAGATGTCCTTGGGCAGGCCGGCGGTGGTGGTTTATCAAGTACCCCACTTACTTCTCGCCCACGTTGGCCTGTGCTGCAATCACTGTAGCCAGAGCTGCTGTACCCAACCTAGGGCCCCTGTGAACCTTTATTTACTGGGGCGCTTTCCCCAGCAAGTATCGGTTGTTGGATAGTTCCTGAGTGACCAGCGAACTTCCCTTCCCAAAAAATAAAAAATTACACAAATCACGTCAGAATGTACAAATAGCGTTTGTGACCACTTTACTCTGATGGTATTAGGTCAGATTACTAACTACTGCACACAATTACGTGCGGTCCAATCGTTCAGTACACGAGCACTACTTGTCATGTACTGAAAGATCAATGGAATCGATGTTTCCGGCCGCGATTCCTTCAGCGAGAGCTTGTATGGCCTATATGGGTTCTGCACCAACACCCCAGGCGTTGTGCCACTGTACTTTTATAGCGGACCTCTTTGTCTATTTTACCTGTTACCTTATGACCTCCTGGTCTGTTACCTTATGACCTCCTGGTCTTGTTACCTTATGACCTCCTGGTCTTGTTACCTTATGACCTCCTGGTCTTGTTACCTTATGGTCCGCTATACTCTAATGCTCAAATATTATTTAACCAGAGATGCCTCCCTAGCCACCGTATATGTCACTTACACGTATGTCCCTCGACGAGTACTCGGCTTTTCCTTTTGGTTCCACCTTTTAAATTGTATAAACACACTCACTCAACACATGTACACTTTGTTTCTATGTCTATTTCTGCGCAGAAATTGTCTTCAGGCCAAGAGTGTTACCAATTAGGAGCAGGATCTGTTAAACTAAATTTCAGATTTTCTAAAAATAGATTTGCGTTATTTACCGCGTCGCGTTATCTACCGCTGTGCGTTAATTATCGCCTTTGCGTTACTTCACTTTATCACAACTTGAGCTACGTGGGCGTAACCGGACGCTACGTTGCGTAATGAACGCTGCGTGCGTCTGCCTTTTGGATTGCGTACGCTAGTCTTTGTTAGCGACACGTGTACGCAATGCAAAGGATCCACCGTAACACAATATATTTATTTATCAATGTAGGTGATCCCTGATCATCTACCGCAATCCACACTGACTGCCTTGTATCTTCAGACAAACCGTGTGTTGTTCTATACTTTAACTATTACCTCTACTATTAAATAACAGCAAATCTCCTTTTAGCACTTTCTATCAACTATAAAATTTGGCAAACAGGAATAGTGATATACGAAAAATGAAATACACAAGTGAAAAGAAATGCAGGTATGTATGCGTACGCAAGACAAAAGAAAAATAAACAGTTTTAAAAAGACACAAGCGTTTTGTTCTTACTTCCGGTTACCGGGTTCCTTCAGCACTCTTTATCTAAGCGAAGCAGACGCTTATCCCGCCAGCACTATGAGACAATCTCCCACCCTTTGCTGGGGGATAATGTCTGCTGATCTACCTAGTGCAGATGTGAGAAGTATAGGACGAGCCCGCAATTGACAATGCTAAATTCCTTTGTCGTATAAACAACCCTTTATGAAGCTAAGAACACTGTACGCTGTTTACTTAAGAAGTACCGTAATGGTACGCTATCTGCGTAGCGATCGCTCAGCCGTAGGCGAGACGCTCAAGCGTCACGTTCGCTCACGGCCCAGTGATCACAGGACACGTTATTGGTTATGTCTAGGGGAATGATTCGCTGTAGCGTAGCATACGCTCGAGACCACGAGGAGGTCACCAGCGATGCAGACGCTTACAACACTATACCTTTATGTTAAAACCTTATACCAATGAAATACACTGAATACCTTAATGTGAGTACAGGGTGTAAGTGCAACCTTGTGTAACCTGACTATCTACAAAGCTGCTTGAGCGTCACCGACGCTCAAGTGAACACTTATCACTATAGAAAATACACAGATACTGGTTTAGGTTCCAAGGCCTATTAACTGTATTATGTCTAATATACTTGTAAAAGGGGATAACAGTACATATGATACACTACAATATAACAGAGACTTCCTAACCACAGATCTAAACAATAAATACAAAAAGACAATACTATACTAACCTGAATGCTATACAATACAATGCTATAATACTATGAGAGATATAAGAGTAAAGAAGAGAGAGAGAGATGGAGAGAGAGAGAGAGAGGAATTGGCTCACAGAAAGACAATGATTACGGAGAGAAACTTACGCACAAAGGGTAACGATCGCAAGCGCCTCTGGACAGCCAGCTTCCCGATTATCAGCAATGATAACAGTTTGAAGAGAAGTAAAGGCTGGATGTCACAGGCCCGTCTTTTATGCTACTCACACAATGCAATCTATTGGTCCCTACAGTCTCACTGTCCATTGGACGCAGGAACTCGGCTTCGCATTATAACAAAGGTCACAAGTTGATTCATATCAGTGGCCCTGGTTATGCAAAACAATGGGTGATAACTAACACATTCCTGTCTTCTGGAGGGGGTATTGTTTGGCGAATACAAAACAGAATCCTGTCTGGGTTCTGTTCTATATTCATGATGTCCACTTTCAGTTGAGACAATGACATCTCAGCCCTCATTCTCCTGTATACAAATCCAGCCCCATTTGTAAACACAGGTGTTGACCCTCCTCATTGAGTCTCAAAAGCTCAGTGTAATTAAAGACTATTGTACTCCGTCTGCGGGAAAGATACTGATTTGGAGTACAATTGATCTTCAATTACTATTCCTGTGTTTACCTTATGCATGTGTAGATATGAGGCCCTCTTAACATGCAAACTATTGTTTGGGGGATCTCTGAGGTCAAAGAGACATTTGAGACCTACTGATGCCTGTCTCCAACTGTTCAGATGCATGACTAAGTAAGGACAAATAATAATAAATAAATGGACATAACTTCTTATGTCCATAACTATTCGCACGAGCAATTAATCTGCTCCAAACCAACACCGGAATATTGCTATTTAAATACTCTTCCGATAGGTACCAAACACCACTGTCTGACTCCTGTTAGACCCTTCGCACAATACAAAGAGGGATTCCTCCGTTCAGGGACATTCTATATTAACCAAACTTTCAGAATCTATCAAAGGGACCATAATCTATAAACTACATTAATTGTGAAAATATGTAACGAATGAGTCGCACGCTACGACTACGTAAACTCTACCGTAAATACGCATACCGCGCCTGTGAGTGCACGCTATTGCGGGTATGCGCCTCCACGGGAGAGCGCACGCACGCGCAGCGCGGACCAGTGTGCGGTGCAAATATGGCAACGTGCATAGAGACATTTTTCTGACTTCGACAATAGTATACTTGACGACACAGAGGTAGGTAGAGCAGTGGCCTACTGTACCATACTGCTATATATTATATACTGGTGGTCAGCAAACTGTGCAAAACTTAAATGCACCACAGGTATGGATGGATAGTATACTTGACGACACAGAGGTAGGTAGAGCAGTGGCCTACTGTACCGTACTGCTATATATTATATATTGGTGGTCAGCAAACTGTGCAAAACTGAAATGCACCACAGGTATGGATGGGATAGTATACTTGACGACACAGAGGTAGAGCAGTGGACTACTGTACCGTACTGCTATATATATAGTTATACTGGTGGTCAGCAAAATTCTGCACTGTCCTCCTACTAAATACTACAATGCAGCACAGATATGGAGCGTTTTTCAGGCAGAGAACGTATAATACTGGTGGTCACTGGTCAGCAAAACTCTGCACTGTCCTCCTACTATATAATTCTGCTGGTCCCCAGTCCCCACAATAAAGCAATTAGCACACTGAGCACAGATATTTGCAGCACACTGAGCACAGATATGGAGCATTTTTCAGGCAGAGAACGTAGATATTTGCACTTGCAGCACACTGAGCACAGATATTTGCAGCACACTGAGCACAGATATTTGCAGCACAATTTGCAGCACACTGAACATAGAAACTGAGAGGACGCCAGCCACGTCCTCTCACGATCATCTCCAATGCACGAGTGAAAAATGGCGGCGACGCGCGGCTCCTTATATAGAATACGAATCTTGCGAGAATCCGACCGTGGGATGATGATGTTCGGGCGCGCTCGGGATTAACTGAGCAAGGCGGGAGGATCCGAGTCTGCTCGGAACCGTGTAAAAAAAGGTGAAGTTCGGGGTGGTCGGATCCAGACGAACCGAACCCGCTCATCACTAATATATATATATATATATATATTAGAGATGAGCGCCTGAAATTTTTCGGGTTTTGTGTTTTGGTTTTGGGTTCTGTTCCGCGGCCGTGTTTTGGGTTCGAAAACCTCACCGAATTTTTTTTGTCGGATTCGGGTGTGTTTTGGATTCGGGTGTTTTTTTCAAAAAACACTAAAAAACAGCTTAAATCATAGAATTTGGGGGTCATTTTGATCCCAAAGTATTATTAACCTCAAAAACCATAATTTACACTCATTTTCAGTCTATTCTGAATACCTCACACCTCACAATATTATTTTTAGTCCTAAAATTTGCACCGAGGTCGCTGTGTGAGTAAGATAAGCGACCCTAGTGGCCGACACAAACACCGGGCCCATCTAGGAGTGGCACTGCAGTGTCACGCAGGATGTCCCTTCCAAAAAACCCTCCCCAAACAGCACATGACGCAAAGAAAAAAAGAGGCGCAATGAGGTAGCTGTGTGAGTAAGATTAGCGACCCTAGTGGCCGACACAAACACCGGGCCCATCTAGGAGTGGCACTGCAGTGTCACGCAGGATGGCCCTTCCAAAAAACCCTCCCCAAACAGCACATGACGCAAAGAAAAAAAGAGGCGCAATGAGGTAGCTGTGTGAGTAAGATTAGCGACCCTAGTGGCCGACACAAACACCGGGCCCATCTAGGAGTGGCACTGCAGTGTCACGCAGGATGTCCCTTCCAAAAAACCCTCCCCAAACAGCACATGACGCAAAGAAAAAAAGAGGCGCAATGAGGTAGCTGTGTGAGTAAGATTAGCGACCCTAGTGGCCGACACAAACACCGGGCCCATCTAGGAGTGGCACTGCAGTGTCACGCAGGATGTCCCTTCCAAAAAACCCTCCCCAAACAGCACATGACGCAAAGAAAAAAAGAGGCGCAATGAGGTAGCTGACTGTGTGAGTAAGATTAGCGACCCTAGTGGCCGACACAAACACCGGGCCCATCTAGGAGTGGCACTGCAGTGTCACGCAGGATGTCCCTTCCAAAAAACCCTCCCCAATCAGCACATGATGCAAAGAAAAAGAAAAGAAAAAAGAGGTGCAAGATGGAATTGTCCTTGGGCCCTCCCACCCACCCTTATGTTGTATAAACAAAACAGGACATGCACACTTTAACCAACCCATCATTTCAGTGACAGGGTCTGCCACACGACTGTGACTGATATGACGGGTTGGTTTGGACCCCCCCCAAAAAAGAAGCAATTAATCTCTCCTTGCACAAACTGGCTCTACAGAGGCAAGATGTCCACCTCATCTTCACCCTCCGATATATCACCGTGTACATCCCCCTCCTCACAGATTATCAATTCGTCCCCACTGGAATCCACCATCTCAGCTCCCTGTGTACTTTGTGGAGGCAATTGCTGCTGGTCAATGTCTCCGCGGAGGAATTGATTATAATTCATTTTAATGAACATCATCTTCTCCACATTTTCTGGATGTAACCTCGTACGCCGATTGCTGACAAGGTGAGCGGCGGCACTAAACACTCTTTCGGAGTACACACTTGTGGGAGGGCAACTTAGGTAGAATAAAGCCAGTTTGTGCAAGGGCCTCCAAATTGCCTCTTTTTCCTGCCAGTATAAGTACGGACTGTGTGACGTGCCTACTTGGATGCGGTCACTCATATAATCCTCCACCATTCTATCAATGTTGAGAGAATCATATGCAGTGACAGTAGACGACATGTCCGTAATCGTTGTCAGGTCCTTCAGTCCGGACCAGATGTCAGCATCAGCAGTCGCTCCAGACTGCCCTGCATCACCGCCAGCGGGTGGGCTCGGAATTCTGAGCCTTTTCCTCGCACCCCCAGTTGCGGGAGAATGTGAAGGAGGAGATGTTGACAGGTCGCGTTCCGCTTGACTTGACAATTTTGTCACCAGCAGGTCTTTCAACCCCAGCAGACCTGTGTCTGCCGGAAAGAGAGATCCAAGGTAGGCTTTAAATCTAGGATCGAGCACGGTGGCCAAAATGTAGTGCTCTGATTTCAACAGATTGACCACCCGTGAATCCTTGTTAAGCGAATTAAGGGCTGCATCCACAAGTCCCACATGCCTAGCGGAATCGCTCCCTTTTAGCTCCTTCTTCAATGCCTCCAGCTTCTTCTGCAAAAGCCTGATGAGGGGAATGACCTGACTCAGGCTGGCAGTGTCTGAACTGACTTCACGTGTGGCAAGTTCAAAGGGCATCAGAACCTTGCACAACGTTGAAATCATTCTCCACTGCACTTGAGACAGGTGCATTCCACCTACTATATCGTGCTCAATTGTATAGGCTTGAATGGCCTTTTGCTGCTCCTCCAACCTCTGAAGCATATAGAGGGTTGAATTCCACCTCGTTACCACTTCTTGCTTCAGATGATGGCAGGGCAGGTTCAGTAGTTTTTGGTGGTGCTCCAGTCTTCTGTACGTGGTGCCTGTACGCCGAAAGTGTCCCGCAATTTTTCTGGCCACCGACAGCATCTCTTGCACGCCCCTGTCGTTTTTTAAAAAATTCTGCACCACCAAATTCAAGGTATGTGCAAAACATGGGACGTGCTGGAATTTGCCCATATTTAATGCACACACAATATTGCTGGCGTTGTCCGATGCCACAAATCCACAGGAGAGTCCAATTGGGGTAAGCCATTCCGCGATGATCTTCCTCAGTTGCCGTAAGAGGTTTTCAGCTGTGTGCGTATTCTGGAAAGCGGTGATACAAAGCGTAGCCTGCCTAGGAAAGAGTTGGCGTTTGCGAGATGCTGCTACTGGTGCCGCCGCTGCTGTTCTTGCGGCGGGAGTCCATACATCTACCCAGTGGGCTGTCACAGTCATATAGTCCTGACCCAGCCCTGCTCCACTTGTCCACATGTCCGTGGTTAAGTGGACATTGGGTACAACTGCATTTTTTAGGACACTGGTGAGTCTTTTTCTGACGTCCGTGTACATTCTCGGTATCGCCTGCCTAGAGAAGTGGAACCTAGATGGTATTTGGTAACGGGGGCACACTGCCTCAATAATTGTCTAGTTCCCTGTGAACTAACGGCGGATACCGGACGCACGTCTAACACCAACATAGTTGTCAAGGACTCAGTTATCCGCTTTGCAGTAGGATGACTGCTGTGATATTTCATCTTCCTCGCAAAGGACTGTTGAACAGTCAATTGCTTACTGGAAGTAGTACAAGTGGGCTTACGACTTCCCCTCTGGGATGACCATCGACTCCCAGCGGCAACAACAGCAGCGCCAGCAGCAGTAGGCGTTACACGCAAGGATGCATCGGAGGAATCCCAGGCAGGAGAGGACTCGTCAGAATTGCCAGTGACATGGCCTGCAGGACTATTGGCATTCCTGGGGAAGGAGGAAATTGACACTGAGGGAGTTGGTGGGGTGGTTTGCGTGAGCTTGGTTACAAGAGGAAGGGATTTACTGGTCAGTGGACTGCTTCCGCTGTCACCCAAAGTTTTTGAACTTGTCACTGACTTATTATGAATGCGCTGCAGGTGACGTATAAGGGAGGATGTTCCGAGGTGGTTAACGTCCTTACCCCTACTTATTACAGCTTGACAAAGGGAACACACGGCTTGACACCTGTTGTCCGCATTTCTGGTGAAATACCTCCACACCGAAGAGCTGATTTTTTTGGTATTTTCACCTGGCATGTCAACGGCCATATTCCTCCCACGGACAACAGGTGTCTCCCCGGGTGCCTGACTTAAACAAACCACCTCACCATCAGAATCCTCCTGGTCAATTTCCTCCCCAGCGCCAGCAACACCCATATCCTCATCCTGGTGTACTTCAACACTGACATCTTCAATCTGACTATCAGGAACTGGACTGTGGGTGCTCCTTCCAGCACTTGCAGGGGGCGTGCAAATGGTGGAAGGCGCATGCTCTTCACGTCCAGTGTTGGGAAGGTCAGGCATCGCAACCGACACAATTGGACTCTCCTTGTGGATTTGGGATTTCAAAGAACGCACAGTTCTTTGCGGTGCTTTTGCCAGCTTGAGTCTTTTCAGTTTTCTAGCGAGAGGCTGAGTGCTTCCATCCTCATGTGAAGCTGAACCACTAGCCATGAACATAGGCCAGGGCCTCAGCCGTTCCTTGCCACTCCGTGTGGTAAATGGCATATTGGCAAGTTTACGCTTCTCCTCCGACAATTTTATTTTAGGTTTTGGAGTCCTTTTTTTACTGATATTTGGTGTTTTGGTTTTGACATGCTCTGTACTATGCCATTGGGCATCGGCCTTGGCAGACGACGTTGCTGGCATTTCATCGTCTCGGCCATGACTAGTGGCAGCAGCTTCAGCACGAGGTGGAAGTGGATCTTGATCTTTCCCTAATTTTGGAACCTCAACATTTTTGTTCTCCATATTTTAATAGGCACAACTAAAAGGCACCTCAGGTAAACAATGGAGATGGATGGATTGGATACTAGTATACAATTATGGACGGGCTGCCGAGTGCCGACACAGAGGTAGCCACAGCCGTGAACTACCGCACTGTACTGTGTCTGCTGCTAATATATAGACTGGTTGATAAAGAGATAGTATACTCGTAACTAGTATGTATGTATAAAGAAAGAAAAAAAAACCACGGTTAGGTGGTATATACAATTATGGACGGGCTGCCGAGTGCCGACACAGAGGTAGCCACAGCCGTGAACTACCGCACTGTACTGTGTCTGCTGCTAATATATAGACTGGTTGATAAAGAGATAGTATACTCGTAACTAGTATGTATGTATAAAGAAAGAAAAAAAAACCACGGTTAGGTGGTATATACAATTATGGACGGGCTGCCGAGTGCCGACACAGAGGTAGCCACAGCCGTGAACTACCGCACTGTACTGTGTCTGCTGCTAATATATAGACTGGTTGATAAAGAGATAGTATACTCGTAACTAGTATGTATGTATAAAGAAAGAAAAAAAAACCACGGTTAGGTGGTATATACAATTATGGACGGGCTGCCGAGTGCCGACACAGAGGTAGCCACAGCCGTGAACTACCGCACTGTACTGTGTCTGCTGCTAATATATAGACTGGTTGATAATGAGATAGTATACTCGTAACTAGTATGTATGTATAAAGAAAGAAAAAAAAACCACGGTTAGGTGGTATATACAATTATGGACGGGCTGCCGAGTGCCGACACAGAGGTAGCCACAGCCGTGAACTACCGCACTGTACTGTGTCTGCTGCTAATATATAGACTGGTTGATAAAGAGATAGTATACTCGTAACTAGTATGTATGTATAAAGAAAGAAAAAAAAAACACGGTTAGGTGGTATATACAATTATGGACGGGCTGCCGAGTGCCGACACAGAGGTAGCCACAGCCGTGAACTACCGCACTGTACTGTGTATGCTGCTAATATATAGACTGGTTGATAAAGAGATAGTATACTCGTAACTAGTATGTATGTATAAAGAAAGAAAAAAAAACCACGGTTAGGTGGTATATACAATTATGGACGGGCTGCCGAGTGCCGACACAGAGGTAGCCACAGCCGTGAACTACCGCACTGTACTGTGTCTGCTGCTAATATATAGACTGGTTGATAAAGAGATAGTATACTCGTAACTAGTATGTATGTATAAAGAAAGAAAAAAAAACCACGGTTAGGTGGTATATACAATTATGGACGGGCTGCCGAGTGCCGACACAGAGGTAGCCACAGCCGTGAACTACCGCACTGTACTGTGTCTGCTGCTAATATATAGACTGGTTGATAAAGAGATAGTATACTCGTAACTAGTATGTATGTATAAAGAAAGAAAAAAAAACCACGGTTAGGTGGTATATACAATTATGGACGGGCTGCCGAGTGCCGACACAGAGGTAGCCACAGCCGTGAACTACCGCACTGTACTGTGTCTGCTGCTAATATAGACTGGTTGATAAAGAGATAGTATACTCGTAACTAGTATGTATGTATAAAGAAAGAAAAAAAAACCACGGTTAGGTGGTATATACAATTATGGACGGGCTGCCGAGTGCCGACACAGAGGTAGCCACAGCCGTGAACTACCGCACTGTACTGTGTCTGCTGCTAATATATAGACTGGTTGATAAAGAGATAGTATACTACTAATATTATATATACTGGTGGTCAGGTCACTGGTCACTAGTCACACTGGCAGTGGCACTCCTGCAGCAAAAGTGTGCACTGTTTTAATATAATATTATGTACTCCTGGCTCCTGCTATAACCTATAACTGGCACTGCAGTAGTGCTCCCCAGTCTCCCCCACAATTATAAGCTGTGTGAGCTGAGCAGTCAGACAGATATATAATATATATAGATGATGCAGCACACTGGCCTGAGCCTGAGCAGTGCACACAGATATGGTATGTGACTGACTGAGTCACTGTGTGTATCGCTTTTTTCAGGCAGAGAACGGATATATTAAATAAACTGCACTGTGTGTCTGGTGGTCACTCACTATATAATATATTATGTACTCCTGGCTCCTGCTATAACCTATAACTGGCACTGCAGTAGTGCTCCCCAGTCTCCCCCACAATTATAAGCTGTGTGAGCTGAGCAGTCAGACAGATATATATAATATTATATATAGATAATAGATGATGCAGCACACTGGCCTGAGCCTGAGCAGTGCACACAGATATGGTATGTGACTGAGTCACTGTGTGCTGTGTATCGCTTTTTTCAGGCAGAGAACGGATTATAAATAAAACTGGTGGTCACTATCAGCAAAACTCTGCACTGTACTGAGTACTCCTAATGCTCCCCAAAATTAGTAAATCAAGTGTCTCTCTAATCTATTCTAAACGGAGAGGACGCCAGCCACGTCCTCTCCCTATCAATCTCAATGCACGTGTGAAAATGGCGGCGACGCGCGGCTCCTTATATAGAATCCGAGTCTCGCGATAGAATCCGAGCCTCGCGAGAATCCGACAGCGTCATGATGACGTTCGGGCGCGCTCGGGTTAACCGAGCAAGGCGGGAAGATCCGAGTCGCTCGGACCCGTGAAAAAAAAACATGAAGTTCTGGCGGGTTCGGATTCAGAGAAACCGAACCCGCTCATCTCTAATATATATATATATATATATATATATATATATACACTGCTCAAAAAAATAAAGGGAACACTAAAATAACACATCCTAGATCTGAATGAATGAAATATTCTTATTAAATACTTTGTTCTTTACATAGTTGAATGTGCTGACAACATAATCACACAAAAATTATCAATGGAAATCAAATTTATTAACCCATGGAGGTCTGGATTTGGAGTCACCCTCAAATTTAAAGTTGAAAAACACACTGATGTAAGCTGATCCAACTTTGATGTAATGTCCTTAAAACAAGTCAAAATGAGGCTCAGTAGTGTGTGTGTGTGGCCTCCTCGTGCCTGTATGACCTCCCTACAACCCACACAAGTGGCTCAGGTAGTGCAGCTCATCCAGGATGGCACATCAATGCGAGCTGTGGCAAGAAGGTTTGCTGTGTCTGTCAGCGTAGTGTCCAGAGCATGGAGGCGCTACCAGGAGACAGGCCAGTACATCAGGAGACGTGGAGGAGGCCGTAGGAGGGCAACAACCTCCGCCTTTGTGCAAGGAGGAACAGGAGGAGCACTGCCAGAGCCCTGCAAAATGACCTCCAGCAAGCCACAAATGTGCATGTGTCTACTCAAACGATCAGAAACAGACTCCATGATTGTGGTATGAGGGCCCGACGTCCACAGGTGGGGGTTGTGCTTACAGCCCAACACCGTGCAGGACGTTTGGCATTTGCCAGAGAACACCAAGATTGGCAAATTCGCCACTGGCGCCCTGTGCTCTTCACAGATGAAAGCAGGTTCTCACTGAGCACATGTGACAGACGTGACAGAGTCTGGAGATGCCAAGGAGAACGTTCTGCTGCCTGCAACATCCTCCAGAATGACCGGTTTGGCAGTGGGTCAGTAACGGTGTGGGGTGGCATTGCTTTGGGGGGCCGCACAGCCCTCCATGTGCTCGCCAGAGGTAGCCTGACTGCCATTAGGTACCGAGATGAGATCCTCAGACCCCTTGTGAGACCATATGCTGGTGCGGTTGGACCTGGGTTCCTCCTAATGCAAGACAATGCTAGACCTCATGTGGCTGGAATGTGTCAGCAGTTCCTGCAAGACGAAGGCATTGATGCTATGGACTGGCCCACCCGTTCCCCAGACCTGAATCCAATTGAGCACATCTGGGACATCATGTCTCGCTTCATCCACTAATGCCACGTTGCACCACAGACTGTCCAGGAGTTGGCAGATGCTTTAGTCCAGGTCTGGGAGGAGATCCCTCAGGAGACCATCTGCCACCTCATCAGGAGCATGCCCAGGCATTGTAGGGAGGTCATACAGGCACGAGGAGGCCACACACACACTACTGAGCCTCATTTTGACTTGTTTTAAGGACATTACATCAAAGCTGGATCAGCCTGCAGTGTGTTTTTACACACACACACACACACACACACACACACACACACACACACACACACACACACACACACACACACACACAGTCTATATACAGTATATATCAATGTCCCAGCTGTTTAAATGTAAAAAGTATGGCCCGATTGCCTTAAAAGCAGTTATAAAGAACGCTTTGTTTGCAACTTTCCAGTTTTGGTAATAGATAAATATTTTTCTTTGCCAAGAAGCAATTAACTTATTTACTTCATTTAGATAATAATAAAGTCAATCAAATATTATTTGGGGTAATATCTCTACTGTTTTTGTGGTTATTCCATTGTTTCACTCAGACATAATTATCGGAAGATATTTTCATATTACTGAATATTTTATCAGGTATGGCATGGAAACAAAGTGCCAAAACCTGTGATAAATGATAACAAATGTTTTTTTTTTTTAATTCACTCATAAATAATTTAGTAATTTGAACTGAAAGTAATGTGCCTGCGGTTGCTTGGAAGGACAGACCAATTTTGCACAGCCCCTGATTAATATATCTCCTCAGCTCTGGACACAACATGCTACCTAAAGCTGACACTGTAGAGAGGACAAACTCGCAGCAAGTTATTCATATAACTTTAATAGCCAGTAGCACACGGTCAGGGGAGGCAGAGGAGACAGAGGAGGCTGGGGAGGCAGAGCCTCTTCTGTCATACTCCAGAGATTTCAGTATAAAAATAATTAGACTAATACAAAGAAGATATTTATCTCTTATAAATATAATCTTTGTATTATTCATATTATCTTTGTGCTTGTCTAATCATTTTTATAGTCAAAACCCACCACCAATATATGAATGTGTATATAAATCTGGCTCTAATGCTAGCCAGAGCCTCACCAGCTACTTACCTCACTGCACTTTACTGTTAATAGTTCCATGTAGGAAAAGCTTTCATAGAAAACCGTGGATGGGTTGAGACCTTCAACACCAAAAGCCATATAACAGCTAAAGGTTCCTGGGCTCAGTGCTAAATAAGAATCACACTCCCTCAATTCCCCTAACCACTAACAGTACAGAACACTGCAGTTGGCCTATCTTAGGACTTGTAACATCTGTCATGGCTGCCATGATACTAGAGATGAGCGGGTTCGGTTTCTCTGAATCCGAACCCGCCAGAACTTCATGTTTTTTTTCACGGGTCCGAGCGACTCGGATCTTCCCGCCTTGCTCGGTTAACCCGAGCGCGCCCGAACGTCATCATGACGCTGTCGGATTCTCGCGAGGCTCGGATTCTATCGCGAGACTCGGATTCTATATAAGGAGCCGCGCGTCGCCGCCATTTTCACACGTGCATTGAGATTGATAGGGAGAGGACGTGGCTGGCGTCCTCTCCGTTTAGAATAGATTAGAGAGACACTTGATTTACTAATTTTGGGGAGCATTAGGAGTACTCAGTACAGTGCAGAGTTTTGCTGATAGTGACCACCAGTTTTATTTATAATCCGTTCTCTGCCTGAAAAAAGCGATACACAGCACACAGTGACTCAGTCACATACCATATCTGTGTGCACTGCTCAGGCTCAGGCCAGTGTGCTGCATCATCTATTATCTATATATAATATTATATATATCTGTCTGACTGCTCAGCTCACACAGCTTATAATTGTGGGGGAGACTGGGGAGCACTACTGCAGTGCCAGTTATAGGTTATAGCAGGAGCCAGGAGTACATAATATATTATATAGTGAGTGACCACCAGACACACAGTGCAGTTTATTTAATATATCCGTTCTCTGCCTGAAAAAAGCGATACACACAGTGACTCAGTCAGTCACATACCATATCTGTGTGCACTGCTCAGGCTCAGGCCAGTGTGCTGCATCATCTATATATATTATATATCTGTCTGACTGCTCAGCTCACACAGCTTATAATTGTGGGGGAGACTGGGGAGCACTACTGCAGTGCCAGTTATAGGTTATAGCAGGAGCCAGGAGTACATAATATTATATTAAAATTAAACAGTGCACACTTTTGCTGCAGGAGTGCCACTGCCAGTGTGACTAGTGACCAGTGACCTGACCACCAGTATATATAATATTAGTAGTATACTATCTCTTTATCAACCAGTCTATATATTAGCAGCAGACACAGTACAGTGCGGTAGTTCACGGCTGTGGCTACCTCTGTGTCGGCACTCGGCAGCCCGTCCATAATTGTATATACCACCTAACCGTGGTTTTTTTTTCTTTCTTTATACATACTTACTAGTTACGAGTATACTATCTCTTTATCAACCAGTCTATATTAGCAGCAGACACAGTACAGTGCGGTAGTTCACGGCTGTGGCTACCTCTGTGTCGGCACTCGGCAGCCCGTCCATAATTGTATATACCACCTAACCGTGGTTTTTTTTTCTTTCTTTATACATACATACTAGTTACGAGTATACTATCTCTTTATCAACCAGTCTATATATTAGCAGCAGACACAGTACAGTGCGGTAGTTCACGGCTGTGGCTACCTCTGTGTCGGCACTCGGCAGCCCGTCCATAATTGTATATACCACCTAACCGTGGTTTTTTTTTCTTTCTTTATACATACATACTAGTTACGAGTATACTATCTCTTTATCAACCAGTCTATATTAGCAGCAGACACAGTACAGTGCGGTAGTTCACGGCTGTGGCTACCTCTGTGTCGGCACTCGGCAGCCCGTCCATAATTGTATATACCACCTAACCGTGGTTTTTTTTTCTTTCTTTATACATACATACTAGTTACGAGTATACTATCTCTTTATCAACCAGTCTATATATTAGCAGCAGACACAGTACAGTGCGGTAGTTCACGGCTGTGGCTACCTCTGTGTCGGCACTCGGCAGCCCGTCCATAATTGTATATACCACCTAACCGTGGTTTTTTTTTCTTTCTTTATACATACATACTAGTTACGAGTATACTATCTCTTTATCAACCAGTCTATATTAGCAGCAGACACAGTACAGTGCGGTAGTTCACGGCTGTGGCTACCTCTGTGTCGGCACTCGGCAGCCCGTCCATAATTGTATATACCACCTAACCGTGGTTTTTTTTTCTTTCTTTATACATACATACTAGTTACGAGTATACTATCTCTTTATCAACCAGTCTATATATTAGCAGCAGACACAGTACAGTGCGGTAGTTCACGGCTGTGGCTACCTCTGTGTCGGCACTCGGCAGCCCGTCCATAATTGTATATACCACCTAACCGTGGTTTTTTTTTTCTTTCTTTATACATACATACTAGTTACGAGTATACTATCTCTTTATCAACCAGTCTATATTAGCAGCAGACACAGTACAGTGCGGTAGTTCACGGCTGTGGCTACCTCTGTGTTGGCACTCGGCAGCCCGTCCATAATTGTATATACCACCTAACCGTGTTTTTTTTTTCTTTCTTTATACATACATACTAGTTACGAGTATACTATCTCTTTATCAACCAGTCTATATATTAGCAGCAGACACAGTACAGTGCGGTAGTTCACGGCTGTGGCTACCTCTGTGTCGGCACTCGGCAGCCCGTCCATAATTGTATACTAGTATCCAATCCATCCATCTCCATTGTTTACCTGAGGTGCCTTTTAGTTGTGCCTATTAAAATATGGAGAACAAAAATGTTGAGGTTCCAAAATTAGGGAAAGATCAAGATCCACTTCCACCTCGTGCTGAAGCTGCTGCCACTAGTCATGGCCGAGACGATGAAATGCCAGCAACGTCGTCTGCCAAGGCCGATGCCCAATGTCATAGTACAGAGCATGTCAAATCCAAAACACCAAATATCAGTAAAAAAAGGACTCCAAAACCTAAAATAAAATTGTCGGAGGAGAAGCGTAAACTTGCCAATATGCCATTTACCACACGGAGTGGCAAGGAACGGCTGAGGCCCTGGCCTATGTTCATGGCTAGTGGTTCAGCTTCACATGAGGATGGAAGCACTCAGCCTCTCGCTAGAAAAATGAAAAGACTCAAGCTGGCAAAAGCAGCACAGCAAAGAACTGTGCATTCTTCGAAATCCCAAATCCACAAGGAGAGTCCAATTGTGTCGGTTGCGATGCCTGACCTTCCCAACACTGGACGTGAAGAGCATGCGCCTTCCACCATTTGCACGCCCCCTGCAAGTGCTGGAAGGAGCACCCGCAGTCCAGTTCCTGATAGTCAGATTGAAGATGTCAGTGTTGAAGTACACCAGGATGAGGATATGGGTGTTGCTGGCGCTGGGGAGGAAATTGACCAGGAGGATTCTGATGGTGAGGTGGTTTGTTTAAGTCAGGCACCCGGGGAGACACCTGTTGTCCGTGGGAGGAATATGGCCGTTGACATGCCAGGTGAAAATACCAAAAAAATCAGCTCTTCGGTGTGGAGGTATTTCACCAGAAATGCGGACAACAGGTGTCAAGCCGTGTGTTCCCTTTGTCAAGCTGTAATAAGTAGGGGTAAGGACGTTAACCACCTCGGAACATCCTCCCTTATACGTCACCTGCAGCGCATTCATAATAAGTCAGTGACAAGTTCAAAAACTTTGGGTGACAGCGGAAGCAGTCCACTGACCAGTAAATCCCTTCCTCTTGTAACCAAGCTCACGCAAACCACCCCACCAACTCCCTCAGTGTCAATTTCCTCCTTCCCCAGGAATGCCAATAGTCCTGCAGGCCATGTCACTGGCAATTCTGACGAGTCCTCTCCTGCCTGGGATTCCTCCGATGCATCCTTGCGTGTAACGCCTACTGCTGCTGGCGCTGCTGTTGTTGCCGCTGGGAGTCGATGGTCATCCCAGAGGGGAAGTCGTAAGCCCACTTGTACTACTTCCAGTAAGCAATTGACTGTTCAACAGTCCTTTGCGAGGAAGATGAAATATCACAGCAGTCATCCTACTGCAAAGCGGATAACTGAGGCCTTGGCATCCTGGGTGGTGAGAAACGTGGTTCCGGTATCCATCATTACTGCAGAGCCAACTAGAGACTTGTTGGAGGTACTGTGTCCCCGGTACCAAATACCATCTAGGTTCCATTTCTCTAGGCAGGCGATACCGAAAATGTACACAGACCTCAGAAAAAGAGTCACCAGTGTCCTAAAAAATGCAGCTGTACCCAATGTCCACTTAACCACGGACATGTGGACAAGTGGAGCAGGGCAGGGTCAGGACTATATGACTGTGACAGCCCACTGGGTAGATGTATGGACTCCCGCCGCAAGAACAGCAGCGGCGGCACCAGTAGCAGCATCTCGCAAACGCCAACTCTTTCCTAGGCAGGCTACGCTTTGTATCACCGGTTTCCAGAATACGCACACAGCTGAAAACCTCTTACGGCAACTGAGGAAGATCATCGCGGAATGGCTTACCCCAATTGGACTCTCCTGTGGATTTGTGGCATCGGACAACGCCAGCAATATTGTGTGTGCATTAAATATGGGCAAATTCCAGCACGTCCCATGTTTTGCACATACCTTGAATTTGGTGGTGCAGAATTTTTTAAAAAACGACAGGGGCGTGCAAGAGATGCTGTCGGTGGCCAGAAGAATTGCGGGACACTTTCGGCGTACAGGCACCACGTACAGAAGACTGGAGCACCACCAAAAACTACTGAACCTGCCCTGCCATCATCTGAAGCAAGAAGTGGTAACGAGGTGGAATTCAACCCTCTATATGCTTCAGAGGTTGGAGGAGCAGCAAAAGGCCATTCAAGCCTATACAATTGAGCACGATATAGTAGGTGGAATGCACCTGTCTCAGGCGCAGTGGAGAATGATTTCAACGTTGTGCAAGGTTCTGATGCCCTTTGAACTTGCCACACGTGAAGTCAGTTCAGACACTGCCAGCCTGAGTCAGGTCATTCCCCTCATCAGGCTTTTGCAGAAGAAGCTGGAGGCATTGAAGAAGGAGCTAAAAGGGAGCGATTCCGCTAGGCATGTGGGACTTGTGGATGCAGCCCTTAATTCGCTTAACAAGGATTCACGGGTGGTCAATCTGTTGAAATCAGAGCACTACATTTTGGCCACCGTGCTCGATCCTAGATTTAAAGCCTACCTTGGATCTCTCTTTCCGGCAGACACAGGTCTGCTGGGGTTGAAAGACCTGCTGGTGACAAAATTGTCAAGTCAAGCGGAACGCGACCTGTCAACATCTCCTCCTTCACATTCTCCCGCAACTGGGGGTGCGAGGAAAAGGCTCAGAATTCCGAGCCCACCCGCTGGCGGTGATGCAGGGCAGTCTGGAGCGACTGCTGATGCTGACATCTGGTCCGGACTGAAGGACCTGACAACGATTACGGACATGTCGTCTACTGTCACTGCATATGATTCTCTCAACATTGATAGAATGGTGGAGGATTATATGAGTGACCGCATCCAAGTAGGCACGTCACACAGTCCGTACTTATACTGGCAGGAAAAAGAGGCAATTTGGAGGCCCTTGCACAAACTGGCTTTATTCTACCTAAGTTGCCCTCCCACAAGTGTGTACTCCGAAAGAGTGTTTAGTGCCGCCGCTCACCTTGTCAGCAATCGGCGTACGAGGTTACATCCAGAAAATGTGGAGAAGATGATGTTCATTAAAATGAATTATAATCAATTCCTCCGCGGAGACATTGACCAGCAGCAATTGCCTCCACAAAGTACACAGGGAGCTGAGATGGTGGATTCCAGTGGGGACGAATTGATAATCTGTGAGGAGGGGGATGTACACGGTGATATATCGGAGGGTGAAGATGAGGTGGACATCTTGCCTCTGTAGAGCCAGTTTGTGCAAGGAGAGATTAATTGCTTCTTTTTTGGGGGGGGTCCAAACCAACCCGTCATATCAGTCACAGTCGTGTGGCAGACCCTGTCACTGAAATGATGGGTTGGTTAAAGTGTGCATGTCCTGTTTTGTTTATACAACATAAGGGTGGGTGGGAGGGCCCAAGGACAATTCCATCTTGCACCTCTTTTTTCTTTTCTTTTTCTTTGCATCATGTGCTGATTGGGGAGGGTTTTTTGGAAGGGACATCCTGCGTGACACTGCAGTGCCACTCCTAGATGGGCCCGGTGTTTGTGTCGGCCACTAGGGTCGCTAATCTTACTCACACAGTCAGCTACCTCATTGCGCCTCTTTTTTTCTTTGCGTCATGTGCTGTTTGGGGAGGGTTTTTTGGAAGGGACATCCTGCGTGACACTGCAGTGCCACTCCTAGATGGGCCCGGTGTTTGTGTCGGCCACTAGGGTCGCTAATCTTACTCACACAGCTACCTCATTGCGCCTCTTTTTTTCTTTGCGTCATGTGCTGTTTGGGGAGGGTTTTTTGGAAGGGACATCCTGCGTGACACTGCAGTGCCACTCCTAGATGGGCCCGGTGTTTGTGTCGGCCACTAGGGTCGCTAATCTTACTCACACAGCTACCTCATTGCGCCTCTTTTTTTCTTTGCGTCATGTGCTGTTTGGGGAGGGTTTTTTGGAAGGGCCATCCTGCGTGACACTGCAGTGCCACTCCTAGATGGGCCCGGTGTTTGTGTCGGCCACTAGGGTCGCTAATCTTACTCACACAGCTACCTCATTGCGCCTCTTTTTTTCTTTGCGTCATGTGCTGTTTGGGGAGGGTTTTTTGGAAGGGACATCCTGCGTGACACTGCAGTGCCACTCCTAGATGGGCCCGGTGTTTGTGTCGGCCACTAGGGTCGCTTATCTTACTCACACAGCGACCTCGGTGCAAATTTTAGGACTAAAAATAATATTGTGAGGTGTGAGGTATTCAGAATAGACTGAAAATGAGTGTAAATTATGGTTTTTGAGGTTAATAATACTTTGGGATCAAAATGACCCCCAAATTCTATGATTTAAGCTGTTTTTTAGTGTTTTTTGAAAAAAACACCCGAATCCAAAACACACCCGAATCCGACAAAAAAAATTCGGTGAGGTTTTGCCAAAACGCGTTCGAACCCAAAACACGGCCGCGGAACCGAACCCAAAACCAAAACACAAAACCCGAAAAATTTCAGGCGCTCATCTCTACATGATACTGTATCTGTTGGACCATAGTGCAAGGGGGCTTGGTCAAGTGTGTTGGAGCATGGACACACCGTGCTGTGATTAAAAGGGGCCTCTGTATATGCCGTGGCTTTGATAGGGGAATGTCATCTGGGGTCATGACTTTGCATCCCTGGAAGGCCCAGACCTATCGGTGACCTAAGCATGCCCAAGCCAGGGTACTTTGTACACCGTTTTGGTGTACACTCCAGGAAGTCAGACATTTATGATGGTCGCACCTTCAGTGATCATGCAGTAGTACTGACTTCTAGGGCCGGATGTAATTAAGTCTGAAGGTGCAGGATCCGTTTTTTAAAATCTCCAATCATTTTTACGGGTGTGGATTATTAGATCTACATTAAAAAGGTCTACAGTCATTAGGTTTACCATTACTGGTAGACAAGCAGGGTCAATAAGTCGACATAGGGGGTAATTTAGATCTGATCGTAGATGTGCTAAATTTAGCACATCTACGTTCATTTACTCAGATATGTGGGGGACGCCCAGCACAGGGCTAGTCCGCCCCACATGTCTGGCTCTGCCCCCCTGCAAGGATTCAAAAGCATCACACGGCGACGATGCTTTTGCACCAGGCGAGTAGCTCCCTGCTTGCACAGCTCCTGCGCTCTGGCAAGGGGTTATCCCCCAAGACCCAGGTCGCAGCGACTGCGTGTGATGTCACGCAGCCACCACTGCCCGCCCCTGCAAGAGTCTGGACACTCCTGCGTTTTCCGGACCGCGCCCTGCCAACAGCGTTCTAACACCGGGCAGAGGCAATTGCAGCCTAGAGATGGTGTGAGTGCGCACTCCGCATAGGGATTCAGACTGCGATCACTGCCGCTGCAGCGATCCAGTCTGGATTACCCTCATAGAATAGGTAGACAGTAGGAAAGGTCAACACGTCCTGTTTGTATAAGGTCAAAAGGTCGACAGGGTCAAAAGGTAAACAGTATATTTTTTTGTAGTGTTTTGCCATTTTTCTGCCACAAACAAGCCCCATTAGTGTACCACGTCCCCTCACATGGCTCGATCGCTCACCATGCTTTGGGCAAGGTGCCTTACTATTCCAAATCGTAGTCCATGTGGATGGTAAAGTATGAAAAAGCTGGAAAAAAAATGGGAAAAAGCACAAAAACCTGTGTCTACCATGTGTGTGACAACCATTGTCATGTCGACCTTTTGACCCTGCCGACCTGATGAAATACCTTTTACATGTTGACATTTTGACCATGTCTACCATTGGTGGTAGACCGATTGACTGTAGACCTTTTTAGGGTGGATCCATAGTCCGGATAGCAATTTTACAAGGCACCGTTTTGCCTTGCACATGGTCGCCACTTTAAGAAAAACGTGCGAGTTCGACCGGGAACACATCTGGCCCTAATATAGATTGGGACAGTAAATTACTTTATTATAATGTGATAGTACAATTTAGAGGACTATCCGTGCTACACATAACTTCCTAAACCATTGCAGGGAGATGGACCCTGAGTAACTGTATAACCACCTGTCAGCATGTTGAATATAGTTTAAACTACCACAGAATTCTTCTGCAACCAAACTGTACAGAAGCTGAAAATAAATCTCCACTTTTGGCAAGGAATGGGTAATATCATACTAGCGATGTTCAGTTCCCTGAAAACCAAACCCCCACCCCGAACTTTGCGATTCAAGCCGGGATCCAAGCCCAGCTCGGGTTTTCCCGCCTGCCTCAATTACATCATCAAGGCAAAACATCATCATCTCGCTGTCAGATTCTCGGCGCCATCTTCACTCCGGCATTGAAGAGTGTACTGGACAAACATGTCCTTCTCAGTACTGTGTCTGCCTGGCTGGCATGGGGCGGGTATTCTGGTATGGCGTGGGTGTTCTGTCTGCTGTATCTAAAAGGGTTGCCCTCTTTGCTGTATTTGAAGGGGGTACTTTGTCTGCTGTATCAGTCCTGGGGTGCTCCGTCTGTGGTATCAGTCCTGGGGTGCCCTGTCTGCTGTATCAGTGCAGGGGTACCTTGTCTGCTGTATCAGTCCCAGGGTGCCCTGTCTGCTGTATAAGTCCAGGGGTGCCCTGTCTGCTGTATAAGTCCAGGGGTGCTCTGTCTGCTGCATCTGAAAGGGGTGATCTGTTCGTCCAACCAGGGGCACTGCCCAGTGCAAAATTAAAATAATAAAAGCTAAGAAGAAAAAGCTTACTATACAATTTTTATTTTATTTTCATAAGTACTGTGACACTAACAGTCAGACAGCAGTATAGTATTTCCTACTCATACATGTATTCTGCGATGCTGTCGGTGAAGTCAACCGCAGTGTGTCATTATTATTATGTACATTTCTGACTCATTTGTGTGACGCTCTCGGTGAAGTAAAAAGCAGTGTGTAATTATTATCATATACATTTCTGACTAATTTGTTTGACGCTGTCGGTGAAGTCAACCGATATATTTATGACTAATTTGTGTGACGCTGTCAGTGGAGGTCAACCCCACTTTGTGTTCACAGAAATGGAGGCTACTTCTAGTGCTGAAGCTGCTGCCACTAGTCATGACATTGACAATGCAAGTCCGTCAACATCATCTGCTAAGGCAGATGCCCAGGGGTGTAAAGGGCTTAGGCCAGGGGTATGTAAAATCATTAAATTTTTCTGTGGTAAAGAAAAAAAAATCAAAAGGAAAGTTAACTGCAGAGGTAGTAAGACAAACTGCACATCCAGAATTAGAACCATCAGACATTTCTGAGGAACGTTTAGGGCTGTCCTCATAGAGAAGACTCTTTCACCTCTTTCCGCCATTTCTGAACCATCTGAACATGTGGGGAACAAGTAACGATGGTGATGATGAATCTGATGAGGAGGACATAATACAATTTGAGGATTTGTGTATGGAAGTGGGACAGGATGAGGGGGAAATGTGTGTACTATCTGACAGTGAGGATGTTGATAATGATGTTGTTTGTTTAAGTCAGCCACCAGTGGCTGCAGTTGTTGACCGTGATATAAAGAAAGCCATTACGATGCCTGGGCATAAGACCAAAAAAGCCACCTCTTGGGTGTGCGATAATTTTTACTCCAATCCTGACAACACCTCATCATCAACATCCTCACAGTAATTCTTATTGGAGGAAGTCCATCTAAAAAATTGTTTTGTCCCTGTCGCTGAAATGATTGGTTTGTTAAACTGTGCATGTCCTGTTTAATATAAAGAACATTAGGGTGGATGGGAGGGTCCAAGGACAATTCCATCTTGCACCTTATTTCTTTGCATTATGTGCTCTTTGGAGCATGTTTTGGGCATGGTTTCTAAAACTGCCTCCTCCTGTCTGCCACTGCAGTGCCACTCCTAAATGTGCCAGGTGTTGTGCCACCCACTTCTGTCGCTTACATTAGTCAACCAGTTACCTCGGTGCAACCTTTTGGCCTAAACTGGAAGAAAACAATATTGTGAGCTGTGAGGTGTGCAAACTAGACTGGAAATGAATGGAAATGAATGTTAATGAGGTTAATAATACTGTAGGAACAAAAACACCCCAAAATTCTGTGGTACTGAATTAGCTGTTTTTATGATTTCTTTTTTTTTTTTTTATTAGAACCAAAAGCAAAACACACAAGGGCAGTTTTGGCAAAATCAATCCAAAATCAAAACCCGAAAAAAAAAAAACCAGAAACAAAAAAAATACAGAAAAATGGCCAGACACACATCTCTATGTCATTCAGTGCTTTTACACAGGACAAAGTACTCCAAGGTGATTTATTGTAGCCTCAAATTTTATAGTATTACGCTGTTTTTGGGATTGCTAGGGTCCAGAATAGTGAATGGAGCTACAGCTCCAGGTATCCACAAAAATGTAAGGCCCATCATTATTATAGTATGATGAAAACAAGCCACCTAGCTGGCTACATGATCGACCATAAATAATGAGTATAAAAATGTTATTTTTAGTTTCCCACAAAACTCTGAATATATTTTTCTATTTTCCTATGTTTTGTTAGACAGTGGGTCCGATAGTGTAGGGGTGTACACACCCACATGTCACTGACCACACCCACAAACCACTGACCACACCCACACATCACTGGTCACAGATCTTTTCCTTCTCAGTATAGGCCCGTAAAACATTTTCAGCCCCAGGCCCATGTGGCCTTTCATCCGGCCCCGGAAATTGTATATTGTATGTTTTTTCTTTGATCAATAAAGATGGAGAAAGCCCTTATGAAACCATGTTAGACTTTGCCCGGGCCTGTTGGAGGCGCCTGCGTCCTGCTGCCTTCCCCCCGCGCTTCCCCGTAGTATAGAGCGCCCGCACTTGGAGTGGGTAGAGAGAGGAGTGCAGCAGCAGCAGCATCTCTCCCCAGCTCAGCACACGCTGCAGTGTGCTGCACTGGGGAGAGAGGCAGCTGCAGAAACAGTCATTCCTCTCTCTCCCTGGCTGCGTGATGCACAAGAGGAAGGTGAAGGATCGCACCTACCGCTGGCCATCAGCCCCCTTGCAGCGCATGTGGCGGTAACTAATTTGTTTAGATTAGCTAAGGAGGGGGGCTGGCCACACCTCCCTGCATTGGCCACACCCCCTACCAGTACCTGGACCCGGCACAGCTGTCGGTGCCCCTGCTTACGATCATGTTTATGCCCACTACTTAAAAGGAGAATGCTTTTACTAGCAAGACATGGCTAGTAAAAACATTGCCCTTCTAAATATCAACCATAAACACAATGAAAAGCTCCAGGTTTTACAATCTGACGCTTTAACCCTAAGGCCTTATGTGGTCAAAATGGCTGTGTACCCCTCAGCACAGAAGACACACCTATAAAAATGCCCTCACTTCTGCTTTATATAATTTCAACAATCCGGCTCTGCTAAATGAAATCTAATTTTTGCACTGTGCAATAGAACTCAGGTTCCCAGGTTTTTGAGGGACGTATAGAGTAGGCTGCTATACATACTTTTAAAATAAAAAACTCCTTCACTTCGTTCAGCTACTTCTAAAGAATACCTTGGCTCCTTTGCAATCACCATGTTCTTTGGCAGAGATCTAGGGAGTATTGCTTAAATTGAGACAAATGGCATGACCAGTGCTAATTTCATGCTGTGCCTTGCACAGTTAGCACATCATAAATTATCACCAGAGTCTGAACATATTTTCTTTGTAACATTTCCCTTGACACTGCACCGGGGACATACTGTACCTCCCAAATTCTCTGAGTCACAACTGATATGTCAACTGGCAGGATGGTGGGATTATAACCCCAAACTGGAACTGTCCCTTCTAAAACAGGACAGTTGGAGCGGTTGTTCGTTTGACTGTGTGATAGAATATTCACTAACACATGTATAAATACAAGAGACCCTGATCCCCTGGCGATATTGTGATACTATTTACTAATACTATGCAGCCCCTTGTATCAAAACTTTCTCGCTGTCTGCCAACATTGTCTTTTTATTCATCCTATGTATGACATATTAGGAATAGTATTTCTATACTTAACCAACTGAGAATGAATTTCATTTATGCCTCTCTTTGGCGCTACTGTACAATATCTAAGCCCAGATTTCTCAAGCCTTGGAGAGTGATAAATTGAACAGTGATAAAGTGCCAACCAGTTAGCTCCTAACTGCTATGTTACAGGCTGTTTAAAAAATGACAGTTAGGAGCTGATTGGTTGGTACTTTATCACTGTGCAATTTATCACTCTCCAAGGCTTGATAAATCTGGGCCCTTGTCTTTTAAATATTATTGAATTTTTTTTTGCCTAATAATCATTTTGGCATTCATACTGCTAGATACTGTACTGTCATTTACAAGTTTAATGCTGGTGGCCTTATCATTTTGATCTATGGGAAATAGAACATATTAGGACATCTTAGTTGATTGCATTACTCTAGACCAGATGACCAATAAAGAATAGAAATATGAATAGGTTAATTTACAGAAACAACCTGCAGAGTCATCTGGCTGACAGTTCCATCTTTTCTTCTTTTCTTCTCAGCTGAGCAGAATCAAGAATTATTGACTCAATAACCTCAGTAACCCAAACTGTAGGAAGTGGAATGGGAAGCATTGCGCACATGTAATATCATGTTTCCTACCATCTGACTAGGAACATTATCTTTCTTTCCCTTAACCATAACACAAGTGGCTTAGTATGACCTTTACTACTGTAACATGCTTTTGTCATCTCTACAAGTATCATTAATGTTTATTTATATATTATCATTAAATGATGCTGTGTTGTACGGATAATGCACATGTATGTACTGCAGTTACCAGTTATCCCTATCTATTAATGATTAGAAGTTTACAAGTTGATGGGGGACTGATATGCTTCCCAATCATTATCAGCACTGCTATCTACAATATAGTGCACCAACATGCTAGGCAATACAGTGGCGCAGAGAGGGGGGGGGGGGGTACTAATTACCCAGGCACAGGTCTGATGGAGGGGCCCAGTGGGGGCTCAAGTCTCCCCTCCGTACCTGGCAGCAGCAGCTGCAGCTTTTCTCATTGGCCCACGCTCCTGTGTGCTGGGCTGCAGTGGGACCAGAGAGGCGAATAAAAAATAAAAAAAATTCTGTATTTGTTTCTAAGGGTGCAGCATGGCCACACCTCCTGTGATGAGACCACGCCCCCTGAAAAGTACCTGGGCCCAGCTAGGATCTCTACTGCCCTGAGGTAATATATGTGCCACTGACTGTTCTTACAGCTGCAGACGCTGCTCACAGCCACTGTAACTGGCTGTAAATGGCTGCAGCGGCTTCCGGGCTGCATGGGAGATCTCATGCATGCGCAGTGGAGCCAGCAGGGCAGTTAGACTCAGTACTTCAGCACTAGGCATTGCATCCTGCTTTTACCAAGGCAAAGCAGGAAGTGCTATAGCGTCACAATCCACCTGTAATAATTTTACTGACTCACATACATGCACACGCACGTACATACACATACATACATACACAAACACACCTCAGCCAGTTAATCTAATAGGATGTGCTAGGAAACTGAAGCACCTGGAAAAAACCCATGCAAACAAGGGGAGAACATACAAACACGGCACAAATTGGGCCCTAAATCATACCTCCCAAATGTTCAGATTTTCTCTGTACAGTCACAGGGTTATTTTTTTTTGGGGGGGTGGGGTCAGTTGGGAGGCTCCTGTCACACATTAAGCTGCTGCTCTGCAGCGGTGAATAGGTACGATACAATACTTTATTTAGTCATTAACAGAACAACAATGAAATGTCACTGAAATTATGATAGAAACATCCTGTACAGTAAAGCAAACAGTAAGCATATTTCATTCAAAACTAACCCGGTTCATTTAGGCCATTTAATGCACGGACAGCTGTGGGAAAGAATACGTTTTGTATGTGTACATACACTCCTGAAATGTTTTTTTGATGGTAGTCTTACAAATACCAAGTATTTGGATGACCGGGATCTGCCAGTATACTTCTATTATTTTTTTTATCAATCTATTTTCATTAATGTCATGTATGCACAGCAGGGACACACCAATGACCCTGCCTGCAGTCCTGACCACGCGTCCTAAGGCGATACACTCAGTGACAGTACAATTCTCGTACAATACTGTTATCCCATAAGTCAAGACACTCTCCGCTATGCTACGATAAAACTTAACCAACATATCTGTGCTCAACCATGCAGCCTTCTGGCGCCTCAAGAAAAAGAGGTGCTGCTGCACCTTAATAATTAAGAAGGTGCAATTTAAAGACCAAGTTAAATCTCTAGAAATATAAATGCCCAGAAATTTAAAACAATCCACTAGAGATGAGCGCCGGAAATTTTTCGGGTTTTGTGTTTTGGTTTTGGGTTCGGTTCCGTGGCCGTGTTTTGGGTTCGACCGCGTTTTGGCAAAACCTAACCGAATTTTTTTTGTCGGATTCGGGTGTGTTTTGGATTCGGGTGTTTTTTTCAAAAAACACTAAAAAACAGCTTAAATCATAGAATTTGGGGGTCATTTTGATCCCAAAGTATTATTAACCTCAAAAACCATAATTTCCACTCATTTTCAGTCTATTCTGAATACCTCACACCTCACAATATTATTTTTAGTCCTAAAATTTGCACCGAGGTCGCTGGATGACTAAGCTAAGCGACCCTAGTGGCCGACACAAACACCGGGCCCATCTAGGAGTGGCACTGCAGTGTCACGCAGGATGGCCCTTCCAAAAAACACTCCCCAAACAGCACATGACGCAAAGAAAAAAAGAGGCGCAATGAGGTAGCTGTGTGAGTAAGATAAGCGACCCTAGTGGCCGACACAAACACCGGGCCCATCTAGGAGTGGCACTGCAGTGTCACGCAGGATGGCCCTTCCAAAAAACACTCCCCAAACAGCACATGACGCAAAGAAAAAAAGAGGCGCAATGAGGTAGCTGTGTGAGTAAGATAAGCGACCCTAGTGGCCGACACAAACACCTGGCCCATCTAGGAGTGGCACTGCAGTGTCACGCAGGATGGCCCTTCCAAAAAACACTCCCCAAACAGCACATGACGCAAAGAAAAAAAGAGGCGCAATGAGGTAGCTGTGTGAGTAAGATAAGCGACCCTAGTGGCCGACACAAACACCGGGCCCATCTAGGAGTGGCACTGCAGTGTCACGCAGGATGGCCCTTCCAAAAAACACTCCCCAAACAGCACATGACGCAAAGAAAAAAAGAGGCGCAATGAGGTAGCTGTGTGAGTAAGATAAGCGACCCTAGTGGCCGACACAAACACCTGGCCCATCTAGGAGTGGCACTGCAGTGTCACGCAGGATGGCCCTTCCAAAAAACACTCCCCAAACAGCACATGACGCAAAGAAAAAAAGAGGCGCAATGAGGTAGCTGTGTGAGTAAGATAAGCGACCCTAGTGGCCGACACAAACACCGGGCCCATCTAGGAGTGGCACTGCAGTGTCACGCAGGATGGCCCTTCCAAAAAACACTCCCCAAACAGCACATGACGCAAAGAAAAAAAGAGGCGCAATGAGGTAGCTGTGTGAGTAAGATAAGCGACCCTAGTGGCCGACACAAACACCTGGCCCATCTAGGAGTGGCACTGCAGTGTCACGCAGGATGGCCCTTCCAAAAACACTCCCCAAACAGCACATGACGCAAAGAAAAAAAGAGGCGCAATGAGGTAGCTGTGTGAGTAAGATAAGCGACCCTAGTGGCCGACACAAACACCGGGCCCATCTAGGAGTGGCACTGCAGTGTCACGCAGGATGGCCCTTCCAAAATTTTTTACATGCTCTGTACTATGACATTGGGCATCGGCCTTGGCAGACGACGTTGCTGGCATTTCATCGTCTCGGCCATGACTAGTGGCAGCAGCTTCAGCACGAGGTGGAAGTGGATCTTGATCTTTCCCTAATTTTGGAACCTCAACATTTTTGTTCTCCATATTTTAATAGGCACAACTAAAAGGCACCTCAGGTAAACAATGGAGATGGATGGATACTAGTATACTTATGGATGGACTGCCGAGTGCCGACACAGAGGTAGCTACAGCCGTGAACTACCGTACTGTGTCTGCTGCTAATATAGACTGGTTGATAATGAGATGTAGTATGTATAAAGAAGAAAGAAAAAAAAAACCACGGGTAGGTGGTATACAATTATGGATGGACTGCCGAGTGCCGACACAGAGGTAGCTACAGCCGTGGACTACCGTACTGTACTGTGTCTGCTGCTAATATAGACTGGTTGATAATGAGATGTAGTATGTATAAAGAAGAAAGAAAAAAAAAACCACGGGTAGGTGGTATACAATTATGGATGGACTGCCGAGTGCCGACACAGAGATAGCTACAGCCGTGGACTACCGTACTGTACTGTGTCTGCTGCTAATATAGACTGGATGATAATGAGATGTAGTATGTATAAAGAAGAAAGAAAAAAAAAACCACGGGTAGGTGGTATACAATTATGGATGGACTGCCGAGTGCCGACACAGAGGTAGCAACAGCCGTGAACTACCGTACTGTGTCTGCTGCTAGTATAGACTGGATGATAAATAATGATATAAAAAATATATATATATCACTACTGCAGCCGGACAGGTATATATTATATAATGACGGACCTGCTGGACACTGTCTGTCAGCAGAATGAGTTTTTTAATTTTTATAGAATAAAAAAACACCACACAAGTCACACGACGAGTGTACTTTTTCAGGCAGACATTCAATCACAATATATATACTATACTGGTGGTCAGTGTGGTCAGGTCACTGGTCACAGTGGTCAGTGGTCAGTCACACTGGCAGTGGCACTCTGGCAGCAAAAGTGTGCACTGTTTAATATGTACTCCTGGCTCCTGCTATAACCTATAACTGCTCCCCAGTCTCCCCCACAATTAAGCTGTGTGAGCAGAGTCAGATATTATACATAGATGATGCAGCACACTGGGCTGAGCACAGATATGGTATGTGAGTGTGACTGAGTCACTGTGTATCGTTTTTTTCAGGCAGAGAACAAGAACAGAACGGATTATTAAATAATAATAAATTATAAAACTGCACTGGCGGTCAGGTCACTGGTCATCAGTCACTAGTATAACTCCTCCTAAGCTCCAGTAAGTAAATGAAGTGTCTCACTCTCACTCTCCTATCTATTTTAATTTCTAAACGGAGAGGACGCCAGCCACGTCCTCTCCCTATCAATCTCAATGCACGTGTGAAAATGGCCGCGACGCGCGGCTCCTTATATAGAATCCGAGTCTCGCGATAGAATCCGAGCCTCGCGAGAATCCGACAGCGTGATGATGACGTTCGGGCGCGCTCGGGTTAACCGAGCAAGGCGGGAAGATCCGAGTCGCTCGGACCCGTGTAAAAAAACATGAAGTTCGGGCGGGTTCGGATTCAGAGAAACCGAACCCGCTCATCTCTACAATCCACCTCCTCAATTGGCATACCATCTAAGAACACAGGGAGTAACGATCTTCGACTAACTCCCCTAAAATCAGTTTACCAGCTCCTTCGTTTTTGATGTGTTTGTTTAGAATCAGTTTTTCTTACTCCATTCTAACAATTTAAGAACCTCATGCGTGTAAGCATCCTCATCATTATCACTTATCAAACCGACCACAGCCGTGTCATCAGCAAATTTCACCACTTTAAAAGATTAAACGGCTGGGAAACAGTCATGTGTGACTATAGAGTATAGTAATGGGCTCAGAACGCACCCCCGTGATGCACCGGTTTTTAATTGAACCTCACTGGAAACAAATCTACCTAACCTAACCACTTGGGGCCTATTGGTCAGAAAATGTAAAATCCAATTGCAAGTAAACCCGTTCAGGCCTAAATTAAAAAGTTTAGGGAGATATTTACTGAGCCTTGGATGGATATAAAGTCGACGGAGATAAAGTACCAGCCAACCAGCTCCTGTCATTTTTCAAACCCAGCCTGTGACATGGCAGTTAGCAGCCGATAGACTGGTGCTTTATCTCCGTCGACTTTATCTCCAACCAAGGCTTAGTAAATAGATCCCTTGGAGACCAAAGAAACTGGTATTATACTGTTAAAAGTGGAACTAAAATCCACAAATAAGATTGTGACATATGTCCTCTTCTTCTCTAGGTGGTTCTGCGCCTGATGTAAGACAGTCAAAGCTGCGTCATCAGTAGAACGATTCTCCCTATAAGCAAATTGGAAAGAATCAAAATTTGCAGGGAAATGAGATTTAATATGTCTTAACATCAGGCATTCAAAGCACTTCATAACCAACGAGGTCAATGCAATAGGGCGATAATCAGCTAAACATTTGGGCACACTCTTTCGGAACAGGAATAATGGTCATAGCTTTAAAACAATTAGGGACTATACAAAGATGAAGTGAAACATTAAATAACAATGCAAAAATCCCAGCTAGTGGCTAACTGCATTCTCTAAGCATTTTGCCTTAGATCCCATCAGGACCAGCAACTTTACCTATGCTAACACCACGTAAACACCTCAGAACATCCTGTTCGTCAAGTACTATAGGAACATTACCTAATCTAGTCTCAACAGCCTCAATTATATATTTATTATTCTTATCAAATCTAGAATAAAAAATGTTCAGCTCTTTCACTAGAGTACTGTTCACTGCAACTGACTTTTTAGGTTTATAATAGGTGACATCTTTAAAGCTCTGCCACATACTCCTAGAATTGTTACATTGTCTAAACTTGTCCTCAATTCTTCTGGAGAACTCTATTTCAGCCTTTCCGATGCCTGTCCTCGAATCAGCCCTAGCTGCTGCATACACTACTCTATCCTTCAATTTAAAAGCCCTATCTCAAGCACTAACTAAAGAACTTAGCTCAGCATTCAGCCAGGGTTTCTCATTTGCATAAACCTTAAATCTCCACTTTAAAGTTACTTGCAATAGCTTATATAACCTAAAACCATAGTTGCTAGGAGATCAACATCAAACCCCCCCCCCACCCTCATCATAGAATCCTGTCATGAACCACCGCTGTGGCTCATTCCTGTTTGTGTTAAGTGTAACTGCAGCCTGTCTCCAGTGTGTGTGGTCTGTGCAGTTTCACCTGTCAAATAATTAGGCCATGTTTTCCTGCATTCTCAGTGCATTCCATATTCCTGCAGGTTACCCGTGTGTTCAGCTTCACCTGCAGTATAATTAGGAGTTTTCTGTGTGTGTGTGTGTGTGTGTGTGCATGTGTGCGTGTGTGTGTGTGTGTGTGTGTGTGTGTGTGTGTGTGTGTGTGTGTGTGTAGCTGAACAGATGCATTTAGTCTCATCAGAGGGCCTAGTCTTCCTGGCTGCTCTGATTGGCAATTGCTCCTAATATTACCCAGCCTGCCTTGAATCTGGCACCGGTAATATCTTGAAGCTTATGATTCCTGATAGCACCTGTGTCCGGTCCCTGTTCCTTGATGAATCTAGAATCTGTACAGTCGTGTTATTATATCACTGGAGAAGGTGATACCCAGTCCAGTTAGAATCCTGTGTACTCAGTCCTGCCTGAATCATGAGTTCATTACCTGGAACCTGAGTTCCTGATTGTGCATGTGAGACCTAGCCTGGAAGTACTTTCAGACAGCTCCAGCCTTACCTTGCCTTGTCTTGCTTTGTCTTGCCTTGCCTGGAATCCAGGGGTCTCCTGCAGCTAAGTATCTAGTTATCTGTACCTTGCGTTGCTCTGCCAAGCTCATTTAGGAACTCACTGCTAAATTATTATTCATACCATCCTGTGCATTGTTGCATGTATATATGGTCTTGTTGCAAATAACATCCTGTGCATTGTAGTATAAACATATTATTTGTGTTAAGATTATATTCCAATTTGTGCATTGTTGCACTCATCGCATTCGGTTATTTCTCTCTCCGCGTGTAGTGCAGCAGAATCTAGATAGGGTTTAGAGTATGTCTCACCGTACTGCAACCTACGCTTGCCCAGCCTCCAATAGCCACCTCGTCTATACATAAAACCTGGGGGCATCTGAGTATGGGGTGGACCTAATCGGCCCTGGAAAGGCGGCTGCTATAGGTGAAGTCTTTGGCTGCAGGAGGCTAAAAGACTGCTTGGCTAGGGTAATTGCGTGAGCGTCACCAAGAACCATCACATAGCCCACAGCACACTGTAGTCCGCATAACAACACCTCAATGAACAATTCCAAATCTGTAAATGCTAGGGTGTCCTGTAGTCGTACCACCGCATTTTGGGGCCATACTGGGACAGACTTTCTAGTAGGCCTAATACGCCTAACCAGAGGTTTATACATAGGAATCAAAAATAAGGTCCGATTTCCCAATATGAGGAAAGACAGCAGTCTCATAAGCAAGGTCCATATTTGTATAGACTTGATCCAAAATATTTCCACAACATGTAGGGACATAGACATACTTGTAAAACTTCGGAAAAACTAGCTGTAGGTCCGACCAATTAAAATCACCTGCTATAATAAAAGCACCGTCCGCATATTTGGATTATAATCCGGCTAAAGTATCATATAAAGCAGAGGTTCTAAAATGCGGTCCTCAAGGCACCCCAATGGTCCAGGTTTTAAGTTTATCCATGCTTGGCCACAGGTGACTTAATTAGCATCTCAGTCAATTGTATTTAACCATCTGTGCTGAGCCATGAATATACCGAAAACCTGGACCGGTGGGGTGCCTTGAGGACCGCGTTTGAGAACCTCTGATATAAAATGTTAAGTGCACAGTCCATATTTGTCTGAGGGCAGATATAAACAGCCATCACTATGACAATCGAATATTCTCAAGGTATATAGTAAGGCCTACATGTAATCTTTAAATATTCCAAGTTTTCGGAGCAATAAGATTTAATCAAGGATGTATTTGAGCACCACTTGTTCACATAAATACAAACTCCACCACCTCTAAGCTTGCCCATGGCACTAGTTCTATCTGCTGTAAAAAAAAATCCTGTCCATAAAACCCAATGCGGCATCAGGAAAAGTACTGTTTAACCATGTTTCTGTGAAAATCATAAGAGAGCTATTTCTCAAATGACGTTTATTAGCTGTTTCCATTTGAATGTCATCCAATTTACTGGGCAGGGACTGGACATTAGCCAGGAATAAAGCTGGGCAAAGGAGGCTTCAGGGGGCAGAGCTGAAGTCTGGATTTAATACCAGAGCTCTTTAGGAGTCTCAGTGGCATGCCGTCAGGGTAGATTTCTATGAGCTTGCTGGCATGCCTAATGTGCTGGGAGTCATAGATTGCACACATATTCAGCTGAGACCACCTAGGGGCAGGCAGCACATCTATACTAATCGTCATCTAGAGCACTCCACAAATGTGCAGCTGGTTTGTGATGCAAAACTCAAAATAATGAGTGTTGTTGTTGCTGGTTACCCTGGGGGCTGCCATGACTCCTTCATCCTCAGTCAGTCATCCCTCTTTGATAAGTTTGAGGATGGACAAATGCCAGATGGATGGCTGCTGGGTATGTAATTTGATATGTGTAGGCCTGTGTATACTTTGCCCAAATACAGTGTGTTACTTATGTGTTGCTGTATCTTAACATGAAACACGTTATTATATCTGTCTTTCAGGTGATGGAGGATATGGTGGCTGTTTCTCTTGGCTTCGAACTCCATTGTCCCAACCTGATACCCCTGCTGAACACAATTACAATCATGCACATAAGTCCAAGCGGAATGTGATAGAAAGATGTTTTAGTGTGCTGAAATCTAGGTTTCGGTGTCTGGATAAGTCTGGTGGCCTTTTGTTGTATACTCCCTTGAAGGTGACTCAAATTGTGTTCTGCTGCTGCTTTCTTCATAACATGTGTTTGCAAAAACATCTGCCACATGTTGATGAGGAGGATGAAGAAAGCAGCGAGCAAGCAGAGGAATTAGAAACACCTGGTGATACTTGGAGTACATATGTAGGGAGGCAGGTTAGGCAAGACCTGATAAATACTTATTTTTAAGGTAAGTTTTGTTTCCTTCATTCATTTTTTGTGTAATCATAAATATGTTGCCCCATTTTTCAAATAAAAACCATTACTCAGAATGTATGTCTCCTTGAGACATACAAACATACCCTCGCTTTATGCAAAACAAATGTAGCATGTGTATTGTGTTTATTTAAAATCTCTAAACAACAGATTATGAGTGGCATGCATGAAGTCTGGATAAGTGTTAATAAACTTGTACTGATAATTTATTAAAAGCACACATAATCTACATAGTAATTTATTTAGTATTTTACTTTATGAATGTGTGTAACATCCTAATGTAACACTTCTCCACATATAATATGTTATCCTTGAGGAATACATGTGCCCCTATGTGTGATGCTCCATTGTATTTAAGGGACACAAACTTAGTATCATCCAAAATAATTTATTTTGTTATGTTTGCTGGAGTAAACTTGGTGATTTGTAAGTCAATACACAGTTTTCAACATATATCCATTATTATACACATTATTTGTGTTGATTAAAATATTTACAATTTCTTTGTTTCTGCATCATGTGTAATAATCTGATTACTCATTTTTAACACACACAAACATGGCACAACAATAATGTCATTCATTTTGGGACTGAATTATCTAAATTGTTTCACAACATATTAGTACCTTTTTAGGCAACTCAATTGTGTTATTCTTGTAATGTCGCCTAGAGAAGAAATGTAAAAGAGTTAAAAATCACATTGTAAGTTGTATTGGTCATGGATGAATCTGCATGGCTGCCAATTAGTCTGCCTGCAGGATATAAGAATGATTGGCATCTAGAAAGAGTAATGATTAGAAAAAAATCAAGTGGTCTTGTTACTGCTAGAGATGAGCGGGTTCGGTTTCTTTGAATCCGAACCCGCACGAACTTCACTTTTTTTTTCACGGGTCCGAGCGACTCGGATCTTCCCGCCTTGCTCGGTTAACCCGAGCGCGCCCGAACGTCACCATGACGCTGTCGGATTCTCGCGAGGCTCGGATTCTATCGCGAGACTCGGATTCTATATAAGGAGCCGCGCGTCGCCGCCATTTTCACACGTGCATTGAGATTGATAGGGAGAGGACGTGGCTGGCGTCCTCTCCATTTAGATTAGATTTAGAAGAGAGAGAGAGAGATTGCTGTGATACTGTAGTTTAGAAGAGAGTGCAGACAGAGTTTAGTGACTGACGACCACAGTGACCAGTGACCACCAGAGACAGTGCAGTTGTTTGTTTTATTTAATATATCCGTTCTCTGCCTGAAAAAAACGATACACAGTCACACAGTGACTCAGTCTGTGTGCACTGCTCAGCCCAGTGTGCTGCACATCAATGTATTGTATATAAAGCTTATAATTGTGGGGGAGACTGGGGAGCACTGCAGGTTGTTATAGCAGGAGCCAGGAGTACATGATAAATAATATTATATTAAAATTAAACAGTGCACACTTTTGCTGCAGGAGTGCCACTGCCAGTGTGACTAGTGGTGACCAGTGCCTGACCACCAGTATATTAGTAGTATTGTATACTATCTCTTTATCAACCAGTCTATATTAGCAGCAGACACAGTACAGTGCGGTAGTTCACGGCTGTGGCTACCTCTGTGTCGGCACTCGGCAGGCAGTCCGTCCATCCATAATTGTATTATAATATATACCACCTAACCGTGGTTTTTTTTTCATTCTTTATACCGTCGTCATACTAGTTGTTACGAGTATACTACTATCTCTTTATCAACCAGTGTACAGTGCGGTAGTTCACGGCTGTGGCTACCTCTGTGTCGGCACTCGGCAGGCAGTCCGTCCAACCATAATTGTATTATAATATATACCACCTAACCGTGGTTTTTTTTTCATTCTTTATACCGTCGTCATACTAGTTGTTACGAGTATACTACTATCTCTTTATCAACCAGTGTACAGTGCGGTAGTTCACGGCTGTGGCTACCTCTGTGTCGGCACTCGGCAGGCAGTCCGTCCATCCATAATTGTATTATAATATATACCACCTAACCGTGGTTTTTTTTTCATTCTTTATACCGTCGTCATACTAGTTGTTACGAGTATACTACTATCTCTTTATCAACCAGTGTACAGTGCGGTAGTTCACGGCTGTGGCTACCTCTGTGTCGGCACTCGGCAGGCAGTCCGTCCAACCATAATTGTATTATAATATATACCACCTAACCGTGGGTTTTTTTTCATTCTTTATACCGTCGTCATACTAGTTGTTACGAGTATACTACTATCTCTTTATCAACCAGTGTACAGTGCGGTAGTTCACGGCTGTGGCTACCTCTGTGTCGGCACTCGGCAGGCAGTCCGTCCAACCATAATTGTATTATAATATATACCACCTAACCGTGGTTTTTTTTTCATTCTTTATACCGTCGTCATACTAGTTGTTACGAGTATACTACTATCTCTTTATCAACCAGTGTACAGTGCGGTAGTTCACGGCTGTGGCTACCTCTGTGTCGGCACTCGGCAGGCAGTCCGTCCATCCATAATTGTATTATAATATATACCACCTAACCGTGGTTTTTTTTTCATTCTTTATACCGTCGTCATACTAGTTGTTACGAGTATACTACTATCTCTTTATCAACCAGTGTACAGTGCGGTAGTTCACGGCTGTGGCTACCTCTGTGTCGGCACTCGGCAGGCAGTCCGTCCAACCATAATTGTATTATAATATATACCACCTAACCGTGGTTTTTTTTTCATTCTTTATACCGTCGTCATACTAGTTGTTACGAGTATACTACTATCTCTTTATCAACCAGTGTACAGTGCGGTAGTTCACGGCTGTGGCTACCTCTGTGTCGGCACTCGGCAGGCAGTCCGTCCAACCATAATTGTATTATATACCACCTAACCGTGGTTTTTTTTTCATTCTTTATACCGTCGTCATACTAGTTGTTACGAGTATACTACTATCTCTTTATCAACCAGTGTACAGTGCGGTAGTTCACGGCTGTGGCTACCTCTGTGTCGGCACTCGGCAGGCAGTCCGTCCAACCATAATTGTATTATAATATATACCACCTAACCGTGGTTTTTTTTTCATTCTTTATACCGTCGTCATACTAGTTGTTACGAGTATACTACTATCTCTTTATCAACCAGTGTACAGTGCGGTAGTTCACGGCTGTGGCTACCTCTGTGTCGGCACTCGGCAGGCAGTCCGTCCATCCATAATTGTATTATAATATATACCACCTAACCGTGGTTTTTTTTTCATTCTTTATACCGTCGTCATACTAGTTGTTACGAGTATACTACTATCTCTTTATCAACCAGTGTACAGTGCGGTAGTTCACGGCTGTGGCTACCTCTGTGTCGGCACTCGGCAGGCAGTCCGTCCAACCATAATTGTATTATAATATATACCACCTAACCGTGGTTTTTTTTTCATTCTTTATACCGTTGTCATACTAGTTGTTACGAGTATACTACTATCTCTTTATCAACCAGTGTACAGTGCGGTAGTTCACGGCTGTGGCTACCTCTGTGTCGGCACTCGGCAGGCAGTCCGTCCAACCATAATTGTATTATATACCACCTAACCGTGGTTTTTTTTTCATTCTTTATACCGTCGTCATACTAGTTGTTACGAGTATACTACTATCTCTTTATCAACCAGTGTACAGTGCGGTAGTTCACGGCTGTGGCTACCTCTGTGTCGGCACTCGGCAGGCAGTCCGTCCAACCATAATTGTATTATAATATATACCACCTAACCGTGGTTTTTTTTTCATTCTTTATACCGTCGTCATACTAGTTGTTACGAGTATACTACTATCTCTTTATCAACCAGTGTACAGTGCGGTAGTTCACGGCTGTGGCTACCTCTGTGTCGGCACTCGGCAGGCAGTCCGTCCAACCATAATTGTATTATAATATATACCACCTAACCGTGGTTTTTTTTTCATTCTTTATACCGTCGTCATACTAGTTGTTACGAGTATACTACTATCTCTTTATCAACCAGTGTACAGTGCGGTAGTTCACGGCTGTGGCTACCTCTGTGTCGGCACTCGGCAGGCAGTCCGTTCATCCATAATTGTATTATATACCACCTAACCGTGGTTTTTTTATACCACCTAACCGTGGCAGTCCGTCCATAATTGTATACTAGTATCCAATCCATCCATCTCCATTGTTTACCTGAGGTGCCTTTTAGTTCTGCCTATAAAATATGGAGAACAAAAAAGTTGAGGTTCCAAAATTAGGGAAAGATCAAGATCCACTTCCACCTCGTGCTGAAGCTGCTGCCACTAGTCATGGCCGAGACGATGAAATGCCAGCAACGTCGTCTGCCAAGGCCGATGCCCAATGTCATAGTACAGAGCATGTCAAATCCAAAACACCAAATATCAGAAAAAAAAGGACTCCAAAACCTAAAATAAAATTGTCGGAGGAGAAGCGTAAACTTGCCAATATGCCATTTACCACACGGAGTGGCAAGGAACGGCTGAGGCCCTGGCCTATGTTCATGGCTAGTGGTTCAGCTTCACATGAGGATGGAAGCACTCAGCCTCTCGCTAGAAAACTGAAAAGACTCAAGCTGGCAAAAGCACCGCAAAGAACTGTGCGTTCTTTGAAATCCCAAATCCACAAGGAGAGTCCAATTGTGTCGGTTGCGATGCCTGACCTTCCCAACACTGGACGTGAAGAGCATGCGCCTTCCACCATTTGCACGCCCCCTGCAAGTGCTGGAAGGAGCACCCGCAGTCCAGTTCCTGATAGTCAGATTGAAGATGTCAGTGTTGAAGTACACCAGGATGAGGAGGATATGGGTGTTGCTGGCGCTGGGGAGGAAATTGACCAGGAGGATTCTGATGGTGAGGTGGTTTGTTTAAGTCAGGCACCCGGGGAGACACCTGTTGTCCGTGGGAGGAATATGGCCGTTGACATGCCAGCTGAAAATACCAAAAAAATCAGCTCTTCGGTGTGGAGGTATTTCACCAGAAATGCGGACAACAGGTGTCAAGCCGTGTGTTCCCTTTGTCAAGCTGTAATAAGTAGGGGTAAGGACGTTAACCACCTCGGAACATCCTCCCTTATACGTCACCTGCAGCGCATTCATAATAAGTCAGTGACAAGTTCAAAAACTTTGGGTGACAGCGGAAGCAGTCCACTGACCAGTAAATCCCTTCCTCTTGTAACCAAGCTCACGCAAACCACCCCACCAACTCCCTCAGTGTCAATTTCCTCCTTCCCCAGGAATGCCAATAGTCCTGCAGGCCATGTCACTGGCAAGTCTGACGAGTCCTCTCCTGCCTGGGATTCCTCCGATGCATCCTTGCGTGTAACGCCTACTGCTGCTGGCGCTGCTGTTGTTGCCGCTGGGAGTCGATGGTCATCCCAGAGGGGAAGTCGTAAGCCCACTTGTACTACTTCCAGTAAGCAATTGACTGTTCAACAGTCCTTTGCGAGGAAGATGAAATATCACAGCAGTCATCCTACTGCAAAGCGGATAACTGAGTCCTTGACAACTATGTTGGTGTTAGACGTGCGTCCGGTATCCGCCGTTAGTTCACAGGGAACTAGACAATTTATTGAGGCAGTGTGCCCCCGTTACCAAATACCATCTAGGTTCCACTTCTCTAGGCAGGCGATACCGAGAATGTACACGGACGTCAGAAAAAGACTCACCAGTGTCCTAAAAAATGCAGTTGTACCCAATGTCCACTTAACCACGGACATGTGGACAAGTGGAGCAGGGCAGGGTCAGGACTATATGACTGTGACAGCCCACTGGGTAGATGTATGGACTCCCGCCGCAAGAACAGCAGCGGCGGCACCAGTAGCAGCATCTCGCAAACGCCAACTCTTTCCTAGGCAGGCTACGCTTTGTATCACCGCTTTCCAGAATACGCACACAGCTGAAAACCTCTTACGGCAACTGAGGAAGATCATCGCGGAATGGCTTACCCCAATTGGACTCTCCTGTGGATTTGTGGCATCGGACAACGCCAGCAATATTGTGTGTGCATTAAATATGGGCAAATTCCAGCACGTCCCATGTTTTGCACATACCTTGAATTTGGTGGTGCAGAATTTTTTAAAAAACGACAGGGGCGTGCAAGAGATGCTGTCGGTGGCCAGAAAAATTGCGGGACACTTTCGGCGTACAGGCACCACGTACAGAAGACTGGAGCACCACCAAAAACTACTGAACCTGCCCCGCCATCATCTGAAGCAAGAAGTGGTAACGAGGTGGAATTCAACCCTCTATATGCTTCAGAGGTTGGAGGAGCAGCAAAAGGCCATTCAAGCCTATACAATTGAGCACGATATAGGAGATGGAATGCACCTGTCTCAAGTGCAGTGGAGAATGATTTCAACGTTGTGCAAGGTTCTGATGCCCTTTGAACTTGCCACACGTGAAGTCAGTTCAGACACTGCCAGCCTGAGTCAGGTCATTCCCCTCATCAGGCTTTTGCAGAAGAAGCTGGAGGCATTGAAGAAGGAGCTAACACAGAGCGATTCCGCTAGGCATGTGGGACTTGTGGATGCAGCCCTTAATTCGCTTAACAAGGATTCACGGGTGGTCAAACTGTTGAAATCAGAGCACTACATTTTGGCCACCGTGCTCGATCCTAGATTTAAAGCCTACCTTGGATCTCTCTTTCCGGCAGACACAGGTCTGCTGGGGTTGAAAGACCTGCTGGTGACAAAATTGTCAAGTCAAGCGGAACGCGACCTGTCAACATCTCCTCCTTCACATTCTCCCGCAACTGGGGGTGCGAGGAAAAGGCTCAGAATTCCGAGCCCACCCGCTGGCGGTGATGCAGGGCAGTCTGGAGCAACTGCTGATGCTGACATCTGGTCCGGACTGAAGGACCTGACAACGATTACGGACATGTCGTCTACTGTCACTGCATATGATTCTCTCAACATTGATAGAATGGTGGAGGATTATATGAGTGACCGCATCCAAGTAGGCACGTCACACAGTCCGTACTTATACTGGCAGGAAAAAGAGGCAATTTGGAGGCCCTTGCACAAACTGGCTTTATTCTACCTAAGTTGCCCTCCCACAAGTGTGTACTCCGAAAGAGTGTTTAGTGCCGCCGCTCACCTTGTCAGCAATCGGCGTACGAGGTTACATCCAGAAAATGTGGAGAAGATGATGTTCATTAAAATGAATTATAATCAATTCCTCCGCGGAGACATTGACCAGCAGCAATTGCCTCCACAAAGTACACAGGGAGCTGAGATGGTGGATTCCAGTGGGGACGAATTGATAATCTGTGAGGAGGGGGATGTACACGGTGATATATCGGAGGGTGAAGATGAGGTGGACATCTTGCCTCTGTAGAGCCAGTTTGTGCAAGGAGAGATTAATTGCTTCTTTTTTGGGGGGGGGTCCAAACCAACCCGTCATATCAGTCACAGTCGTGTGGCAGACCCTGTCACTGAAATGATGGGTTGGTTAAAGTGTGCATGTCCTGTTTTGTTTATACAACATAAGGGTGGGTGGGAGGGCCCAAGGATAATTCCATCTTGCACCTCTTTTTTCTTTTCTTTTTCTTTGCATCATGTGCTGATTGGGGAGGGTTTTTTGGAAGGGACATCCTGCGTGACACTGCAGTGCCACTCCTAGATGGGCCCGGTGTTTGTGTCGGCCACTAGGGTCGCTAATCTTACTCACACAGCTACCTCATTGCGCCTCTTTTTTTCTTTGCGTCATGTGCTGTTTGGGGAGGGTTTTTTGGAAGGGACATCCTGCGTGACACTGCAGTGCCACTCCTAGATGTGCCCGGTGTTTGTGTCGGCCACTAGGGTCGCTAATCTTACTCACACAGCTACCTCATTGCGCCTCTTTTTTTCTTTGCGTCATGTGCTGTTTGGGGAGGGTTTTTTGGAAGGGACATCCTGCGTGACACTGCAGTGCCACTCCTAGATGTGCCCGGTGTTTGTGTCGGCCACTAGGGTCGCTAATCTTACTCACACAGTCAGCTACCTCATTGCGCCTCTTTTTTTCTTTGCGTCATGTGCTGTTTGGGGAGGGTTTTTTGGAAGGGCCATCCTGCGTGACACTGCAGTGCCACTCCTAGATGGGCCCGGTGTTTGTGTCGGCCACTAGGGTCGCTAATCTTACTCACACAGCTACCTCATTGCGCCTCTTTTTTTCTTTGCGTCATGTGCTGTTTGGGGAGGGTTTTTTGGAAGGGACATCCTGCGTGACACTGCAGTGCCACTCCTAGATGGGCCCGGTGTTTGTGTCGGCCACTAGGGTCGCTTATCTTACTCACACAGCGACCTCGGTGCAAATTTTAGGACTAAAAATAATATTGTGAGGTGTGAGGTATTCAGAATAGACTGAAAATGAGTGTAAATTATGGTTTTTGAGGTTAATAATACTTTGGGATCAAAATGACCCCCAAATTCTATGATTTAAGCTGTTTTTTAGTGTTTTTGGAAAAAAACACCCGAATCCAAAACACACCCGAATCCGACAAAAATAATTCGGTGAGGTTTTGCCAAAACGCGTTCGAACCCAAAACACGGCCGCGGAACCGAACCCAAAACCAAAACACAAAACCCGAAAAATTTCAGGCGCTCATCTCTAGTTACTGCATGCTAAAGACATTCTGCATGGCTGCCAATAAGTCTGCCTGCAAGATATGAGAATGAATGGAATCTACAAAGAGTAATGATTAGAAAAAAATTAAGTGGTCTTGTTACTGCATGCTACGATCAATGTGCAGATCAAATTACTTTTTCCTCCTCCAAAAAAATACAAAGATGTTAAAGAATAAATGTGTTGGCAAAAATCCTGTTGTTGTTTGTAACACTTATAATTAATGATGTTCAACAAATTGACAAGGTGCTAAGTGTTATATATATTGAGACAAACCTACAATTACTAACTGTGATTATTTTCTTCTCTATGCAGAAATCGGTGTCTCTATTTTTTATTTTTTGGGGGTTGGCTGCTTGGACTGGCCTTTGCCTTTACCACTGTCGTGTTGGCGTGCTCTGGTGGAGCGCCTTGGTGGTGAGGACACTGGCGATAGAATAGAAGTAGTCATACCAGAACTGCTGCTTGGTTGCTGTTGGTGCTGGGATCTGAGTGTTTTATTGAGATTAGTGAGAGGGGCAATAAGTTCATGTGTTGCAGCATTTTGATTCTCTAAAATTCTGGTGATAGATTCATTGATCATTTGATTGTTTTCTAAGATGTTGATGTAGCTTTGCTGTTGTCTGTGCTGTTCTTCCATTATGCGTTGTAAGTTGCCCATGACATGTGTAATGTTTGCATGCATGATTTCCATGGTATTGGCAATTCTGGTGGTTGGTTCATTTTGGCGAATTATATTTCTGCTGATTCTTCTGAGGTGAGATGGTAGGTTAGCAAAAATGTGGGTCTGCCTACGCAGGCAATCTTGATTAGTGGCCTGCTGTGTAGCCCAACTGTCCCAAAACACTACTGTGCTACTGGTGTTGTCGGGCTGTGTGGTGGTGGTGGTGGAGTGCTTTGCTGTGGTGGTGTACTCACAGGTGCTGGGTGGCTGATTCCTTCAATTAATGGCTGCATTTGTAACATGATTGTCTCATCCATGTCACTGTGTTGCTGCTGTTGCATCGGGATGCTGGTACCAGTACTAGAATCTGGAATTAGAACCATTTTGGCATTAGTTAGACATATGTTTGAGAAATTAAAGCAAAGCAATAAACATGGAACACATGTATTTAAATGGTGCTTTCAGATATCCAGCATAGCAACATCATCACTCAGAACTTAAATACAGACATATTCCTGTTTGTGGCAAATGTGTCTGGTTACTTCATTCTTAAAGCAAGCACATTAGTTGTATGGTAGATCAGACATACTCCACCATAAAAACACACTTTAAATCATAATGTGTTGCCTTATAGTGTTTAAAACAGAAACATAGTAATGTTTTGGCATGTTGGTGCCAATGTTACAACAAACACATAAGTGAAATTGATGAAAAAAACCTTACTATTTGCCACGCTTACACATGTGTTTATGTTGCAGCATCTTCCACACAGTCTGCTGCTGTATGGCTGAAGTGGACAAACATATCTTTACTGGATGTGGACAAGGCCATTTTGCTCAGAATCCATTTGATGTTTTTTTTCCCCGGTAAATATAGCAGATTTTGTGGAATTTAGAGTTAATTAGTCTAATTAAATGGATTATTATGAGATGAGTAATTTTTTTAATCATTACAGTTTCTTACTCACAATCAAGATGAGGGGAGTGTGGTTGGCGTCTTGTAGGTGTGACCAAAATTTGGAGTGGTGGGACCAAAGAAACTGTAGACAATCTTCGTGGCGGGGTAGACTGCTGTGGTTGTGATTGGACATCAGACCTTGCTCTCTTTGTTGCCACATGTATTATTGTTTGGTGTGCTACAGGAGTCCGCCTTCTGCTGCTCAAGACTCCTTTTGATGGACCTAGGATTTAAAGTGTACTTTTGTTATGGCCATTCCTTTACAAACATAACCTATACTACAATGGACACTTAACCTGCTTCCACAGCATCATCATCATCAGATGTCATGGGAGTGACTGTAGGCTGACCAGTACTGCTTTTTGTCAACACTGTAAATAATGAGACAAATAAAAGAACTCATTTATTCATGCTATTGTTGATACATCCACCCATTATGTTTATAAACATTAAATCTTTAAAAAATGGATGCTTATTTATGTGGGAATAATTTCTGTACAAAACCATAAAATAATTTAAAAAAAAAACACACATTGGCCAATAGCCATATGCATTATGGAAAGTGCAACACAGGAAATAATGTACAGGACACAGACATAAGAGACAGGGGCATATTAATTAAGCCTGGTGAAGTGATAAAGTGGAAGGTGATAAAGCACCAGCCAATTAGCTCCTAAGTGTCATTTTGCAAACCCAGCCTATAACATGGAAGTTATGACCTGATTGGTTGGTAATTTATCAACTTCCACTTTATCACTTCACCAGGCTGAATAAATCTGGCCAACAATTACTAATACATACACTAACAAGCCAAAGCACAGACATCTTCATTTAAAAATGTTATGTAATTAATAAAAGAAGCAATATAGAAAATGCTCTGTGATGTGGCACTCCAAACACACATTAGTACAATATGAGCCGAAAAACAAACCAACATAAAAAAAAACACAGCATAATAGTACGGTAACTAAGTCTGCAGTGTTGTGTCAGGGTACAAATACAGACTCTAAATGATCCAAAAAAAAAGTGGGCTTGTCTTAAACAAGATTACATACAGTACTAATGAAATGACACATGTAACTGGCTTCAAAGCCACTTTGCACTACTCCAGCCTCTAACATGTCAACCACTGATTTTCAAACATTGCACATGGATAACTGAAATCAAAAACATAGGCCAACTTGCAAACTGACAAATGTGCAAAAGGAAAACATTATTGCTGGACAATTCAATGACACACCAAGTCCAAACTACACATGGAAAATGTACTGTAAAAAAACCACATGACATACAATAAAGTACTATGTTACACTGGCTTTTGTAGAAAACATTACCCAAAACTATGTATTTGCTGACGCACACATGAATATGCAACGTCACATGACACACATTTCCCCAAAAAATAACGCAAGAAGTAATGTAATAGAATGTTAAGACAAATACACATGCTCACCATCCTTCCTGGGCAGATCGGAATCACGGACATGGGTTGCAGACACTACTTCAGGAGGTATTAAACTCTGCATGGGCTCCTCATAGTCCAGATATCTGGCAATATAGCGCTGTCCACCACCGGTTTTGCAAGCCGACTTCGCCTCCTTGGCCATTTTGGACTTGACACGTCACTTTATGTCATAGTACCGTTTGCGGCACGTGTACTCCGTCCGCTTGACCACCCCCTCACTATTTACAGCAGCAACAACTTTCGCCCACAACACCGTCTTCTTCCGTGTTGGCACCTTGGCGGACTCAGGCCCAAATAGCTGCCGCTGATACTTCATCAGCTCCCGCACCAATGCCACATTTTCAGCATAACTAAACTTTACATTCCGCCCAGTCTTAGTAGTGGTGCGTGGCTGCGGAGCTTTCTGACTGTCACTATCACTGTCACTTGAGGCTGCTGCAGCAACCTCACCCACCTCTTCAACCTCACTAACCTCACTCTCACTCACCTCCTCCACCTGACCAACCTCCTCCCCCTCACTCACACCCTCCACCTCACTCACCTCAGCCACCTCACCCACCTCTGAGTCAGACATAATTGTGTGGTTCAACAATTAACACAGAAAAAAAAAATACAAACAACAACACACTCCTCCACTACCACTGCACAACTCACACACACACACACACACACACACACACACACACACACACACACACACACACACACACACACTGACAAGGGACTATAAATCAAAAAAACTTGGACAAAAAATGAGACAAAACAAAAAAAAAAACACTACAATAATGATAAGACTACTTTCAAACACAATACTACACTCAGAAATCGACCAAAAAACTCCTCACCAAACCAACTACTCACCAACCTCCACAGCACAACCTCCCTCCTCACCACTAACTAAACCCACGAGGTGCCGACGGTTTGGGCGTATTTATATGGTTGCGCACAGACACCCCTACATCTGAAACACAACCAATCACGAACGGGGATGAAAATCGAAATTAAAAGTGAAAATGCGGCCGTGGTTAATAAATAACCCTGCCGCGTTTAACATAGAAAATAAACCAGTAAAAACAACAAAAACACGTACGCAAACGACAATGACAGCCGTAAATGTGACAAAAAAAACGACTGGCATCGACATAGGAAAACACGAAAACCATAAACTCGACTGCTTCGTAACTTGGCGTATATAGTTTCAAAAAGTTGCATGAAAATGCACCCGATAACAAATGAGTTTAAACTCTACACAAACCGACTCAAACACGAATATTAGTAAATAAACCCCCTAGTGTCAGTGCAGCGCTGCTATGGGAGAGAGGCCATGCCGTCTCTCCCATAGAGAGGAGCCTGCGCCCGGAGACAGCAGCAGCAGTGGTCCGGAAAAAGGAGCGAGGCTGGTAAGTATTGTGTTGTTTTTATTTAGGGTTTCAAAGCGGCGCTACTAAAGGGGGCACATACTGGGGGCACTACTACAGGGGGCACCAGTGGCAAATGCAGGATATGCATGGGGGGGTTTCCAGAACTGGGTGGAGCCAAGCACGGGGGTGGGGACTGAGGTGACGCAGTATGTGCTGGGTCCGTAAAACTAGTGTGTCTGTGTGTGTATATACATATATATATATATATATATATATACACATATATATACCGTATATACATATACATATATATATATATACCGTATATATATACCGTATATATATATATATATATATATATATATATAAAAGTGGTAGGACCCAGCGCCTTCAGTGATTCGGAGTTCTCCAAGTGTGGATAGTAAAATAATATGCGTACCGGAAACCAAAAGGATTTTCAGCTCGTAAATATGCCTCTAGAAATTACAGTCGTCCTGGTTACTCGGTCTTCCAGTTTCTCCAATATTCCAAAGCACCAACCAGAATATGGAAAACAAATTGATGGACAGTGATAGTGTAGAGGAAAGTCCAGGAGCAGAGCATTTTGTCCCTCCTGGAGAGGGTCACGTTGGGAGATCTGTTTCTAAGGTATCTCCAGAAATCCAGGAGAAGACCTCCATAGAGAACCTACTACATGCGAATAACCTGAACACTGAGGGTATTATTATACATTATATCATTTGCTTGGCTAAAGGCACCACTTTTGTACACTAATAACACAGGGTGTTTTTTTGCACCATTTGATGCATGTTTTTTAAATAGCATCTATTGCACTAAATAAGAGCACTATCACTCCACATAGTGGAAATACTACACTATCACTGTCCATCAATTTGTTTTCCATATTCTGGTTGGTGCTTTGGAATATTGGAGAAACTGGAAGATCGAGTAACCAGGACGACTGTAATTTCTAGAGGCATATTTACGAGCTGAAAATCCTTTTGGTTTCCGGTACGCATATTATTTTACTATCCACACTTGGAGAACTCCAAATTACTGAAGGCGCTGGGTCCTACCACTTTTTCTATTTCTGTATTCTGGACTCAACGAGATAGGGTCCATCTTTAGAGGCCTTTTTTACAGCAGCCATCCTAAAATTGGAGAAGTGATTTCATCACATTCACTATATGTACTGTACATTTATTAATTTACACTAGACTTGTATGACAGGTAGCAGCGCTAATTACATTACTATATCTATATATCTATATATCTATATATATATATATATATATATATATATACACACTGCTCAAAAAGTAAAGGGAACACTTAAACAACACAATAAAACTCCAAGTCAATCACACTTCTGTGAAATCAAACTGTCCACTTAGGGAGGAACACTGATTGACAATCAATTTCACATACTGTTGTGCAAATGGAATAGACAACAGGTGGGAATTATAGGCAATTAGCAAGACACCCCCAATAAAGGAGTTGTTCTGCAGGTGGTGACCACAGACCACTTCTCAGCTCCTATGCTTTCTGGCTGATGTTTTGGTCACTTTTGAAAGCTGGCGGTGCTTTCACTCTAGTGGTAGCATGAGACGAAGTCTACAACCCACACAAGTGGCTCAGGTAGTGCAGCTCATCCAGGATGGCACATCAATGCGAGCTGTGGCAAGAAGGTTTGCTGTGTCTTTCAGCGTAGTGTCCAGAGCATGGAGGCGCTACCAGGAGACAGGCCAGTACATAAGGAGACGTGGAGGAGGCCGTAGGAAGGCAACAACCTAGCAGCAGGACCGCTACCTCCGCCTTTGTGCAAGGAGTAACAGGAATAGCACTGCCAGAGCCCTGCAAAATTACCTCCAGCAAGCCACAAATGTGCATGTGTCTACTCAAACGATCAGAAACAGACTCCATGAGGGTGGTATGAGGGCCCGACGTCCACAGGTGGGGGTTGTGCTTATAGCCCAACACCATGCAGGACGTTTGGCATTTGTCAGACAACACCAGATTGGCAAATTCGCCACTGGCGCCCTGTGCACTTCACAGATGAAAGCAGGTTCTCACTGAGCACATGTGAAAGACATGACAGAGTCTGGAGACGCCAAGGAGAATGTTCTGCTGCCTGCAACATCCTCCAGCATGACCGGTTTGGCAGTGGGTCAGTAATGGTGTGGGGTGGCATTTCTTTGGGGGGGCCGCACAGCCCTCCATGTGCTCGCCAGAGGTAGCCTGACTGCCATTAGGTACCGAGATGAGATCCTCAGACCCCTTGTGAGACCATATGCTGGTGCGGTTGGCCCTGGGTGCCTCCTAATGCAAGACAATGCTAGACCTCATGTGGCTGGAGTGTGTCAGCAGTTCCTGCAAGACAAATGCATTGATGCTATGGACTGGCCCGTCCATTCCCCAGACCTGAATCCAATTGAGCACATCTGGGACATCATGTCTTGCTCCATCCACTAATGCCACGTTGCACCACAGACTGTCCAGGAGTTGGCGGATGCTTTAGTCCAGGTCTGGGAGGAGGTCCCTCAGGAGACCATCCGCCACCTCATCAGGAGCATGCCCAGGCGTTGTAGGGAGGTCATACAGGCACGTGGAGGCCACACACTACTGAGCCTCATTTTGACTTGTTTTAAGGACATTACATCAAAGTTGGATCAGCCTGTAGTGTGTTTTTCCACTTTAATTTTGAGTGTGACTCCAAATCCAGACCACCATGGTTAATAAATTTGATTTCCATTGATAATTTTTGTGTGATTTTGTTGTCAGCACATTCAACTACGTAAATAACAACGTATTTAATAAGAATATTTCATTCATTCAGATCTAGGATGTGTTATTTTAGTGTTCCCTTTATTTTTTGAGCAGTGTATATATATATATATATATATATATATGTGTATATGTGTATATATACATATACACATAGCATATTAAACAGGCATACATATATATATATATATATATATATAATGTACATACATACATACAGTACACATATATATACACACATGTATATATATCATGTGTGTGTTTGTGTGTGTTTATATATATATATATATATATATATACATGTGTATATATGTATGCACATGGATATATATGTACTATAATTAAAATAAAGTAAACTTTTATTAAGCACTTACAAGTGCCACCAAGAAAACAGCAGGCTGCAGAGGACACTAGACAACCATCAATAATACTCATGCAGCTTAAAAAAAGATTTTTATTTTTTTTTGGTGGAGGGGGTTTCTGGGTGCTTGGAAACCCCCCCTAGGTGCGCCACTGGGCACATACAGGGAGCACAGCTACAAGGTACACAGCTACTGGGGGGAGATCTACAGGGGGCACAACTACAGTGGGCACATACTGGGGTCACTGCTACAGGGAGAACAGCTACTGGGGGCACAACTACAGGGGGCGCATACTGGGGGCACTGCTACTGGGTACAAATCAACTGGGGGCACAGCAACTGGGGGCACTACTATAGGGGGCACAGCTACAGGGAGCACTACTAAAGGCGGCACTGCTACAGGGGGAACAGCTACTGGGGGGAAATTAACTGGGGGCACAGCTGCTGGGGGTACAGCTACAGCGGGGGCACAAGTACAGGGGGATAACTGTGGGCACGCCCCTTCCCTATGAAGAAGCCATGCCCCTTTCCTATGAAGAAGCCATGCCTCTGTTTTGGGGCACGCGCCCTCGGCGTGCACCATCTCTATTTTACCTGGGGGGGGGGTGCCACAGGAAACTTTCGCCCTGGGCGCCACAAGGTCTAGAACCGGCGGCCCTGGCCACTACTCCACCATATTGCCCATTATGGCAAACAACATAAATAACCATAAATTATTTACACACTTGCTTTTACTCCCAGAGTTTTACCACACTCGTAGGAGAGAGGTTCAGCCTCATGTATCCAGTCCTTCAGCACCAGAGTGGGGTGGTTTCCTGGCTGAGGGGGCAGGGTCATTAGCATCAGGAAGATAACTACTTTGCAGATCTACAGACTGCAGAGTGCGTGCCTATGGCGCAGCAGCTACCATGGCTGTACGGTGCTATTCCAGGTACCCTGCAAGGCAAATATAGATGCCATGGAATAGTGAAGGTGCTCGCAAACCCCTAGTCATGGCACTGCTGTCTACTTCCAGTGAAGGGTTTGGTCCAGGAATTTGACATGATTTGTATAACATGTTTGAGATTGTGAACAGTCCTTGACCCAGAAGGGACTGCTTCGACTAAAAGGGGACCAGGGCAGAGATAAAATATAGGGCCTTAATAGCTATCAGAGCCAAGGTCCAGAATGTGAAGCATTCTCAAGCTTGGTCAATTTAGCAATAAAGCAGCTTCCAAAGGTTTCTGTGCTTTAATACCTTGGACTGTGGTTCTTATGGCTGACATGCTGTAATGCTGTATCACAGGGATCCTTCATAGATTTGTCTTAAGCAGCTGAAAGCCTTGTGGACTCTCAATATTTATATTTAGTTGGGTTCAAAGCCCATAGAGTAAATCAAAATCATGTCAAGAAGTATTTGGTTAGATCAAGAACCTTCTCTGAGAATTACAGGACTGTAAAGATGGTTGTGGGATCAGTGTCGCCACTGACAGCACCATGGGGTGGCAGCCTGCCTTCCTCTTCTACAGCCTTGAGATGCTCACCAGCTACACTGATCAGTACAGTGCGCTTCCTTAATATGCATACAGCACTTATCTTCCTTTTCATGGTCCTACTGTTTGCCTGGGTGTTAGCGGTGTGCTGGCCCAGGACTCAGGGGCGCCCTATTATGGCTCTGTATAGGACATCCCTTATCTTTTTGGGTAGTTTCTCCTATGCTACTTGTCAGGGCTGCTTCTAGACAATTTGGCTCACAGTGCGGCAATAAAGAAATGCCCCCCACACACCCCCCACTAGACATTAAAAAAAAATTTGCTTGCACTCTCCAAGCGAAGGTGCATGATCTTGCTAAAATGTCCTCATAGGAAGAGATTACCTTACACCCCAGTTTTTGACCCTGCACCAACAGACCTGCTTGTTGCCAGGGGTTATATCCGCTGCGTGTCACGTTCATTGCCAGGGGTTTCATGCACTGGGTGTCACGCTCATTGCCAGGGGTTTCATGCGATGGGTGTCACGCTTGTTGCCAGGGGTGTCATGAGTTGGGTGTCATGCTCGTTGCCAGAGGTTTCATGCTCTGGGATCCATGCTCATTGCCAAGGGTAATGATCGTTGCCAAGGTTGTATGTATAGTCGTGCTGATATTCTGCCCCTCCCTCTAGCATAGTACTCCACTCGGGGGCGCAGTTTCATGACATGACGCAGTTGCTTTGTGACGTAACAACGCAATCGGGTCATTCTGCAAAACTCCATCCCCCCAAGCGGATTATTATGCTAGAGGAAGGATGGGAAGCAGAAGGAGCCCCAAAATGCCACAGCAGGCACCCCGAGCGATCACATTGCGCACCCACCGCAAGAAACGGAACTGCTACTTGTCTAGGTCATTATGCTCTGTAAGCTCATGGAATTTTTCTTGCAAAACAATAATTATGTTATCCAGGTATCCCCTAAAGTAAAAAATAGTTATCTAATTTCATGTTCCAGATGATAATTTGTAATCGTAATTAAAAGTTTAAAAGTGCATAGAAATTCCACCTTAATGAGAGACTGCAAATCTCATAGCACAAGAAAAATCTAAATATAGGCAGCACTTTATATGCAAATCTAAATAATGTTCCATTTTTAATAGACAATAAAATCATTTATTACTACACTAATCAAATTTAATTTTATGACCCGCTATATTGAGTGATACTGTAGGCAAATAAATAAATGCTGGCCAGGCACACCAAAGGTATGAACAGGAAATAGCAATACACTTTATTGTACAGGAACTGTAACTGTCTGTAACCAGATACTGTAGATGACTGAATTGGGACCAGAAGGTAACTAAACTGGAACCGGACTAGAAACTGATTGATGACTGGTCTGGAACTGGATAGTAACTGAACTGGAAGTGGATTGATGACTGGATTGGAACTGGATTGGTGACCGCACTGGAACTTGATAGATGACTGAACTGGAACCGGTGAGTCAAATCGACTGAAACAGGAGAGTGACCAGATTGGAAATGAATTGGTGACTAAACTGGAACCAGATATGGGGCCGTACCGGAACTGGTGAGGCAACCAGACTGTAACTGGATAGGTGAGCAGACTGGAACCGGATTGGTGACCGGACTCGAACCGGAGAGTGACCAGACTGGAACCGGATAGTTGTCACTGAATAACCAGATGAGCTGGAAGCTGAAGCAGGGCAGAGACTAGGGATGAGCGGGTTCGGTTCCTCGGAATCCGAACCTGCCCGAACTTCATGTTTTTTTACACGGGTCCGAGCGACTCGGATCTTCCCGCCTTGCTCGGTTAACCCGAGCGCGCCCGAACGTCATCATCCCGCTGTCGGATTCTCGCGAGGCTCGGATTCTATCGCGAGACTCGGATTCTATATAAGGAGCCGCGCGTCGCCGCCATTTTCACACGTGCATTGAGATTCATAGGGAGAGGACGTGGCTGGCGTCCTCTCCGTTTATAGAGAAGAGAGTGAGACAGTAGAGAGAGACACAGTAGTAATTTTGGGGAGCATTAGGAGGAGTACTAGTTACTTGCTGAAGTGATAGATAGTGTGACTGTATATTATCTGACTTGTGGGGGAGACACTGACAGTGGGGAGCAGTTAGAGTCTGAGAGCAGGACTCAGGAGTACATATAACGTACAGTGCACACTTTTGCTGCCAGAGTGCCACACTGCCATTGTGACCACACTGACCACCAGTATAATATATATTGTGATTGTCTGCTTAGGAGTACTACTTGCAAGTTGCTGATAGTGTGACCAGTGACCTGACCACCAGTCACCACCAGTTTAATATATATATATATAATTGTATATAATATATATATAATATTGTATACCACCTACCCGTTTTTTTTTCTTTCTTCTTTATACATACTACTATAGTAGCTTACTGTAGCAGTCTGCGGTGCTGCTGAGCTGACTGTGTCCAGCAGGTCCGTCATCAGTCATTACATAATAAATATATATACCTGTCCGGCTGCAGTACTAGTGATATTATATATATATATATATTGATTTCATCTCATTATCATCCAGTCTATATTAGCAGCAGACACAGTACGGTAGTCCACGGCTGTAGCTACCTCTGTGTCGGCAGTCGCTCGTCCATCCATAATTGTATACCACCTACCCGTGGTTTTTCTTTTTCTTTCTTCTTTATACATACTACTATAGTAGCTTACTGTAGCAGTCTGCGGTGCTGCTGAGCTGACAGTGTCCAGCAGGTCCGTCATCAGTCATTACATAATAAATATATATACCTGTCCGGCTGCAGTACTAGTGATATTATATATATATATATATATATATATATATATTGATTTCATCTCATTATCATCCAGTCTATATTAGCAGCAGACACAGTACGGTAGTCCACGGCTGTAGCTACCTCTGTGTCGGCAGTCGCTCGTCCATCCATAATTGTATACCACCTACCCGTGGTTTTTTTTTTCTTTCTTCTTTATACATACTACTATAGTAGCTTACTGTAGCAGTCTGCGGTGCTGCTGAGCTGACAGTGTCCAGCAGGTCCGTCATCAGTCATTACATAATAAATATATATACCTGTCCGGCTGCAGTACTAGTGATATTATATATATATATATATTGATTTCATCTCATTATCATCCAGTCTATATTAGCAGCAGACACAGTACGGTAGTCCACGGCTGTAGCTACCTCTGTGTCGGCAGTCGCTCGTCCATCCATAATTGTATACCACCTACCCGTGGTTTTTTTTTTCTTTCTTCTTTATACATACTACTATAGTAGCTTACTGTAGCAGTCTGCGGTGCTGCTGAGCTGACTGTGTCCAGCAGGTCCGTCATCAGTCATTACATAATAAATATATCTACCTGTCCGGCTGCAGTACTAGTGTGATATAATATATATTGATTTCATCTCATTATCATCCAGTCTATATTAGCAGCAGACACAGTACGGTAGTCCACGGCTGTAGCTACCTCTGTGTCGGCAGTCGCTCATCCATCCATAATTGTATACCACCTACCCGTGTTTTTTTTTTTTTCTTTCTTCTTTATACATATTACTATAGTAGCTTACTGTAGCAGTCTGCGGTGCTGCTGAGCTGACAGTGTCCAGCAGGTCCGTCATCAGTCATTACATAATAAATATATCTACCTGTCCGGCTGCAGTACTAGTGTGATATAATATATATTGATTTCATCTCATTATCATCCAGTCTATATTAGCAGCAGACACAGTACGGTAGTCCACGGCTGTAGCTACCTCTGTGTCGGCAGTCGCTCATCCATCCATAAGTATACTAGTATCCATCCATCTCCATTGTTTACCTGAGGTGCCTTTTAGTTGTGCCTATTAAAATATGGAGAACAAAAATGTTGAGGTTCCAAAATTAGGGAAAGATCAAGATCCACTTCCACCTCGTGCTGAAGCTGCTGCCACTAGTCATGGCCGAGACGATGAAATGCCAGCAACGTCGTCTGCCAAGGCCGATGCCCAATGTCATAGTACAGAGCATGTAAAATCCAAAACACCAAATATCAGTAAAAAAAGGACTCCAAAATCTAAAATAAAATTGTCGGAGGAGAAGCGTAAACTTGCCAATATGCCATTTACCACACGGAGTGGCAAGGAACGGCTGAGGCCCTGGCCTATGTTCATGGCTAGTGGTTCAGCTTCATATGAGGATGGAAGCACTCAGCCTCTCGCTAGAAAAATGAAAAGACTCAAGCTGGCAAAAGCACCGCAAAGAACTGTGCGTTCTTCGAAATCCCAAATCCACAAGGAGAGTCCAATTGTGTCGGTTGCGATGCCTGACCTTCCCAACACTGGACGTGAAGAGCATGCGCCTTCCACCATTTGCACGCCCCCTGCAAGTGCTGGAAGGAGCACCCGCAGTCCAGTTCCTGATAGTCAGATTGAAGATGTCAGTGTTGAAGTACACCAGGATGAGGAGGATATGGGTGTTGCTGGCGCTGGGGAGGAAATTGACAAGGAGGATTCTGATGGTGAGGTGGTTTGTTTAAGTCAGGCACCCGGGGAGACACCTGTTGTCCGTGGGAGGAATATGGCCGTTGACATGCCTGGTGAAAATACCAAAAAAATCAGCTCTTCGGTGTGGAAGTATTTCAACAGAAATGCGGACAACATTTGTCAAGCCGTGTGTTGCCTTTGTCAAGCTGTAATAAGTAGGGGTAAGGACGTTAACCACCTCGGAACATCCTCCCTTATACGTCACCTGCAGCGCATTCATAATAAGTCAGTGACAAGTTCAAAAACTTTGGGCGACAGCGGAAGCAGTCCACTGACCAGTAAATCCCTTCCTCTTGTAACCAAGCTCACGCAAACCACCCCACCAACTCCCTCAGTGTCAATTTCCTCCTTCCCCAGGAATGCCAATAGTCCTGCAGGCCATGTCACTGGCAATTCTGACGATTCCTCTCCTGCCTGGGATTCCTCCGATGCATCCTTGCGTGTAACGCCTACTGCTGCTGGCGCTGCTGTTGTTGCTGCTGGGAGTCGATGGTCATCCCAGAGGGGAAATCGTAAGACCACTTTTACTACTTCCACCAAGCAATTGACTGTCCAACAGTCCTTTGCGAGGAAGATGAAATATCACAGCAGTCATCCTGCTGCAAAGTGGATAACTGAGGCCTTGGCATCCTGGGTGGTGAGAAACGTGGTTCCGGTATCCATCATTACTGCAGAGCCAACTAGAGACTTGTTGGAGGTACTGTGTCCCCGGTACCAAATACCATCTAGGTTCCATTTCTCTAGGCAGGCGATACCGAAAATGTACACAGACCTCAGAAAAAGAGTCACCAGTGTCCTAAAAAATGCAGCTGTACCCAATGTCCACTTAACCACGGACATGTGGACAAGTGGAGCAGGGCAGGGTCAGGACTATATGACTGTGACAGCCCACTGGGTAGATGTATGGACTCCCGCCGCAAGAACAGCAGCGGCGGCACCAGTAGCAGCATCTCGCAAATGCCAACTCTTTCCTAGGCAGGCTACGCTTTGTATCACCGGTTTTCAGAATACGCACACAGCTGAAAACCTCTTACGGCAACTGAGGAAGATCATCGCGGAATGGCTTACCCCAATTGGACTCTCCTGTGGATTTGTGGCATCGGACAACGCCAGCAATATTGTGTGTGCATTAAATCTGGGCAAATTCCAGCACGTCCCATGTTTTGCACATACCTTGAATTTGGTGGTGCAGAATTTTTTAAAAAACGACAGGGGCGTGCAAGAGATGCTGTCGGTGGCCAGAAGAATTGCGGGACACTTTCGGCGTACAGGCACCACGTACAGAAGACTGGAGCAACACCAAAAACGCCTGAACCTGCCCCGCCATCATCTGAAGCAAGAAGTGGTAACGAGGTGGAATTTAGCCCTATATATGCTTCAGAGGTTGGAGGAGCAGCAAAAGGCCATTCAAGCCTATACAATTCAGCACGATATAGGAGGTGGAATGCACCTGTCTCAAGCGCAGTGGAGAATGATTTCAACGTTGTGCAAGGTTCTGCTGCCCTTTGAACTTGCCACACGTGAAGTCAGTTCAGACACTGCCAGCCTGAGTCAGGTCATTCCCCTCATCAGGCTTTTGCAGAAGAAGCTGGAGACATTGAAGGAGGAGCTAACACGGAGCAATTCCGCTAGGCATGTGGGACTTGTGGATGGAGCCCTTAATTCGCTTAACAAGGATTCACGGGTGGTCAATCTGTTGAAATCAGAGCACTACATTTTGGCCACCGTGCTCGATCCTAGATTTAAAACCTACCTTGGATCTCTCTTTCCGGCACACACAAGTCTGCTGGGGTTCAAAGACCTGCTGGTGAGAAAATTGTCAAGTCAAGCGGAACGCGACCTGTCAACATCTCCTCCTTCACATTCTCCCGCAACTGGGGGTGCGAGGAAAAGGCTCAGAATTCCGAGCCCACCCGCTGGCGGTGATGCAGGGCAGTCTGGAGCGACTGCTGATGCTGACATCTGGTCCGGACTGAAGGACCTGTCAACGATTACGGACATGTCGTCTACTGTCACTGCATATGATTCTCTCCCCATTGAAAGAATGGTGGAGGATTATATGAGTGACCGCATCCAAGTAGGCACGTCACACAGTCCGTACTTATACTGGCAGGAAAAAGAGGCAATTTGGAGGTCCTTGCACAAACTGGCTTTATTCTACCTAAGTTGCCCTCCCACAAGTGTGTACTCCGAAAGAGTGTTTAGTGCCGCCGCTCACCTTGTCAGCAATCGACGTACGAGGTTACTTCCAGAAAATGTGGAGAAGATGATGTTCATTAAAATGAATTATAATCAATTCCTCCGTGGAGACATTGACCAGCAGCAATTGCCTCCACAAAGTACACAGGGAGCTGAGATGGTGGATTCCAGTGGAGACGAATTGATAATCTGTGAGGAGGGGGATGTACACGGTGATATATCGGAGGATGATGATGAGGTGGACATCTTGCCTCTGTAGAGCCAGTTTGTGCAAGGAGAGATTAATTGCTTCTTTTTCGGTGGGGGTCCAAACCAACCCGTCATTTCAGTCACAGTCGTGTGGCAGACCCTGTCACTGAAATGATGGGTTGGTTAAAGTGTGCATGTCCTGTTTATACAACATAAGGGTGGGTGGGAGGGCCCAAGGACAATTCCATCTTGCACCTCTTTTTTCTTTAATTTTTCTTTGCGTCATGTGCTGTTTGGGGAGTGTTTTTTGGAAGGGCCATTCTGCGTGACACTGCAGTGCCACTCCTAGATGGGCCAGGTGTTTGTGTCGGCCACTAGGGTCGCTTATCTTACTCACACAGCTACCTCATTGCGCCTCTTTTTTTCTTTGCGTCATGTGCTGTTTGGGGAGTTTTTTTTGGAAGGGCCATCCTGCGTGACACTGCAGTGCCACTCCTAGATGGGCCCGGTGTTTGTGTTGGCCACTAGGGTCGCTTATCTTACTCACACAGCTACCTCATTGCGCCTCTTTTTTTCTTTGCGTCATGTGCTGTTTTGGGAGTGTTTTTTGGAAGGGCCATCCTGCGTGACACTGCAGAGCCACTCCTAGATGGGCCCGGTGTTTGTGTCGGCCACTAGGGTCGCTTATCTTACTCACACAGCTACCTCATTGCGCCTCTTTTTTTCTTTGCGTCATGTGCTGTTTGGGGAGTGTTTTTTGGAAGGGCCATCCTGCGTGACACTGCAGTGCCACTCCTAGATGGGCCAGGTGTTTGTGTCGGCCACTAGGGTCGCTTATCTTACTCACACAGCTACCTCATTGCGCCTCTTTTTTTCTTTGCGTCATGTGCTGTTTGGGGAGTGTTTTTTGGAAGGGCCATCCTGCGTGACACTGCAGTGCCACTCCTAGATGGGCCCGGTGTTTGTGTCGGCCACTAGGGTCGCTTATCTTACTCACACAGCTACCTCGGTGCAAATTTTAGGACTAAAAATAATATTGTGAGGTGTGAGGTATTCAGAATAGACTGAAAATGAGTGTAAATTATGGTTTTTGAGGTTAATAATACTTTGGGATCAAAATGACCCCCAAATTCTATGATTTAAGCTGTTTTTTAGGGTTTTTTGAAAAAAACACCCGAATCCAAAACACACCCGAATCCGACAAAAAAAAATTCGGTGAGGTTTTGCCAAAACGTGGTCGAACCCAAAACACGGCCGCGGAACCGAACCCAAAACCAAAACACAAAACCCGAAAAATTTCAAGTGCACATCTCTAGCAGAGACTTGAAATTCTCAGACTGGAATTGGCTTGGATGGACTGCAACCATGCTGATACGACCAGGGAGCACAGCACAGAGCTGTTACTTAAACAGAAGTGACGCTGTACTGGCAAAGGTGGTATTAGCAGTATAGTAATCACAGTAATCTTTTAAATGGAGGACAACCAATGAACCCCTCTTGTGTCTCCCCCATACAACCTCTTTAGAGATGCACCTCAGTAACTCACTCTATCAATCTGAATGTCCTCCAGTTTCTCAGCTTTTAAAGGGACTTGTTTTCAGAGGCTTTCAGTCGGCTTGCCCTCTGCACAGCCACACCTGGGGGTAAATTTACTAAGATGGGAGTTCTATTTAAGATGGGATGTGGCCCATAGCAACCAATCAGATTCCAGGTATTATCTTCTAGAAGGTGCTAGAAAAATGAGAAGTAAAATATGATTGGTTGCTACGGGCAACATCCCATCTTAAATAGAACTCCCTTCTTAGTAAATTTATCCCCTTGTCTCTCATTTGTTCCCTTTCTAAATTTAAATTTTATGTTCCTAACATAGGCTATTATATCATTTTTTTTATTAGCATTATTTTTGCACTAGTATGGTTTAACTGTTCATCTTTTACATTAATGTTAGAACACTATTAATTAGCACTTCATCAATGCTTTATAATTTTTGCAAGGCAACTAAAGGTACAGGATACATTATTTTTTATTTTTTTTTTGCTTTTGGTATAATTTTTTTATTCTTATATATAGTTCCAGAAAGAGTTGGAAATCTGTGAAATCATTTCAGAAATAAATAAAATATGTACCTGGAGACTTACTCAGAATATGGAAGCTACTATACATGTTGGGGTAAATTTAGTAAGCTGGGAGTTTTTTTTTAGAAATAAATAAGTCTCTTTCTTTTTATATAATAAAAGCAATGATGATAATAATAATAATAATAATAATAATAATAATAATTATTATTATTATTATTATTATTATTACATAATTTAGGTAATGTACTATGGGCCTGATTCATTTTTGTAAGTAAATCTAAAATCTAAATTGCAGTATGAAAATAAAGCTGTCTAATATGTGTGGGCTACATGCAAAAGCTGCTAGTATTTACTCTGCACAGAAAAAAAATAAATGTATTTGCTCCCCTTGCATGGCAACACGGCTTGCTTCTAGACACAAAGTTACTTTCCTTTTTTGCTTTACTTACTGTATATACATGAATCAAGTCCTATACGATATCCTTATCATAACTACAAATTTAAACAATACAAAACTTTGCATTGAAAGCTGACAATTTTGAGTGCTGATTTTTCTATGTACTCTAGTAAAAATCCATATAATTAGTTTTTACAAATGACCTTTTTATGATTACAAATAGTTTTAATACTATCTCGTAGCTGGGCGAAGTCACACAGCAAACCCAACAAAATCTGTCATAATTACATACACTTACTACTGATATAATGAGCAAAGCAGAACAAATTGAGTTAGTCCATTAATCCAGGATCATCAGCTCAACGTCTCAGCGGAAATTGCTGATATTCATAATAGAGTTGAAAGCAGAAAATTGTGTATCTGCTTTATAAACTGCAGGCTGAGAGATAATGTGTACACTGGCTACACAGGCAGCAGAGTGGAAGGGGTTTTAGGATTATCTCCAAGGACGCAGGTAAAACATTTCTGCTTTTTGAAAAACTATTTTCCTATTTGTTGCTCACTGACTCACTGTAGCTCAATATATTATAAAGTCTTATAACTATGCTTAATGTATAAAACTTAGCAGGCTTGGATAAAAAGAAAGTAAGATTTGGTTACGTCTACTGTACAGTAAGTGCTAGCATGTCTTTTTTTTTTTTTTTAAGAAGAAACTGTCAAAAGGTTGGATGGCTCCTTGTTTTATTTATTTATGGTAATTTATTGCTGTCTCTTTTACTACTGTATGTCAGCAGAGGTAGGATATTCATATTATTTAATGGTTGACAAAAATCCTGCATTCTATTTAAGGATAGTCCATTAAAATATTTTCTATAAGAAATAATTAACTGTACTTGTCTCCACAGTCCTTACACATAGGCATTACCCCATATTGGCCACAAATGTAGTTTAATACTCCATAAACTGTTTTACATGACAGCTAATGCCTAGATGGTAGAAAATAAGGGCCCTTCACCTACTGTGGGCATAACATACAGTGACCACGTGGGGACCTGGAAGCCATGACAACCTTGGTGGCTCTTTTTATTGAATAAGTTGCCAAATCTTTCAAATTCATGCTTCTAAGTAATAGATGCCCATTGGCCTAGACTCAAGATGGTAAGATATAATGCCCAGTTTTGGTCAGGTCTTAAATTAATGTGCAGTTTTCAATTTGACCAATAATTCTAAAAAATAGTACTGGATATAGTGGGAGTACAAAGATGTCCAAATAAATCAATAAGGGGTACTGCATACAAAATATTAGTCATGCCTATCTAAACTATGTAGTTAATTATATAATAGAAGGGATAATTAAGGCTGTATTTTATAACTGTGTATGAATATGTTAATGGCCCATAAACCTGTTCAGTATAAGGTCATTATAGAAAACAGAAAGTCACCCATTATGTCTGGAAGAAAACAGATATAAGGGCTGATTCTGGGTCGGACAAAAATACTCTGTACGAATGCACATCGGTGGTCATTCCGAGTTGATCGCTCGCTAGCTGTTTTTAGCAGCCGTGCAAACGCTATGCCGCCTTCCACTGGGAGTGTATTTTAGCTTAGCAGAAGTGCGAACGAAAGGATCGCACAGCGGCTACAAAATAATTTTGTGCAGTTTCAGAGTAGCTTCAGACCTACTCAGCGCTTGCGATCACTTCAGACTGTTCAGTTCCTGTTTTGACGTCACGAACACGCCCTGCGTTCGCCTAGCCACACCTGTGTTTTTCCTGGCACGCCTGCGTTTTTCCGAACACTCCCTGAAAACGGTCAGTTGACACCCAGAAACGCCCTTTTCCTGTCAATCACTCTGCAGCCAGCAGTGTGACTGAAAAGCTTCGCTAGACCTTGTGTGAAACTACATCGGCCATTGTGAAAGTACGGCACGCGTGCGCATTGCGCCGCATGCGCAGAAGTGCCGATTTTGGCAACATCGCTGCGCAGCGAACATTTTCAGCTAGCGGTCAACTCGGAATGACCCCCATAGTCAGTTTTTGCAGACAGCGCATAGGAAGAAGCAAATGTAAGCATTTTCGCGTATCTCCAGCCTATTCTGAGTCTTACAGCACTGAGATGGATCTGTCTTCCTATGAAGTTAGGCCTTTTGGGGCGGTAACTGAGCAGCAACAATGCAAGTTCACAGAACTGACCTGTCTTGTGGAAGTGTTATTTGAGTGTAGTGTACGTGAATCTAAAGCTCTGTGTGATGCTGAGTCATGAGTATGGGGAAGGGAAGCCTGTTTCTAATGGTGTACTACGGTATGCCGGCGCTCAGGATCCTGGCACTCAGCATACCGGTGCCGGGATCCCGACCGCCGGTATACCAGCAGCGGGGTGAGCGCAAAAGAGCCCCTTGCGGCCTCGCTGCACTTTATTCTCCCTCCAGGGGTGTCGTGGACACCCCAAGAGGGAAAATAGTTGTCGGTATGCTGGCTGTCGGCATTCTGGCGTCAGTATGCTGAGCACTGGGATCCCGACATCCGGCATATCAAGTGCAGATTAATGATGAAGATTACAGCAGCTGGTGTAAAATCAATTGTACCCCTTTCAGACCGCCACCTATGAATATGAACAAGGGTTATTGGCACATGAGCACGCATAACCCGTGTTCAGGTGCGGTCTGAAAGGTGCAAGGGTTGATAAGCAGTGTTGAACACGTGTTCAACCCGGAACACTGTGCTGTGTGAACGGGAACCAGGTCGATGAGACCCGTTTCCCGTTCACTCTCTGTGTACAGGTGGCGCTTGGAGATCATGTTATCTCCAAGCGCCGCCCCCACCGCGTCACCGCTGAAGTTACCAACACGGCAATATGCCGGGTTGCAGACAGCGGCAGCGGGGCGTCTGAGGCGGATCGCATACTGGGAGCTCCCGTGTCAGGCTCCCGCGTGCGACCCACCTCAGGCGGTCTGAAAGGGGTATAAGTGGCATGGTTCCCACTTGCAGATGCACAAAGCCCCACATCAGCTCCACATTAGCATAAGGCAGTAAATTAGTCTTCTGCGGTTGCCTACAGCAACAACATCCACATTGCATGCAGCTCAGGATCTGCCCATAATTTCTGCCTACAAAATGTGTATTTGAAGCTATGGAATGCACTCCTGCTGGAACTGACAGTAGTAGCCAAAGGTTTTCCTAACAACACAGAAAATACAGACTACTGCCAATAATAACACATCATAATTTACTGTCACAGGAATGGCTCCTAAGGAACTTCTCTCTTAAAGGCATACTGGACATTGCAGGTTTTTCTTTCCCTGCCTCTGGATAGAATGGGGTTTGGAGAACATGGGACTTTGGAGAACATGCCGTAAAAATGAAAAATCATGCAATAAGGTCTCAAAATCCAAAGGCTAAATAATATTAATATTGGAAATTATTGAGGAGAAAAGGGATCTACTTTAGGTGTCACTATTTCAGATGGCAATGTCACAGAGCAATAAAGAACGAAGGCAAATCAGATGCTTGGTTGTGTAATGAGAGGAATCAGCAGCAGAAAGATTGAAGTAATAATGCCACTGTATAGGTCATTGGTATGGCCTCATCTAGAATACTGTGTTCAGTTCTGGATGCCATATCTCCAGAAGGATATAAATACATTAGAGACTGTACAGAGAAGTGCAACTAAAATAGTGCATGTTCTACACCACAAAGCTTGATAGAATATATAATCACTTTTGCGCTAAAAGCAAATTAGCTGCTGATAATTGCACTAGGGGTTTTTCACCAGTATCCCCCAACAAAATACAATACTACAAACATGTGCATCTATTAGCGCTTATTTCGTATATACATAAGCAGTGGCGTAACTATAAATTTTTCTCCCCCAAGCCAAAAAATCCTTCGGCGCCCCCCCCCCCCCCCATACACCCCGTAATTGGCACTAGCAAAGGTAGAAAAATGCGCGCGCCGCAGGCGCGTGCTGGCAAAAAGGGGTGTGGCTTTGTCGATATGGGCATGGCTTTGCGTGGAGGGCGTGGCATTGCAGGAAAAGACTACCTTATACCCCAGTTTTGCAACCTGCACGCCCAGACGTTGGCCACCACAGGAAAGAAAAATAATCCTGATTCATGCCCCTTACATTATTTGTCATTTTTCCTCCTTATAGTAATGCCCAGTATACATTATTCCACATACTGCAATGGCCCTTAGACATTATTCCACACACAATCAGTGATCGCGCTGAGCCCAAAAAAAAGTGGGTCCCAGGGACCCTTCACTTTTAAAAATTGGGGTCCTACCGGTCTTTTTCTGGGTCCCATCGGAATGAAGGTTCTTATTAATTTTAATCTTGTTTGGACACTACAAAAGTGTTGCAAGATGGGGGGGATGGGGTGACAATGCTGCTGGGCTGTGTAGCATGCAGGACACCCTGCACCAGAGCTGTAACTAGACATTTTGGTGCCCTTAGGCAGAAAGTGAATTGGTGTTAGACCACTTAGACCATAAAGAACAGGTAGTGCGCGCCTTAGGCGCGCCGCAAAATTTTAGGGGCGTGGCTTCATAGGGAAGGGGCGTGACCACATAATAGTGTCAATTCACATTACACCACACAGTAGTGGCGCTTATACACATTGCACCAGGTAGAACCTCCTATGCACACTGATCCAGGTCATACACTTTGAACGTCATACACTTTGCTCCAGGTACAGCACGTCATACACTTTGCACCAGGTACAGCACATCATACACTTTGCACCAGGTAGAGCACGTTATCATACACATTGCATCAGGTAGAGCACGTTATCATACACATTGCATCAGGTAGAGCATGTTATCATACACATTGCCGCTAGGTAGAGCAAGTTATCATACACATTGCCGCTAGGTAGAGCAAGTTATCATACACATTGCGTCAGGTAGAACACGTTATTATACACAATGCGCCTGGTAGAGCACGTTATTATACACAATGCGCCTGGTAGAACACGTTATTATACACAATGCGCCTGGTAGAGCACGTTATAATACACATTGCACTAGGTAGAACACGTTATTATACACAATGCGCCTGGTAGAGCACATTATTATACACATTGCACTAGGTAGAGCACGTTATCATACACATTGCGCCTGGTAGAGCACGTTATTATACACATTGCACCAGGTAGAGCACGTTATCATACACATTGCGCCAGGTAGAACACGTTATCATACACATTGCGCCAGGTAGAACACGTTATCATACACATTGCGCCAGGTAGAACACGTTATCATACACATTGCGCCAGGTAGAGCACGTTATCATACACATTGCGCCAGGTAGAACACGTTATTATACACATTGCGCCAGGTAGAACACGTTATTATACACAATGCACCTGGTAGAGCACGTTATTATACACAATGCGCCTGGTAGAGCACTGAGGCACATTGCAGTAACCACTCACTTATCACCTCCAGTTGCACGAAGGGGCCGTTTGACACAAGTGGCTCTGCCCCCAGCAGCAACTCACTGACACTCACCATTTTTTCTGACAGCACAGTGCAGTGAGTGCACTGGCACACGTAGCCAGCCTGCGCCTGTAGTAGCCGCAGCCTGGAGGAGCTCTATGTGAAATCGCAAGCAGAGGCTGTTCTCTGGCAAGAAGGAGCTCGTCCAATCGCTTCCCCTGACGGGCTGGCCACCGCTAAATATACCGATAATCAGTTCCAACTGTGTCAAAGTAGTGGAGCCCCAGGTGCAATGGGAAAGTCAGTGTCACTGCACAGTTGTACTGATTACTGGTATATTTAGCAGTGGCCAGCCCGTCAGGGGAAGCGATCGGAGGAGCTCCTTCTTGCCAGCCTCTGCTTGCGATTTCACAGATAGCTCCTTCATGCTGCGGCGCCGGCTGGCTACTTGTGCCAGTGCACTCACTGCACTGTGCTGTCAGAAAAATGGTGTCAGTGAGGCCCTGACACTCTGAGCGGCCTCACATTGCACACACTGAGCTTGCAGCCCCCGGACATCCCGCATCTGCACCAGCTACTCCAGGTGAAGCGGGGCGATGCAGCACTGTCTACTGCTTACCTACAGCGGGAGCTGTGCAGCCCGGCCGGCTCCTGCTGGAAGGTAGTTGTCGGGTCTCGGTGGGGCGTTGAGCGGGTCCCGGGTAGGGGGGTGGCGGCGGGCAGATCCGGAGCTGTACTCCCAGTCGCAGAGGAGGGTGCTGGCGGCAGAGCGGCAGTGGAGCCGGATGAGCGGGGCCAGTCTGTCAGCCCTGCAGCACAGATTCATGTGCTGGCAGGGAGCAGGATTCAAAGCGGAAGATGCTGCAGGCTGTGATTGGATGGAGACTACAGGAGGTGATTGGCCGAGGAAACAGCCAGTCACCTCCTGCATTCCGCTGACAGGCTTAACACATGCAAACACATATTCAGATGAGCGCGTCCTGTGGGACCCGCTCATCTTCTAAATGTGAGTCCCGGGCGGCTGTTTCTGGGTAAAATACGCGCCATAGCGCGTTTTTGCGATCACTGACAATAATGCACATGACACAATATGCACACACCGTAATGCCCCCTACACATTATGCCACACACCGTAATGCCTCCGACACATTATGCCACACACCGTAATGCCCCCGACACATTATGCCACACACCGTAATGCCTGTGACACATTATGACAGGAATCGCAATGCCCGTTATACATTATGCTACACACTGCAATGCCCCTGATACATTATAGCACATACAATGTCTGTGACACAGTATGACACACACCACAATGATCCTGAGACATTATACCACATACCACAATGCCCGTGACATAGTATACAACACACCGTAATGCCAGATACATTATGACACACACTGCAATGTCCGTGATACATTATGCCACACACCGTAATGCCCATTACACATTAAGTTCTACAGTAAGGCTTCCAATTACTTTTAAATTACCTGCTCGTTGCCAGGGGTTTCATGCTCTTGGTTCCATGCACGGTGCCAGGATGTCATGCTCGTTGCCAGGGGTTTCATGCACTGGGTGTCATGCTCGTTGCTAGGGGGTAGTGCTTTTTGCTAGGGCCGTGCTCCCAGTGCCACATATGCTCCCAGTGCCAGATATTCCCCCACAGTGCCAGGTATATGCACCCAGTGCCAGATATTCCCCCACAGTGCCAGGTATATGCACCCAGTGTCAGATATTCCCCCACAGTGCCTGCTTCCCCCCCAGTGCCAGGTATATGCCCCCCCAGTCCCGGGTATATGCCCCCAGTGCCGGGTATATGCCCCCCCCAGTGCCAGGTATATTCCCCCAGTGCCAGGTATATGCCCCCCCAGTGCCAGGTATATGCCCCCCCAGTGCCAGATATTCTCCCACAGTGCCAGATATTCCCCCCCAGTGCCAGGTATATATTCCCCCCCAGTGCCAGGTATATGCCCCCAGTGCCAGGTATATGCCCCCAGTGCCATGTATATGCCCCCAGTGCCAGGGTCATGCCCCCCCAGTGCCAGTTATATGCCCCCAGTGCCAGGTATATGCCCCCAGTGCCAGATATCCCCCCCCAGTGCCTGCTTCCCCCCCAGTGCCAGGTATATGCCCCCAGTGCCGGGTATATGCCCCCCCAGTGCCAGGTATATGCCCCCCCAGTGCCGGGTATATGCCCCCCCAGTGCCGGGTATATGCCCCCAGTGCCAGGTACATGCCCCCAGTGCCAGATATTCCCCCCCAGTGCCTGCTTCCCCCCCAGTGCCAGGTATATGCCTCCAGTGCCGGGTATATGCCCCCCAGTGCCAGGTATATGCCCCCCAGTGCCGGGTATATGCCCCCAGTGCCAGGTACATGCCCCCAGTGCCGGGTATATGCCCCCCCAGTGCCAGGTATATGCCCCCAGTGCCAGCTACATGCCCTCAGTGCCGGGTATATGCCCCCCCAGTGCCAGGTATATGTCCCCAGTGCCAGATCTGCCCCCCCAGTGCCAGGTATATGTCCCCAGTGCCGGGTATATGCCCCAGTGCCTGCTCCCCCCCCCTATGTGTTGGAGGGACACGAGCGCATCGCGCGTCTCTCCTGTGTCCCTCCTGGCTCTCCCCCGGCTGGTCTAATAAAGGAAGTGCCGTTCGTGAGCCAATCAGAGCTCACGAACGGCACTTGCTTCCTTAGACCGGCCGGGGGAGAGCCAGGAGGGACACAGGAGAGACGCGCGATGCGCTCGTGTCCCTCCAACACATAGGGGGGGGGGGGCGGGGGAGCAGGCACCGCAGGCAGGGAGAGGAGATCGCAGATTGACATGCGGACGCTTGTCCGCATGTCAATCTGTTCTAAATCAGTGGCGCCCCCGCAGCCCCTCGCCCCCAAGCCACCGCGAGGACTGCGGGGGCAGTAGTTGTGCCACTGTACATAAGTCAGATCACACAGTGAAAAGAAAGATGATTAAAATTGAAGAAAAATGTCACACCCTCAGGGGTATCCGGACTCCAGGTCGACAACAAAAAGGTCGACACACCTTAGGTCGACGCCAATTGGTTGACACACCTTAGGTCGACATGGACAAAAGGTCGACATGGACAAAAGGTCGACAGGAACAAGGTCGACATGGAAAAAGGTCGACATGGGTTTTTCACGATTTTTTTCTTTTTTTGAACCTTTTCATATTTAACGATCCACGTGGACTACGATTGGAACGGTAATCTGTGCCGAGCGAAGCGGTAGCGGAGCGAAGGCACCATGCCCGAAGCATGGCAAGCGAAGCGAGCCATGCGAGGAGACGCGGTGTACTAATTGGGGTTCCCGGTCACTCTACGAAGAAAACGACACCAAAAAAACATTAAAAACTCATGTCGACCTTTTTCCATATCGACCTTGTTCCTGTCGACCTTTTGTCCACGTCGACCTTAGGTGTGTCGACCAATTGGCGTCGACCTAAGGTGTGTCGACCCTTTTGTTGTCGACCCTGAGTCCCAGACCCCCATCAGGACGGGTGAAATATTTTAAATCACAATCCACTTGGAAAACTCACCCACTCTACTTTCCAGAATAGTCCACTTTCTATGTCAAAATGCAGATACGCCTTTAAAATCCAGAAGCTCCTTCTAGAACCATTTGATGTAGCCAGGGCCGGTTCTAAACCTTGTGACGACCAGGGTGAAAGTTTCCATTGGAGTGCCTCCCCCCACAACAGGTAAAAAAGGGTTTATGCGCGCCTTAGGCGTGTGCAAAAAAAAATAGGGGCATGGCTTCATAGGGAAGGGGCGTGGTCAGTTATGCCCCCTGTAGCTGTGCCCCCTGTAGCTGTGCCCCCAGTAGATTTGCTCCCTGTAGTTTTGCCCCCTGTATCTGTGCCCTCAGTAGTTGTGCCCCTGTAGTTTTGTCCCCTGTTGCTGTGGCCTCAGTAGTTGTGCCCCTGTAGTTTTGCCCCCTATTGCTGTGCCCTCAGTAGTTGTGCCCCTGTAGTTTTGCCTCTTGTATCTGTACCCTTAGTAGATTTGCCCCCTGTAGTTTTGCCCCCCTTTATCTGTGCCCCTGTAGTTTTGCCCCCTGTTGCTGTGCCCTCAGTAGTTGTGCCCCTGTAGTTTTGCCCCCTGTTGCTGTGCCCTCAGTAGTTTTGCCCCTGTAGTTTTGCCCCCTGTTGCTGTGCCCTCAGTAGCTGTGCCCTTGTAGTTTTGCCCCTATTGCTGTGCCCCTGTAGTTTTGCCCCTATTGCTGTGCCCCTGTAGTTTTGCCCCTATTGCTGTGCCCCTGTAGTTTTGCCCCCTGTTGCTGTGCCCTCAGTAGTTGTGCCCCTGTAGTTTTGCCCCCTGTATCTGTGCCCTCAGTAGTTGTGCCCCCTGTTGCTGTGCCCCTAGTAGCAGCGCTTAAAAAAAAATACTCATCAGCGCCGCTCCTGTTTCCCGACCGATGCTGCTGTCCTCCGTCTCCAGCCGCCTATCTGCGCCGCACACTGCTCACGCACTGCTCACACACTAGAGGTCAATTTTGAGCCACTACTGGATGTAGCTCATATATGGAAAAGAGAAAATCATAAATAGTGCAACACCTTCTATATATAATATAAGGTTGTATTCTTTCACAATGCACTCACATTTCACATAGATTAAAACAGCCTATCTATCACCATTTGGTGATTCAATTGATGATCTTGCTTCCTGGAGATATTAACCTCACCCCGGCGATTACAGATGTCCTTCAGGTCCTGGAAACCTGCTATGTATAAACACAGCAGCAGTGTGGTACTCTCCTTTCAGCAATCTCCAATCCTGGCACAAAGATCTCCAGCTTTCTTTTCACTGTGTGATCTGACCTATGTATACACCAAATAAGCACTAATTGATGTACATGTTTGTAGTACACCACAAAGCTTACCAGGAAAACCTAAAATATCTTAATATGTATATGGAGCATAGCAGGGAAAGGAGGACATGATATAAACTTTCAAATATATCAAGTGATTAACAAGGTACAGGAAGGAGACATTCTTCAAAGGAAGAGAAGTATTAGAACATGACGACATGCACTGAGACTGGAGAGAGGAAGGTTCAAAGGAAAAATTACTCACAGAAACGATAGTGGATAAGTGAACTAGCCTTCAGAGGTGGTAGAGGCTAATACAATAGAGCAATTTAAACATGTTTAGGATAGACCTAAGTATACCCTTACAACGAACTAAGGGGGACATGTACTAAGCAGTGATAAAAGTGGAGAAGTGAGCCAGTGGAGACATTGCCCATGGCAACCAATCAGCATTGACGTAACATTTATCATTTGCATACTATAAAAGTACACAGAGCAGCTGATAGGTTGCCATGGGCAACTTCTCCACTGGCTCACTTCACCACTTTTATCACTGCTTAGTACATGTCCCCCTAAGGATCTAATATGGTCTGAGGTAACAATATGGTTTTAAAAAGGGACAGACTAGATGGGCCAAGTGGTTCTTATCTGTTGTCAAATTACGTGTTTCTATGTTACCCACCAGGAAGCGCAATCGTTCCCAAGTAGGGTCATTAGCATCACCAAACTAAAGAAGGAATCAACCCAACTTGATTAAATTGGCTAAACCTGGAAAATTGAGGAGGGAAGTAAAGACCTCAGGAACAAAGAGGCCCAAACAGGAAGCTCACCAAGCATAATTTTAGCTTACTATGCCACAGAGCCGCCATCAAGGGGGTACTGCTGGCACTGCCATCCTGGGCACAGACAAAACGGGATCCTGCAGCTGGCTGCTATCACTACGCTATACAGCTGTTCACTGTAGACAGGAATTTATTTTTCCTGTTATAGCCTGCATGCAGCGGTTGGAATAAGGCTCTGTCCCCTCACCTGAGGCCCGCCCACTCTTCCAAGGCCCCACCTTCTCCTTGGCTGCACCGTCCATTAGTATGATGTCCATAGCACCACACAGTGTCCTGCATACCACAGGCTAATGCAATAGTATCAAGGAGCTGGGAGTCAGTGAATCTGTTTTGTGTGTGTGTGTGTGTGTGTGTGTGTGTGTGTGTGTGTGTGTGTGTGTGTGTGTGTGTATATATATAAGTAGAGTAATAATTAAGTATTAAGATGAGTAAGTACAGTAAGTAATGTACATAATGCAATAAAGTGGTAAATGGGCTCATCAATATAAGTCTTTTATGGAACCAGTGAGATCATCCCTCCTGCTGTCATCAGAGGATTACCAGGATACACTTGAAGATTTTAGGCAAATCCCTTCAGTTCTTCCCAGTCTCGGTGTTCAGGCATTCAGAGGGTGTTTTTCATGTGAATAGAAAAGGTACTCACTTCCATAGTTTAGTATTTTTACTAGGAGTTTATTTGTGCATACCACATATAACTTATAAACTTCCCATATGGAGTTTGGGAAGCTGGGAGCATAAACATATTTATGGGGACCACTTGCTTAAACGTAAACTGATTTCATACTATAGATATATAGACAACATTCTCATGATATGTGATGGAACAGAGGATGATTTTGATGACTACAGTACATGGGAAACGTAAAACTTAATGACTGCAAACTAACCATCACCTACTAAATACAATTAGTGAGAACGAGTATTTGGGCCTTATCTTGTGTAGAGATGATAACCAAATTGTTAGTTGTAATTTTGTGAAAATAGTGGATACAAATAGTTATGTCAAGTTTAAGATTGGACATGTGAATAAGTGAAAAAACAACATCCTGTATTCACAATTCTGCAGAATCTGTAGGGATTGGATCTCCAACAGTGAATTTAATAACCAGATATAGATATACTCACACAGGTTTCATAATAGGGGTTACCCTGAGGAAGTTATTGCTAAAGTGGAAAGTAAAGATCTTTTAGAGTATAAAATAAAAATGTAAATGAAAATTCTAATAATATGTCCATCATCACACAATATATCAAAATAGAAAAAGTTAATAGAAATGTTCTGAATCAATACTGGAACATTTTGAAAACATAGTACTCTAGCATTCTACCCAGAAAACTGCAAATAGCCTTCAGAAAGGCAAGGAATATAAAAGACTAACTAAGACCAAGCTTATTACAACCATTAAGCAATGCAAAGAGACCCTGTTTTTTTATTCAGATATAATGGGTGCAATGGGGGTCATTCCGAGTTGTTCGCTCGTTGCCGATTTTCGCAACGGAGCGATTAAGGCAAAAATGCGCATGCGCATGGTACGCAGTGCGCATGCAGTTAGTATTTTAGAACAAAACTTAGTAGATTTACTTACGTCCGAACGAAGATTTTTCATCGTTGAAGTGATCGGAGTGTGATTGACAGGAAGTGGGTGTTTCTGTGCGGAAACTGGCCGTTTTCTGGGAGTGTGCGGAAAAACGCAGGCGTGTCAGGGAAAAACGTGGGAGTGTCTGGAGAAACGGGGGAGTGGCTGGGCGAACGCTGGGCGTGTGTGTGACGTCAAACCAGGAACGAAACTGACTGAACTGATCGCTATTTGTGAGTAAGTCTCGAGCTACTCAGAAACTGTTAAGAAATTTCTATTCGCAATTCTGCTAATCTTTCGTTCGCAATTCTGCTAAGCTAAGATACACTCCCAGAGGGCGGCGGCTTAGCGTGTGCAATGCTGCTAAAAGCAGCTAGCGAGCGAACAACTCGGAATCACCCCCAATGTCTGTAAATCTACAACTGCTACTAGCAATAAATGCAACAATTATAATGACACCAAGGATTACAAGTTAACGGTCCTGATGAACTGTATGACATTTAACTTGAAATATATTTGAAAAACTAAAAGGAATTTGGAATGAAGAATACAAGAGCATGTAGGAGGTATTCAAAATAAACTAGATCATTCTGTACCCAAATACTTTTTGAAATACCATAATTCAGATCATACACATCTACGATTTAGGGGCATATTTATAACCATCCGCATCCAGGATGCGATGACAGGTGATAAAATCGCCCAAACTCGCATTGCAATAAATGATTACATTGCAGGGATGTAACAATTATCGCGTGCAGGGACAGAGCTTGCGGTCAAGCTGTATCCCGACACTCCGCAGCAACATCGGGGTATTTTTCGGAAAAAATACCAAGATGTCCTGCTGTGCATGCGCCGCCACCGCCGACATCACCGCTACTGCCTCCACCCGGATAACCCCCCCATCGTGACTACCCCCACGCGCCGCGGACCCCCCCAGCAGATCAATATACTTACCAGTCCAGTGAGCCGGTCCGCGCTGCTTCTGCTGGGCTGCCGGGTGCCGGATCCTGTGTGCTGTGGTGACCCCCGGTGCTGTAAAGTGCGCTGCCGCTTTGCAGTGTCACTTTACTGCACTGGGGTCACACTGCAGCACATGGGGGACCCGGCGCCCGGCAGCGCCCACCGGAGCAGCGGACACCGGCTCCCTGGACAGGCGAGTGTGGTTTTTGGGATTTTTTTCCTTTCTGATTTCCTTTTAACACTTTGATCAGCTTGTGTGTCCATCGGAGGGAGGGGGTCGACCGGGCGGCAGCAGCAGCATCGATGTCGGCGGGGGCGGTGCATGCGCAGCAGGACATCTGGGTATGTTTTATGAAAAATACCTTGATGATGCTGTGAAGAGGCATCACAGGGACAGAGCTTGACCGCAAGCTCTGTCCCTGCATGCGATAATTGATACATCCCTACCATGTAATCAGTTATCGAAGTGCGAGTTTGGGTTGTTTTATCACATGACATCCGCATCCAAGATGCGGATGGAGATAAATGGGCCCCTTAAAGCCATATCACATATGCAACTGGGTCCATGGGGAAGTGATCATGACAAAAAATAATCATAAAGAGAGATGATCGTAACACCATGGGTCCACATGGGTTATATGAGTCATATGAAATTAAATTAAATCTTTCTTAGAAACTATGCCATCCTTTATGCACCAGAAATCTACCTCTATTTATGCATTGGTTGATATAGTGTGAGCAGTAACGGCTCTTGCCACGGGCAAGCAGGCTTTTTGCCCGGGGCACCGCTGTTCTGAGTGCGCTGCCGCCGCTGCCGTGGCAGGAGCCACTACTGGTGCCGTGCGGTGCGCGATGACATCAGGCGTTGTGGGAGCAGCAGCAGATGCTAGGCATTGTGGGAGTGGCCGCAACTGCTAGAGGTCATAATTGACCTCTAGTGTCTGTTCAGTGTGTGACGCTATGGGAGAGACGTCATGACGTCTCTACCATAGATCCGAGGAGCGGTGGCCAGAGACAGAGGACAGCAGCAGCAATCAGGAAGCAGGAGCTTGGCTGGTGAGTATTTTTTTTTTGTAAGCGCTGCTACTAGGGGCACATCTACTGTGGGCAAAACTACTAGGAGCACAACTACTGAGGGCACAGCTACTGGGGGCAAAACTACAGTGAGCACATCTACAGGGGGCACAGTACTGGGGGCAAATCTACTGGGGGCACAGCTACAGGGGGGAAAACTATAGGGGGCACAGCTACTGAGGGCAAAACTACAGGGGGCATAACTACTGAGGGCACAGATACAGGGGTCAAAACTACAGGGGGCAAATCTACTTGTGGCACAGCTACAGGGGGCACAACTGTGGCCACGCCCCTTCCCTATGACCTATGAAACCACACCCCCTATTTTTGGTGCGTGCCTACGGCAAGCACTAACCCTGTTTTATCTATGGGGGGGGCGCCAAAGGAAACTTTTGTCCTGGGCGCCACAAGGTCTAAAACCGGCCCTAAGTGTGAGCATAATGCGAGTGCACAGGATCGAGGCATGACAGAATGCCTTGATGCTGTGCACTATTTGACCCCAGCTCATGTACTAAGATGTATAATCTACTGCCATGAAAAACACTCTGAGATAGTCGAAACATTGTCCAGAAGGCATGATGTTGCGAAGTTTCAAATAAACATAAGAACAATTATACAAGAATTTCTACCTTGGTAAAACAAATGGGGCTCTAATCTCTTTTCAAGCACCCCAGTAAGTCGACACTAGCTGAGAGTGCAGGTGTAACGTTTTATACATATGCACATCTATAGATATTGTGACAAGGATCATGTGCGTCCAGACCCGGTGCAAGGTTTCATAGGTACCATAGGCAACATTTCACAACACGGCCCCTGCTCCTTCCAGTTCATAATATCATCATCCTGCTGTCCCTGCCACAATATATATATATATATATATATATATATATATATATATACAAAAAAAACACAGTGGTATCTTTATCTCGCGCCAACCTAGAAGCGGCACCACGGGAGAGATCTTTGTTGGGAGGCCTCAATATATATATAAAATAACATGAGAGAGGCGGCACTAGTTAAATAAAGCACAAACAACAGTTGGATGATCAGTCAATGTTTCAATGCAGAAGCATTTTCGTCAGGGCATACACAAAATACAAACAATCACTCACCATATATGTGCTCCACCTTCACCAAATTTAGCGTCTCTTCCGGGAGTCCAGGCGTGCGCCGATGACATCACCAAGTGCGCCCATCACCAAGGATACAAACTAAACAATACAAGAATGTAATGGAACACATATGGCACAACCGTAGAACTTAAACTCTATATATAGTACTGTATGTAAGCAAAGTCACTGGACATTGAACATCATAGAGTATGTATATCAAATAGTAATATACATTATTATAGAAGACACAAGTTAGGATATCCTATAGTAGTTATATCCCAAAGATCATAGGTAACTATTCAGCCCACTGTTTTCATTTAAGCCATACGGGCTCAAAATATCTAATTGGAAATCCATTTAGCTTCCCGCCGTAACAATAACCTACCGCGGTCACCACCTCTAACAAGGGGTGATTTTATGTCTGACCGAGGTAGGTGAATGTCCCATAGTAGCAAAATGCCGGGCTACCGGCTGCTCGCTTTTGCCTGACAAAACTGCCTCCCTGATAGCATAACGATGCTGGCCCATCCTTACTTTGTATTGGCACTCACTCTTGCCAATATAGTATTTGCCACAAGGGCATACTAACACATAAATTACATATTTAGAGGTGCAAGACAACCAATGTTTGATCTTAAAGCTCTTATTTAGCCAGGGGTGTTTAGAAATTGTGAGGACGGGAGGCCTCTTTGGACCACCTTAGGATGGTGACTACTAGGGACTAAGAACATGTTACGATCAGTAGGCTTGACAAAAAGTGATGTTTCCAGAGTATTGGTTTTTTTTTTGTAATGGGCACATCTAAAAAGTCAACACCGTTATTATCCATCTGACAGGTTAATTTCACTTTACTGTCACTATTGTTGTGCTCATCTATAATGGTTTTCTCATCTATAAGGGGCTTAGAGGTGTAGCAAGGTGTCATGGTGCCTGGAGCAAGGTATGTTTTGGTCATGGAGCACCCGGACCGGAGCACACCTATACAGTGAAATACATACAAAACATGTAAAAGTGTTTATCTATTCAAAAGATGGGACAATATGAAAAACAGCTTCCCGTATATTAAATATTTAAACAAAAAGGCAATATGGCAAATAGTATGAGAGCTGTTTTAAACGTTTGCCCAAATATGCCTGAATAGCAAGGGAGGGGTACTAATAAAGCCCATACTAAATACTATATTATTTTGACAATCATATAAAGCCATGGGATCAATTAAAGGGCATAAGTAGGACATTGATACAAAACAAGAAAAATATTGAAGAAAAAAAAAACGAATATTCATCATGTGAAACAAATGTATCTATTAGATAAAAGCGGACAGGCCTGTTCATTTAACCCACGAGGGGACAGAGTGTCAAGGAGAAAAATCCATTTGGCTTCTGCTTTCAACAAAAGCTGGCCACGATCACCCCCTCTTTTGAGTGGAGGGATGTGATCAATTATGCGATGTCGTAGTACTGCTATTGAATGCTTGGCATTTAAAAAATGTCTTGCTACTGGTTGATCACTTCGACCAGTGGTCAAAGCTGCTCTGATAGAAGTTCTATGTCCAGCCATACGCTCCTTAAACATGCAGTATGTCTTACCCACGTAGTGGAGACCGCAAGGACAGCTGAGAAGATAGACCACAAAGCGTGTGGTACATGTCACGCGATGTCGAATTTTGAATTTCTTGCCAGTGAATGGATGACAAAAGGTGTCGCCTGTCAACATATGGCTGCACGTAGTGCAGCCCAGGCACTTAAAACAACCTTGACAAGAAGATTTGAGAAACGTAGTAATTTGGGTTTACTTTCTATATTGGATTTTACGACAAAGTTGCGTATATTCTTCCCTCTGCGGTAGGCTGGCATGATACGTGTATTGGAGAGGGTACTAAGTTTTTTATCCGTTTGCACAATGGGCCCAAATATTTTTGTTACTTTATTGATCACCGAACTTTGGGTATTGAACTGATTAACCCATATTAATCTGTCGGTGGTAGTGGATTTATTGATAGAGACTAGGGTGTCACTTCTTTTCATTTTAAGTACTTTGTTTTTAATGGAAATAAGGTCAGATCTATTGTATCACCTTTGTGTAAACTTGGTGACCATGGTGTTACATGCTATCTCTAATTTAGCTTCATCACTGATGATACGTTTTAAACGTAGCATTTGGGAGTAGGGGAGACCCTTCCAAAGAGAAATCGGGTGATGGCTAGAAGCTTGTAATAGATTGTTTCTATCTGTGCTTTTAATAAAGAGATCTGTCTCAGTTTTTTGTTCTCTTATTGTAATCAGTACATCCAAAAAATTAACACATTGTTCAAGGCCGAAACTAGGGTTTCTGTCACCCGGGGCAAGACAGTCATTTGGCGCCCCCCCTCCCCCTCTTCCCACTTCCCCGTTATACAGAAATACATCCTCCCATACATGTACACACCATCAATAATACACAGTATGGTACATATCTACACAGCCCCTGAATATACACATACTACCAAAATAAACATATATACGTGCCCCTGTATATACACATACCCCAATATACTGTGATTAAATACACCCCTCCTATACATACAAATGAAGTACCCACCCCGGGTACTCCAGCATACACACACAACACCGGGTTACGCTACACTGCTCCAGTACACACACACACACACACACACACACACACACACACACACACGGTTACACTGCACTGCTCCAACACATGCACACACACACAGGCAGGGCGGGACTGGGACTAAAAATAGGCCCTGGCATTTTTGAAGCACACAGGCCCACCTCTGTGACTCCTCCCCTTACTATTCCTGACTCCTCCCACTTATTAGTCTATGCTCTTACAAATATAATTAATATTCTAACAACATACAAGTGTACATCACTCTCTATTAAAATACACACAACCAGTGGTTGAAGTGGAAATTTTTAAGTGGGGGCATGGAAATGTGAAGTTTGTAATTATGCGCGCGCCGAAGGCGCGCTCCAGAAAAGGGGGCATGGCCACTCAAAAGGGGGCGTGGCCTTCAGTGTAGTTTACCACACCACACACCCCTTATACGCATTATGCACCACAATAGTAGGACTCATTATACTATCTAGTACTGGTGCCTCTTTCACATTATACCACACAGTATGAGCCAAAATTCACATTATAGCACACAGTATGAGCCAAAATTTACATTATATGCCCCCAATAATGCAGTGCCAGATCCACAATTGCCCCCACAGTGCCAGGTATACAAATGCCCCCACAGTGCCAGGCATACAAATGCCCCACAGTGCCAGGTATACAAATGCCCCCACAGTGCCAGGTATACAAATGCCCCCACAGTGCCAGATCCACAAATGCCCCCACAGTGCCAGATCCACAAATGCCCCCACAGTGCTAGATCCACAAATGCCCCCACAGTGCCAGATCCACAAATGCACCCACAGTGCCAGATCCACAAATGCCCCCACAGTGCCAGGTATACAAATGCCCCCACAGTGCCAGATCCACAATTGCCCCCACAGTGTCAGATCCACAATTGCCCCCACAGTGTCAGGTAATACCTGACACTGTGGGGGCAATTGTGGATCTGACACTGTGGGGGCAATTGTATACCTGACAGGTATACAAATGCCCCCACAGTGCCAGGTAAACAATTGCCCCCACAGTGCCAGGTATACAAATGCCCCACAGTGCCAGCCAATTGCCCCCACAGTGCCAGGTATACAATTGCCCCCACAGCAGCCAGTGCTGCAGCTGCTTACCGCTGCTGCACTGCTGCTGCTGCTGCTTCTCCTCCGGGCTCCGGCTGTGAGGGACGGGTGAGTCAGGAGAGGAGAGCGCCCGCCAGCGCGGCTGTGTCTGGTGCGGCGGCGTATAGCGGACTTCGTTCAAACCAGCCACCGGTTCGTGAGCCAATCAGAGCTCGCGGACCGGCGGCTTCTGATTGGCTGCCGGTCCGCGAGCTCTGATTGGCTCACGAACCGGCAGCTGGTTTGAAGTCCGCTATATGCCGCCGCGCCAGACACAGCCGCGCTGGCGGGCGCTCTCCTCTCCTGACAGCTGAGACACGCTGCCGGACTGAGCGGCAGAGTGTATCAGTGAGCGCTGGATCAGCCCACGTGGCCATCGGCCCTTCTGGCATTTGCCAGAAGTGCCAGATGGCCAGTCCGGCCCTGCACACAGGGTTACACTGCACTGCTCCAACACACGTACACACAGGGTTACACTGCAGTGCTCCAACACATGCACACACACACAGGGTTACACTGCACTGCTCCAACACACGTACACACAGGGTTACACTGCACTGCTCCAATACACGCACACACACACACACAGGGTTACACTGCACTGCTCCAACACACGTACACACAGGGTTACACTGCACTGCTCCAACACATGCACACACACACAGGGTTACACTGCACTGCTCCAACACACGTACACACAGGGTTACACTGCACTGCTCCAATACACGCACACACACACAGGGTTACACTGCACTGCTCCAACACACGTACACACAGGGTTACACTGCACTGCTCCAACACACAGAGTTACACTGAACTGCTCCAGCACACACGCACACACACAGGGTTACACTTCACTGTTCCAACACACATACACACAGGGTTACACTGCACTGCTCCAACACACAGAGTTACACTGAACTGCTCCAGCACACACGCACACACACAGGGTTACACTTCACTGTTCCAACACACATACACACAGGGTTACACTGAACTGCTCCAGCACACATACCCACAGGGTTACACTGAACTGCTCCAACACACATACACACAGGGTTACACTGCACTGCTCCAACACACATACACACAGGGTTACACTGCACTGCTTCAACATACACACACACAGGGTTACACTGCACTGCTCCAACACACACACACACACACACACACACACACACACACACACAGTTACACTGCACTGCTGCAACACACATACACACTCACAGGGTTACACTGCACTGCTCAAACACACATACACACAGGGTTACACTGCACTGCTCCAACACACAGGGTTACACTGAACTGCTCCAGCACACACGCACACACACAGGGTTACACTTCACTGTTCCAACACACATACACACAGGGTTACACTGAACTGCTCCAGCACACATACCCACAGGGCTACACTAAACTGCTCCAACACACATACACACATGGTTACACTGCACTGCTTCAACATACACACACAGGGTTTCACTGCAGTGCTCCAACACATGCACACACACACAGGGTTACACTGCACTGCTCCAACACACGTACACACAGGGTTACACTGCACTGCTCCAACACATGCACACACACACAGGGTTACACTGCACTGCTCCAACACACGTACACACAGGGTTACACTGCACTGCTCCAACACATGCACACACACACACAGGGTTACACTGCACTGCTCCAACACACGTACACACAGGGTTACACTGCACTGCTCCAATACACGCACACACACACACAGGGTTACACTGCACTGCTCCAACACACATACACACAGGGTTACACTGCACTGCTCCAACACACAGAGTTACACTGAACTGCTCCAGCACACACTCACACACACAGGGTTACACTTCACTGTTCCAACACACATACACACAGGGTTACACTGAACTGCTCCAGCACACATACCCACAGGGTTACACTGAACTGCTCTAACACACATACACACAGGGTTACACTGCACTGCTTCAACATACACACACAGGGTTACACTGCACTGCTCCAACACACACACACACACACACACACACACACACACACAGTTACACTGCACTGCTGCAACACACATACACACTCACAGGGTTACACTGCACTGCTCAAACACACATACACACAGGGTTACACTGCACTGCTCCAACACACAGGGTTACACTGAACTGCTCCAGCACACACGCACACACATAGGGTTACACTTCACTGTTCCAACACACATACACACAGGGTACACTGAACTGCTCCAGCACACATACCCACAGGGCTACACTAAACTGCTCCAACACACATACACACATGGTTACACTGCACTGCTTCAACATACACACACAGGGTTACACTGCACTGCTCCAACACATGCACACACACACAGGGTTACACTGCACTGCTCCAACACACGTACACACAGGGTTACACTGCACTGCTCCAACACATGCACACACACACAGGGTTACACTGCACTGCTCCAACACACATACACACTCACAGGGATACACTGCACTGCTCCAACACACATACACACAGGGTTACACTGAACTGTTCAAGCACACATACACACAGGGTTACACTGCACTACTTCAACACACACACACACACACACACACACACACACACACACACACACACACACTCACTCAGGGTTACACTGCACTGCTCACACACACTAGGTTAAAGTACACTGCACACACACATATTGTACATATATAGCTGCCCGCCTCTCCCTACCTACTTTTAGTGCTGATCGGCTGTGTCAGTCAGGGCCCCCTCCTCTCCATTTCTGAAGTGTGCTGTCACAGTGACAGTCACACACACAGCGCTGGCAGAAGCGACAGCTGTGTTTCCGGGAAGCAGCTCTATCCTCTACGGAAGCGTCCTGGCGCAGCAGAGCGGGACGGCGCCTCTTCAACCCTGCGCCGTCCTGCACTGGTCGTTCCCGCTTACTGCCTCGCTCCGGCGCCCTCTCCTTTTCCGCGCCCAGGTCGCGTGCCCCCCTAGCCCCCCCCCCCCCCCCCCCCCTAGTTGGGGCTCTGCATTGTTCATGTATGGTGTAAGTGAACTTTACTGGAGAATTTGACTGGTTGTGTGACTATAATAAGGATTCCAACGTTAGCCGAGGACCCGTCCACAGTAAAAGCAAATCGTCTATGTATCTAAAATACAATAATACGTACGGTTTACGTATTCAATATAGTATTTAGTATGGACTTTATTAGTACTCCTCCCTTGCTATTAGGCATATTTGGGCAAACGTTTAAAACAGCTCTCATACTATTTGGCATATTGCCTTTTTGTTTGAATATTTAATATACGGGAAGCTGTTTTTCATATTGTCCCATCTTTTGTATAGATAAACACTTTTACATGTTTTGTATGTATTTCACTGTATAGGTGTGCTCCGGTCCGGGTGCTCCATGACGCCGAAGCCGGCGCCTCGTCATGACGTCATACATACATGGAGCGAGCCGCGGCGGGCCGTTGGCGCCATGGACCATCAGACGGAGGTATTTAGGTGAGTAGCACTAAGTTATCACATCCTGATGGAAATGTTATTGTGACATTGAAACGTTGATGCACCTCAGACTGCTTGTCTGTCTTTATTTCTATGCCGTGAGTGTCGCCTGATTGCTACACACACACACACACACACACACACACACATATATATATATATGTTATATATATATACATATATATTGTAACACTGTAGGGGTGCAAGGCGCCTTTTCCTGGGGAATATGGCCGCACGCAGCAGCTGAGGAACAACACAAGTCCAGTTTCTGGTACAACTGACCCCGGCCAGTTTTATTGAAACAGAAAATAAAACAAAACCCAAAAATAAAAATACCTTGCCTGTCCGGCACTAACTAAACATAAGATATTCCTAACTGTCACTAAACAAAACACAGAGTTCTTCAGTACATACTGTATAGCTTACTTGCATCAGAAAGCGTGTCTCTCACACACAGATCCTCCAGCCTTCCCAGGCAGTCTGCCCATACTAATCAGGTTAGAAGCACTATAACACTCTTACACAGCTGAAACCCTGATTAGCCCTCTGTGAGGCCAAAGACCCGAACTGGGCCCAATGTCTAGAACTCGCCTTATCTCTCTCTCAGAGCCTTTACCCAGCTTTTACAGCAAACTGAAAAGGTTCAGACAAAACAAAAAGCATTTTTCCTAGAAGTTAACATTTTCTAAAACATGTAAGACAAGAACCTGGGACAAATATACCTGCCCTCAAACACTATCCCAGTGTTCTTGTCACATATCCCCCTCCCCTGTTTCGACCTAGGGGCCGGAACACTTGTAGCCCCCAAACAGAAGATGCGAGACAATGCATCTGCGTTGGCCAATTGTGTTCCCGGTCTATGTTCGACAGTAAACTTAAAGTCCTGCAACGCTAGAAACCATCTAGTTACACGAGCATTCTTGCCTCTATTTACATACATCCATTTTAAAGGGGCATGGTCTGTCACTAGTCTGAATTGTCTACCCAAGAGGTAATACCTCAAGGTATCTAGTGCCCACTTAATGGCCAAAGCCTCCTTTTCCACAATGGCATACCTTTTTTCATGCTCATTGAGTTTCCTACTCAAATAAATGATAGGGTGTTCGTCCCCATCTCTGGTTTGGGACAGCACAGCACCTATCCCTACCTCTGAGGCATCTGTCTGTACCACAAATTCTTTTGAAAAATCTGGTGTTATCAACACCGGTTGTGAACACAAAGCCACTTTTAACGCTTGGAACGCCTTTTCTGCATCAGGGTTCCATTTCACCACATTTGACTGCTTCCCTTTGGTAAGGTCTGACAACGGCACCGCTGTGGTCGCAAAATTAGGAATAAACCGTCTATAGTACCCAGTAATTCCCAAAAAAGCCCTTACCTGTTTTTTATTCACTGGACGAGGCCAGTTTTGAATAGCATCAACTTTATTCAATTGGGGCCTAATCAGACCTCTGCCTATGGTGAAGCCCAAGTATTTGACCTCCTCCATTGCGAGGCAGCACTTCTTTGGGTTAGCAGTTAACCCTGCCTCTCTGATTGAGTCCAGTACTGCTTGTACTTTAACCAAATGGGACCCCCAGTCTGTACTGTGAATTACCACATCATCCAAATAGGCAGCTGCATATTTTCTATGGGGCCTCAAAATTTTATCCATCGCCCGTTGAAAGGTTGCTGGAGCCCCATGCAACCCAAAGGGTAACATCTTATACTGGTACAGCCCCTCCGGAACCGAAAAGGCTGTTTTTTCTTTGGCGCTATCAGATAAAGGTATTTGCCAGTAACCTTTGGTCAGGTCCAATGTGGTGAGAAACCTGGCTGTTCCCAGCCTTTCTACAAGCTCATCCACACGGGGCATGGGGTATGCGTCAAACTTGGACACCTCATTTAACTTACGAAAGTCATTACAGAAGCGTATGCTACCGTCGGGCTTCGGGATGAGCACTATGGGACTGGACCACTCACTGTTAGACTCCTCTATGACTCCCAGTTCTAACATGGTTTTAACTTCCTTAGAAATAGCTTCTCGCTGAGCTTCAGGAATCCTATATGGCTTTAAATGAACCCTGACCCCTGGTTCTGTGACAATGTCATGTTTTATTATGGTCGTTCGGCCAGGCAGCTCTGAAAATACCTCCCTATTTTGGATGAGAAATTCTTTAACCTGATTGTTCTGATCAGCTGATAATGTCTCTGACACCTTCACTGCGGGAAGCAACCGGGGTGAAGACACCGAAGGGCAAGGCTCCGCTGACAGAGACAACCTATCTTTCCAGGGTTTGATTAAGTTAACATGGTAGATCTGTTCGGGTTTTCTCTTTCCCGGCTGGTATACTTTGTAATTAACCTCATTCACTTTTTCCCTAATCTCAAATGGACCCTGCCATTTAGCTAGGAATTTGCTTTCCACAGTGGGTACCAAAACAAGAACTCTATCGCCAGGAGCAAATTCCCGTATCTTGGCACTCCGGTTATAGACCCTCTGTTGAGCACTTTGGGCCTGTTCCATGTGCTCTCTGACAACAGGTACCACGGCTGCAATCCTATCCTGCATTTGTGTTACATGCTCAATAACGCTTCTATAAGGAGTGGGCTGTCCTTCCCACGTCTCTTTGGCAATATCCAACAGCCCTCTGGGGTGTCTACCATACAACAAATCAAATGGAGAAAACCCCGTAGAGGACTGAGGAACTTCTCTGATGGCCATTAACAAGTAGGGCAACAAACAATCCCAGTTTTTCCCATCTCTCTCAACAACCTTTTTTAACATACTTTTTAATGTTTTATTAAACCTTTCCACCAACCCGTCAGTTTGGGGATGGTAGATGGACGTCCTGAGGTGAGTGACCTTAAATAACTTGCACAACTCTTTCATGATCCTTGACATAAATGGAGTACCTTGGTCAGTCAAAATTTCTTTTGGTATTCCCACTCTACTAAATACCTGCACCAGCTCCCTAGCTATCGCCTTGGTTGTGATAGTGCGTAAAGGGACAGCCTCAGGATATCGAGTGGCATAGTCCATAATTACCAGGATATACTGATGGCCCCGAGCAGACTTTAACAAGGGCCCCACGAGATCCATGGCTATTCTGTCAAACGGGACCTCTATAATAGGCATGGGAACTAGTGGGCTCCTGAAATGGGGTCTAGGGGCATGATACTGGCATTCAGGACAGGAAGAACAATATTCAGACACTTCTTTATAAACCCCTGGCCAAAAGAACCTTTGTAAAACTCTTTCAGTGGTTTTTTCTGCCCCTAAATGTCCTGCGGTAACGTGACTATGAGCTAAATCTAGTACCGTTCTCCGATAAGGCTGGGGAACTACCAGCTGTTCCACCACATCCTCACCCCTTTTGACAATGTGGTACAAGAGCTCATTACAGATGGCCATGTGGGGATACGTAACCCTGTCACCTGGTACCACAGGTTCCCCATTAACAATCTTAACATTCTCTCTAGCCTTTATTAAGGTAGGATCCTTTAACTGTTCAGACGCAAACAGATCCTTCTTTACCTCCAGGTCAGGCACGCTTTCAGTTCTAACTACTATGTCTCTGTTCCCGGCAAGAGGGTCCTCACTGGACTCCCCATCTGTCACTTCCCCAGCCAAACTAGCAAAAGGCAAAGGGCCAGAAAGTTCCGAAGACCCACGTACATCCATAAAATCACCGGTATTATCATCAACTGGCTTTTTACTTCTCACATCTGTTGATAACCGTGATTCCCACAGTTTCCAAAAATGAGGAAAATCCCTCCCTATTATGGCCTCATGCACCAAGGTAGGGACCAGTCCCACTTTAACCATTGCTGACCCACAACAAGTTTCTATATTCACCTCAGCAGTGGCATAATGTTGGGTATCCCCATGTATGCAAGTTACCCCAATAGGTATTTGCTGGACCTTTAAGGGGTTCACTAACCCAGCTTTCACGAGGGTAACTAAACTTCCTGAATCTAGCAAGGCCTCTACCCGGTTACCCTCTAAGAACACATCACACATTTGTTTTTCCAGCTCAGGTGAAGGTACCACAGTACAGGCTAACCTAGCAAAGAAAGACATTCTGCGACATTCAAAGGCAGCATCACATTGCATGGGTTCTTGCGTGACTGGGCAATTGGCAATAACATGACCTGGCATACCACACCTAAAACATTTAACCACACGATTATCAACCCGTTTGGGCAGCATAGACCGTTCTAGCCCCATTGGCCTGTCTCCAGGGCCAGTGTTTACAGTCTCTCCAGCCCTGCGTTCTCTTAACCGCCCAGCAACGTTTTCCCACGGAACAGTCTTACCAGTCTTTACTGAAGGGCGCTGTCGAGGATCTATGGGTTGCTGGGTGGTCATCAGTAGTTCCTCTGCTGCCAAATACCTCTCTACCATGTCCACTAATTGGTCAGCAGTACCCGGGTTTCCATGGCTCACCCACTTGCGCAGGACCATGGGCAAAGATCTCAAGTAGCGGTCCATGACGACTCTTTCCACCATCTGGGGGACCAGTTAATGTCTCTGGCTGTAGCCATTTTTTTGTTAGCTGAATAAGGTCGTGCATCTGGGAGCGCGGAGGCTTCTCCATGGCGTACAGCCAACGGTGCACCCGTTGTGCTCGTACTGACAGCGTGACTCCCAGGAGGGTCAGGATCTCAGTCTTTAGTTTATCATAGTCCCGAGCCTCAGCAGGGCTTAAATCAAAGTAAGCTTTTTGGGGCTCACCTGACAGGAAAGGTGCCAGCAGACTGGCCCACTGTGCTTTTGGCCAGTTCTCACGCTCTGCAGTCCTTTCAAACGTGGTCAAGTAGGCCTCCACATCATCAGCCTCTGTCATTTTCTGCAGGAAGTGACTGGCCCGTATAGAACTAGAGCTGGTCGGAGCACTGACGGCCACATCTCCAATCCGGGCTGCAAGGCTCTGCACCACTTCTGTTAAGGCCTGTCTATCCTGACGCTGTTGCCTGTAAAGTTCATCAACAACTGCCTGCTGTTGTCTCTTATTTTCCTCCATTGCCACCTGCTGCTGTCTTATATTTTCCTCCATTGCCACCTGCTGCTGTCGGTTGGCCTCCTGCTGAGCCGCTGTAGCTTGCAGCAAGGCTTTAAGCAGATCCTCCATGTCGACAGATTTTTCAGGCGGCTTTGTAGCTGCTTTCACCCAGGACATATCAAACCCTCAGGGGTGAGTCTCAGTAACTTCACACTGGGCTGTATCTGCATAAACCACCGTTTTCTGCAGGCCTCACAAAGCTGCTGCTTTCACTTATGCGCAGAACGGTGTGCTCGCATTCTCCACCAAGTTGTAACACTGTAGGGGTGCAAGGCGCCTTTTCCTGGGGAATATGGCCGCACGCAGCAGCTGAGGAACAACACAAGTCCAGTTTCTGGTACAACTGACCCCGGCCAGTTTTATTGAAACAGAAAATAAAACAAAACCCAAAAATAAAAATACCTTGCCTGTCCGGCACTAACTAAACATAAGATATTCCTAACTGTCACTAAACAAAACACAGAGTTCTTCAGTACATACTGTATAGCTTACTTGCATCAGAAAGCGTGTCTCTCACACACAGATCCTCCAGCCTTCCCAGGCAGTCTGCCCATACTAATCAGGTTAGAAGCACTATAACACTCTTACACAGCTGAAACCCTGATTAGCCCTCTGTGAGGCCAAAGACCCGAACTGGGCCCAATGTCTAGAACTCGCCTTATCTCTCTCTCAGAGCCTTTACCCAGCTTTTACAGCAAACTGAAAAGGTTCAGACAAAACAAAAAGCATTTTTCCTAGAAGTTAACATTTTCTAAAACATGTAAGACAAGAACCTGGGACAAATATACCTGCCCTCAAACACTATCCCAGTGTTCTTGTCACAATATATATATATTAGAGATGAGCGGGTTCGGTTTCTCTGAATCCGAACCCGCCAGAACTTCATGTTTTTTTTCACGGGTCCGAGCGACTCGGATCTTCCCGCCTTGCTCGGTTAACCCGAGCGCGCCCGAACGTCATCATGACGCTGTCGGATTCTCGCGAGGCTCGGATTCTATCGCGAGACTCGGATTCTATATAAGGAGCCGCGCGTCGCCGCCATTTTCACACGTGCATTGAGATTGATAGGGAGAGGACGTGGCTGGCGTCCTCTCCGTTTAGACACTTGATTTACTAATTTTGGGGAGCATTAGGAGTACTCAGTAGTGTACAGTGCAGAGTTTTGCTGATAGTGACCAGTGACTGACCACCACTTTTATTTATAATCCGTTCTCTGCCTGAAAAAAGCGATACACAGCACACAGTGACTCAGTCACATACCATATCTGTGTGCACTGCTCAGGCTCAGGCCAGTGTGCTGCATCATCTATTATCTATATATAATATTATATATCTGTCTGACTGCTCAGCTCACACAGCTTATAATTGTGGGGGAGACTGGGGAGCACTACTGCAGTGCCAGTTATAGGTTATAGCAGGAGCCAGGAGTACATAATATATTATATAGTGAGTGACCACCAGACACACAGTGCAGTTTATTTAATATATCCGTTCTCTGCCTGAAAAAAGCGATACACACAGTGACTCAGTCAGTCACATACCATATCTGTGTGCACTGCTCAGGCTCAGGCCAGTGTGCTGCATCATCTATATATATTATATATCTGTCTGACTGCTCAGCTCACACAGCTTATAATTGTGGGGGAGACTGGGGAGCACTACTGCAGTGCCAGTTATAGGTTATAGCAGGAGCCAGGAGTACATAATATTATATTAAAATTAAACAGTGCACACTTTTGCTGCAGGAGTGCCACTGCCAGTGTGACTAGTGACCAGTGACCTGACCACCAGTATATATAATATTAGTAGTATACTATCTCTTTATCAACCAGTCTATATTAGCAGCAGACACAGTACAGTGCGGTAGTTCACGGCTGTGGCTACCTCTGTGTCGGCACTCGGCAGCCCGTCCATAATTGTATATACCACCTAACCGTGGTTTTTTTTTCTTTCTTTATACATACATACTAGTTACGAGTATACTATCTCTTTATCAACCAGTCTATATATTAGCAGCAGACACAGTACAGTGCGGTAGTTCACGGCTGTGGCTACCTCTGTGTCGGCACTCGGCAGCCCGTCCATAATTGTATATACCACCTAACCGTGGTTTTTTTTTCCTTCTTTATACATACATACTAGTTACGAGTATACTATCTCTTTATCAACCAGTCTATATATTAGCAGCAGACACAGTACAGTGCGGTAGTTCACGGCTGTGGCTACCTCTGTGTCGGCACTCGGCAGCCCGTCCATAATTGTATATACCACCTAACCGTGGTTTTTTTTCCTTTCTTTATACATACATACTAGTTACGAGTATACTATCTCTTTATCAACCAGTCTATATATTAGCAGCAGACACAGTACAGTGCGGTAGTTCACGGCTGTGGCTACCTCTGTGTCGGCACTCGGCAGCCCGTCCATAATTGTATATACCACCTAACCGTGGTTTTTTTTTCTTTCTTTATACATACATACTAGTTACGAGTATACTATCTCTTTATCAACCAGTCTATATATTAGCAGCAGACACAGTACAGTGCGGTAGTTCACGGCTGTGGCTACCTCTGTGTCGGCACTCGGCAGCCCGTCCATAATTGTATATACCACCTAACCGTGGTTTTTTTTTCTTTCTTTATACATACATACTAGTTACGAGTATACTATCTCTTTATCAACCAGTCTATATATTAGCAGCAGACACAGTACAGTGCGGTAGTTCACGGCTGTGGCTACCTCTGTGTCGGCACTCGGCAGCCCGTCCATAATTGTATATACCAGTGACCTAACCGTGGTTTTTTTTTCTTTCTTTATACATACATACTAGTTACGAGTATACTATCTCTTTATCAACCAGTCTATATATTAGCAGCAGACACAGTACAGTGCGGTAGTTCACGGCTGTGGCTACCTCTGTGTCGGCACTCGGCAGCCCGTCCATAATTGTATATACCACCTAACCGTGGTTTTTTTTTCTTTCTTTATACATACATACTAGTTACGAGTATACTATCTCTTTATCAACCAGTCTATATATTAGCAGCAGACACAGTACAGTGCGGTAGTTCACGGCTGTGGCTACCTCTGTGTCGGCACTCGGCAGCCCGTCCATAATTGTATATACCAGTGACCTAACCGTGGTTTTTTTTTCTTTCTTTATACATACATACTAGTTACGAGTATACTATCTCTTTATCAACCAGTCTATATATTAGCAGCAGACACAGTACAGTGCGGTAGTTCACGGCTGTGGCTACCTCTGTGTCGGCACTCGGCAGCCCGTCCATAATTGTATATACCACCTAACCGTGGTTTTTTTTTCTTTCTTTATACATACATACTAGTTACGAGTATACTATCTCTTTATCAACCAGTCTATATATTAGCAGCAGACACAGTACAGTGCGGTAGTTCACGGCTGTGGCTACCTCTGTGTCGGCACTCGGCAGCCCGTCCATAATTGTATATACCACCTAACCGTGGTTTTTTTTTCTTTCTTTATACATACATACTAGTTACGAGTATACTATCTCTTTATCAACCAGTCTATATATTAGCAGCAGACACAGTACAGTGCGGTAGTTCACGGCTGTGGCTACCTCTGTGTCGGCACTCGGCAGCCCGTCCATAATTGTATACTAGTATCCAATCCATCCATCTCCATTGTTTACCTGAGGTGCCTTTTAGTTGTGCCTATTAAAATATGGAGAACAAAAATGTTGAGGTTCCAAAATTAGGGAAAGATCAAGATCCACTTCCACCTCGTGCTGAAGCTGCTGCCACTAGTCATGGCCGAGACGATGAAATGCCAGCAACGTCGTCTGCCAAGGCCGATGCCCAATGGCATAGTACAGAGCATGTCAAAACCAAAACACCAAATATCAGTAAAAAAAGGACTCCAAAACCTAAAATAAAATTGTCGGAGGAGAAGCGTAAACTTGCCAATATGCCATTTACCACACGGAGTGGCAAGGAACGGCTGAGGCCCTGGCCTATGTTCATGGCTAGTGGTTCAGCTTCACATGAGGATGGAAGCACTCAGCCTCTCGCTAGAAAACTGAAAAGACTCAAGCTGGCAAAAGCACCGCAAAGAACTGTGCGTTCTTTGAAATCCCAAATCCACAAGGAGAGTCCAATTGTGTCGGTTGCGATGCCTGACCTTCCCAACACTGGACGTGAAGAGCATGCGCCTTCCACCATTTGCACGCCCCCTGCAAGTGCTGGAAGGAGCACCCGCAGTCCAGTTCCTGATAGTCAGATTGAAGATGTCAGTGTTGAAGTACACCAGGATGAGGAGGATATGGGTGTTGCTGGCGCTGGGGAGGAAATTGACCAGGAGGATTCTGATGGTGAGGTGGTTTGTTTAAGTCAGGCACCCGGGGAGACACCTGTTGTCCGTGGGAGGAATATGGCCATTGACATGCCAGGTGAAAATACCAAAAAAATCAGCTCTTCGGTGTGGAGGTATTTCACCAGAAATGCGGACAACAGGTGTCAAGCCGTGTGTTCCCTTTGTCAAGCTGTAATAAGTAGGGGTAAGGACGTTAACCACCTCGGAACATCCTCCCTTATACGTCACCTGCAGCGCATTCATAATAAGTCAGTGACAAGTTCAAAAACTTTGGGTGACAGCGGAAGCAGTCCACTGACCAGTAAATCCCTTCCTCTTGTAACCAAGCTCACGCAAACCACCCCACCAACTCCCTCAGTGTCAATTTCCTCCTTCCCCTGGAATGCCAATAGTCCTGCAGGCCATGTCACTGGCAAGTCTGACGAGTCCTCTCCTGCCTGGGATTCCTCCGATGCATCCTTGCGTGTAACGCCTACTGCTGCTGGCGCTGCTGTTGTTGCCGCTGGGAGTCGATGGTCATCCCAGAGGGGAAGTCGTAAGCCCACTTGTACTACTTCCAGTAAGCAATTGACTGTTCAACAGTCCTTTGCGAGGAAGATGAAATATCACAGCAGTCATCCTACTGCAAAGCGGATAACTGAGTCCTTGACAACTATGTTGGTGTTAGACGTGCGTCCGGTATCCGCCGTTAGTTCACAGGGAACTAGACAATTTATTGAGGCAGTGTGCCCCCGTTACCAAATACCATCTAGGTTCCACTTCTGTAGGCAGGCGATACCGAGAATGTACACGGACGTCAGAAAAAGACTCACCAGTGTCCTAAAAAATGCAGTTGTACCCAATGTCCACTTAACCACGGACATGTGGACAAGTGGAGCAGGGCAGGGTCAGGACTATATGACTGTGACAGCCCACTGGGTAGATGTATGGACTCCCGCCGCAAGAACAGCAGCGGCGGCACCAGTAGCAGCATCTCGCAAACGCCAACTCTTTCCTAGGCAGGCTACGCTTTGTATCACCGCCTTCCAGAATACGCACACAGCTGAAAACCTCTTACGGCAACTGAGGAAGATCATCGCGGAATGGCTTACCCCAATTGGACTCTCCTGTGGATTTGTGGCATCGGACAACGCCAGCAATATTGTGTGTGCATTAAATATGGGCAAATTCCAGCACGTCCCATGTTTTGCACATACCTTGAATTTGGTGGTGCAGAATTTTTTAAAAAACGACAGGGGCGTGCAAGAGATGCTGTCGGTGGCCAGAAAAATTGCGGGACACTTTCGGCGTACAGGCACCACGTACAGAAGACTGGAGCACCACCAAAAACTACTGAACCTGCCCTGCCATCATCTGAAGCAAGAAGTGGTAACGAGGTGGAATTCAACCCTCTATATGCTTCAGAGGTTGGAGGAGCAGCAAAAGGCCATTCAAGCCTATACAATTGAGCACGATATAGGAGATGGAATGCACCTGTCTCAAGCGCAGTGGAGAATGATTTCAACGTTGTGCAAGGTTCTGATGCCCTTTGAACTTGCCACACGTGAAGTCAGTTCAGACACTGCCAGCCTGAGTCAGGTCATTCCCCTCATCAGGCTTTTGCAGAAGAAGCTGGAGGCATTGAAGAAGGAGCTAAAAGGGAGCGATTCCGCTAGGCATGTGGGACTTGTGGATGCAGCCCTTAATTCGCTTAACAAGGATTCACGGGTGGTCAATCTGTTGAAATCAGAGCACTACATTTTGGCCACCGTGCTCGATCCTAGATTTAAAGCCTACCTTGGATCTCTCTTTCCGGCAGACACAGGTCTGGGGTTGAAAGACCTGCTGGTGACAAAATTGTCAAGTCAAGCGGAACGCGACCTGTCAACATCTCCTCCTTCACATTCTCCCGCAACTGGGGGTGCGAGGAAAAGGCTCAGAATTCCGAGCCCACCCGCTGGCGGTGATGCAGGGCAGTCTGGAGCGACTGCTGATGCTGACATCTGGTCCGGACTGAAGGACCTGACAACGATTACGGACATGTCGTCTACTGTCACTGCATATGATTCTCTCAACATTGATAGAATGGTGGAGGATTATATGAGTGACCGCATCCAAGTAGGCACGTCACACAGTCCGTACTTATACTGGCAGGAAAAAGAGGCAATTTGGAGGCCCTTGCACAAACTGGCTTTATTCTACCTAAGTTGCCCTCCCACAAGTGTGTACTCCGAAAGAGTGTTTAGTGCCGCCGCTCACCTTGTCAGCAATCGGCGTACGAGGTTACATCCAGAAAATGTGGAGAAGATGATGTTCATTAAAATGAATTATAATCAATTCCTCCGCGGAGACATTGACCAGCAGCAATTGCCTCCACAAAGTACACAGGGAGCTGAGATGGTGGATTCCAGTGGGGACGAATTGATAATCTGTGAGGAGGGGGATGTACACGGTGATATATCGGAGGGTGAAGATGAGGTGGACATCTTGCCTCTGTAGAGCCAGTTTGTGCAAGGAGAGATTAATTGCTTCTTTTTTGGGGGGGGTCCAAACCAACCCGTCATATCAGTCACAGTCGTGTGGCAGACCCTGTCACTGAAATGATGGGTTGGTTAAAGTGTGCATGTCCTGTTTTGTTTATACAACATAAGGGTGGGTGGGAGGGCCCAAGGACAATTCCATCTTGCACCTCTTTTTTCTTTTCTTTTTCTTTGCATCATGTGCTGATTGGGGAGGGTTTTTTTGGAAGGGACATCCTGCGTGACACTGCAGTGCCACTCCTAGATGGGCCCGGTGTTTGTGTCGGCCACTAGGGTCGCTAATCTTACTCACACAGTCAGCTACCTCATTGCGCCTCTTTTTTCTTTGCGTCATGTGCTGTTTGGGGAGGGTTTTTTGGAAGGGCCATCCTGCGTGACACTGCAGTGCCACTCCTAGATGGGCCCGGTGTTTGTGTCGGCCACTAGGGTCGCTAATCTTACTCACACAGCTACCTCATTGCGCCTCTTTTTTTCTTTGCGTCATGTGCTGTTTGGGGAGGGTTTTTTGGAAGGGACATCCTGCGTGACACTGCAGTGCCACTCCTAGATGGGCCCGGTGTTTGTGTCGGCCACTAGGGTCGCTTATCTTACTCACACAGCGACCTCGGTGCAAATTTTAGGACTAAAAATAATATTGTGAGGTGTGAGGTATTCAGAATAGACTGAAAATGAGTGTAAATTATGGTTTTTGATGTTAATAATACTTTGGGATAAAAATGACCCCCAAATTCTATGATTTAAGCTGTTTTTTAGTGTTTTTTGAAAAAAACACCCGAATCCAAAACACACCCGAATCCGACAAAAAAAATTCGGTGAGGTTTTGCCAAAACGCGTTCGAACCCAAAACACGGCCGCGGAACCGAACCCAAAACCAAAACACAAAACCCGAAAAATTTCAGGCGCTCATCTCTAATATATATATATCGCTAAAAAAGGATAAGACCTTTCTCGCGCTATATGGTATGGAGAGCTACACCTTAGGGAATGATACACCCTGTTAGATGGGATATGATATTGGAAGAAATAGAGAAAAGATTTCCCCAGGGAGCTTGTCGTCCTTTGATATGTACAAGTTTACTAATACAATCTTAAAATTGAAGTTTTATTGTTATTTAAAACATACAATTGGTAAACCTGTTTGACAATTTGCCCAGGTTGACAATAAGATATATTTGTACAGACAATAGTTGTGTTGATATTATTCCATTTCAATAAAAAAACAGTAAATGTTATTTTCTGAAGCAATGACAGAGACCCTGTCCTAATCCAACGCGTTTCGTCCTACAGACTTCATCAGGGGTACAGTATGGTCAAAGGATCAAAATTTGGACAAATATCTTTCGTGTCTTCAAAGGCAATATAATAATTTTTTTAAAAATGGTATTGGACCAGATTTCACCGTATGGAATATCGATTAGAATTAGATATGACCCATTTGGTGATTATCCACTAAGTAAGGCCTGGTTCAGAAAATTAATTTCAAACCATATTGGTAAAATCAAGCGCATGAAGCAGCTAATCACTGGATTACAATCAAGCGGAGTTTGAATAGAGCTAAACTCTTGAGATGGTGCCTCTCTCCAGTCAGTAACACTCTGAGCTGCTGATACAAACCCATTGCCCAAGAAAAACTGATTTTTAATCTCTCTTCTACTCCCCTGACTAATGATGAGATTAATGTGATGAAGAAGGGACTTAATTGTGTGCCTACCACGGGTTTAGACCCATTTGTATGGAAAACTGAGATGTTCAAGCTGAATAGGCAATTGAAACTCCAAGAGTACTTTAGGAAACGAGCTCCTACTGCATCCAAGGACTTAATACCATCTGAACTGTTTAAATTAAAAACCAAGTCACACTTTGATCCACCATCAAATAGTTCCTCCATTAAGGCATTTACTAGATTGGTGGATACCTATGTGGATACTCTAGTGACTAGACAAGATAGGGGACATTTTAATCTCTCTAAACCTGAATTTGCAGCGTTGAAAGATTTGGGTGTTAGGGAGGATATTGTTATTCGAGCCGCTGATAAGGGCTGCTCAATTGTAGTTCAAGATTTATGTGATTACAAAGCTGATATTAGTCATCAGCTACCTGACATTAAAACATATTGTCCATTACAAAGTGATACCACTATGATTTCTAAGAAAGATCTGGATGATTTTCTTACATATTGTGTACAACGTGATGTCATTACAAAGGAGGTTGCTGCTCTTCTAATTACAGAATTTCCAGTTAAACCTCTATTGTACATTCTCCCCAAGTTACATAAGGATTTGGTACATTCTCTGGGCAGACCCATCATCTCTGCCCGGGGATCCATTTTTCAACCAGTCCCTTGATACATATTTACAACCTTGTGTGCAAAATTCGGCTCATGTATTGAAGGATACAGGTTGAGTATCCCATATCCAAATATTCCGAAATACGGAATATTCCGAAATACAGAATTTTTTGAGTGAGACTGAGATAGTGAAACCTTTGTTTTTTGATGGCTCAATGTACACAAACTTTGTTTAATACACAAAGTTATTAAAAATATTGTATTAAATTACCTTCAGGCTGTGTGTATAAGGTGTATATGAAACATAAATGAATTGTGTGAATGTAGATACTTTGTTCAATGCACAAAGAAACAAAACATATTGGCTAAAATAACCTTCAGGCTGTGTGTATAAGGTGTATATGTAACATAAATGCATTCTGTGCTTAGACTTAGGTCCCATCACCATGATATCTCATTATGGTATGCAAATATTCCAAAATACGGAAAAATCCAATATCCAAAATACCTCTGGTCCCAAGCATTTTGGATAAGGGATACTCAACCTGTACAACCTTCAATCTCTTTTGTTGCAGTTACAGTAAATTGGAATTGTACCCACTGTTTGTACTCTTTGTAGTATTGCTCTGAACTCCTTATATACCTGTATACACCATGAGGAAGCCATTGCTGCAACTAGACATCTCATTAGCGATAACGATTGTTATACAGGACTTGACATTAGTTTTTTCTGTGAACTGCTGGACATGGTGCGTCGCAAAAATTACTTCTGGTATAATGGTAGACATTATTTACAGGTGACCGGGTGTGCGATGGGGTCCTCTGTGGCCCCATCGTACGCCAATGCATATATGATTGCAGTAGAAAACAACATATTTTTTTCCAATCCTGCTGTTACTGAGATTATCTATTATTCACGATATATAGATGATATGTTATTATTATGGAAGGGTGATGCAGATTTACTTAAAACCATTATAGATGAGCACAACAATAGTGACAGTCCAGTGAAATTAACCTGTAAGATGGATAATAACAGTGTTGACTTTTTAGATGTGCGCATTACAAAAAACAACAATACTCTGGAAACGTCACTTTTTGTCAATCCTATTGATCATAACATGTTGTTACTCCCTAGTAGTCACCATCCTAAGGCGGTCCAAAGAGGCCTCCCGTCCTCACAATTTCTAAGTGTGAGGCTGAGGTGTATTTGCAGCAATGATGATGAGCTTGATATTGCACTTGAGAAAATGATTGATACGTTTGTGGCTAGGTGTTATGATTGGAAACAGCTGCTGGCCACTAAATTAAAAGTTATGGCTATTCCTCAAGCCAAAACATTAATGACCAAACTGGCCAAATCTACCAAAAACAAAATTGTGTGGTCCAATAGATTTAATGTTGCCAGTGGGAAAGTAAGAAAGGCTGTTCAAACTTATTGGCTCATTATTAATACCGATAAAGATTTGGTCGGGTTAAAGGACTAGAGCATTATGAGTTGCTCTTCTAGGGGTAGAAATGTCAGTGATTACATAGTACACATGGATATAACCAACTTTGGTAAAAATTTGGCTACATTATTTTTTGAAAAACCCAAAATGGGGTGCTTTAAATGCACGGTTTGTGTTACGTGTAGTTTCATGCTAACAGGAGATACCATCAAACACCCGTGGCTAAATAAGAGCTTTAAGATCAAACATCGGTTGTCTTGAACCTCTAAATTTGTAATTTATGTGTTAGTATGCCCTTGTGGCAAATACTATATTGGCAAGACTGAGTGCCAATTTAAAGTAAGGATAGGCCAGCATTGTTACGCTATCAGGGAGGCAGTTTTGTCAGGCAAAAGCGAGCAGCCGGTAGCCCGGCATTTTGCTACTATGGGACATTCACCTACCTTGGTCAGACATAAAATCATTGACCACATTCCACCCCTTGTTAGTGGCGGTGACCGCGATAGGTTATTGTTACAGCGGGAAGCTAAATTGATTTTCCAATTAGATTCTTTGAGCCCGTATGACTTAAATGAAAACAGTGGGCTGAATAGTTACCTATGATCTTTGGGATATAACTACTATAGGATATCCTAACTTGTGTCTTCTTTAATATATTATTACTATTATTACTAGTACTATTTGATATCCATACTCTATGATGTTCAGTGTCCAGTGACTTTGCTTATATAGGCTGAGTTTAAGTTCTACGGTTGTGCCATATGTGTTCCATTACATTCTTGTATTGTTTAGTTTGTATCTTTGGTGATGGGTACACTGGGTCATCGGCGTGCGCCTGGACTCCCTGAAAGAGATGCTAAATTTGGTGAAGGTGGAGAACATATATGGTGAGTGATTGTTTGTATTTTGTGTATGCCCTGACGAAAATGCTTCTGCATTGAAACGTTGGCTGATCATCCAGCTGTTGTTTGTGCTTTATTTACCTGAGTGCCGCCTCTCACATTTTATTGTATACCTGAGGAACCTTTCCCATTTTAGCAGCATGGAGGGCAACAGGGACAATTATCACAATATGCAGCGAGTGCCATTCTGACATGTTTTATATACAGTGGTCGAAGTGGAAATTTTGAAGTGGGGGTATGGAAAAAGTGAAGGTTGTAATTATGCGCGTGCCTAAGGCACGAGCGCCCCGGAAAAGGGGGCATGGCCACTCAAAGGGGAAATGTCCATAAGTGTGTGTACCACACCATATACACATTATGCGCCACAATAGTAGGACCCCTTATACTATCTAGTAGTGGTGACCCTTTATTATCCCACAAGGAGTGAGACAAAATTCACAATATGCCACACAGTATGAGCCAAAATTCACGTTATTCCACACAGTATGATCCACATTTCAGAGACAGGGAGAGTGACAGCAGGGACAGGAAGAGTGACAGCTGAGACAGGGATAGTGACAACAGGGACAGAGAGAGAGAGAGAGAGAGAGTGACAGCAGGGACAGGTAGAGTGACAAAAGGGACATGGAGAGTGACAGCTGGGACAGGGAGAGTGACAGCTGGGACAGGGAGAGTGACAGCAGGGAAAGGGAGAGAGAGAGTGTCGAGCAGCAGCAGTGGTGAAAAGGTGACCTTCTGTGCGGCGGTGGTGAGGTCCCTCTGACTGCCGCCATTTTTGGTCAGTGGTTGGCGGTGGTCAGCGTTGAGCGGCAGAGAGCCTAGGGTGTGCAGGGTGAGAGGGGGGTGTGCAAGGTGGGAGAGGATGCAGGGTGAGAGGGGGGTGTGCAGGGTGGGAGAGGACACATGGTGAGGGGGGTCTGCAGGGTGGGAGAGGACGCAGGGTGAGAGGGGTGTGTGCAGGGTGAGAGGGGTGTGTGCAGGGTGAGAGGGGGGTGCAGGGTGAGAGGTGGGGTGCTGGGTGAGAGGGTGTGTGTGCAGCGTGAGAGGGGATGCAGGGTGAGAGGGGAGTGTGCGGAGTTGGATAGGACACAGGGTGAGATAGGGGTGTGCAGGGTGGGTAAGGATGCAGGGTGAGAGGGGGTGTAGAGTGGGAGAGGACCATATTTGATGATTTTGATTTAATATCAAAGCCTACAAGTGGGAGCACTGCGTGGCTCCAGCTGCGACAGGAACCTGGTGCATCCCAAGAGGGAGCCCGGCGGCGGCAGGAACAAGAAGAGGGAGCTCCTCACATGGGAGCCCAGTGGTGGCCGGAACAAGAAGAGGGAACACCCCACGTGGGAGCCCGGTGGTGGCAGGAACAAGAACGGGGAGCCTAGCCACCCACGTTGGAACAAGTGGGCGCCCGGCAGGGCTCCAGCAGGTAAAGGAGTAGAATGATATAAGTGCAGCAGGCTGGCCACTTCCTTTGCCTACTGCTGCGCTCTTTTTTATTATCTAAAAAAAAAAATTCCAGACCAGTGGAAATGAAGTGTCGGCATACAGCATACGAACTTGTATTTGCAAGGCAGACGTTTCGGAGCTCACGCCCCGTCCTCAGTACCAAACACAATCATATATTATATATATATATATATATATATATATATACGAACAGAAATCAGCGGCACTCCCAGGACTTTACATGAAATAAAGGCTCCTTAGCCCATCAAATGTGCAACGTTTCGGTATTTTATTCCAACCGTCGTCAGGCTTAATAACAATACATAAAACAGTCAACAGTCTTACCTTAAATACCATACAAAGATACATGTGCAGTGGTCACCGGATGTCCGGAGCCCCGGACTTCCTCTGACATACGTCAGACCTGACCTCATCAATTAACCCTTCACCATGAAAATTACAATACAATGGAAAAAGCATTGTGAATATAAGACTAAATTATGTATCAGTACATTCTCAAAGACCTTTTTATAGTAATACTTTGAACATACTCTGAAATTCATAACAGATTGTACTTTTTACAAGAAACTACTAAATGAAAGTGCTTCATTTAAACCATAGGGTGCAAGGGTATTTAAACGGTAAATCCAATGAGTTTCACATTGTAGCAGTTTTTTATTCCTGTCACCACCTCTCCTGTTTTCAGGGATATGATCTATCATTTTATACCTTAAACTGGATAAATTGTGACCACACTATTTAAAATGCTTAGCCACTGGTTGTTCCATAACTTTACCCTCATATGATTGTTTAATAGTGCTGCGATGTTGCGCCATCCGTTCTTTAAACATGCAAGTGGTTTTGCCCACATAAAATAGCCTGCATGGGCATTTAATATAATAAACCACATATCTCGAAGTGCATGTAAGGCTATGGGTAATTTTCAAAGCTTTACCAGATTGTGGGTGATAAAAAGTATCCCCGATGTCCAAATATAAGCAGGTGGTGCAGCCTAAACAGCGATAATTTCCTGTTTTTTTAACTAAAAAATGACTAGGTTTTGATGTTGTGAAATCTGAGATGTCAGAATGCACTAGAGCATCACGCAAATTGTGTCCCCTCCGGTAACCAGGTGTTTAGAGGCAAGTGAAGACAATGCTTGATCTGCCTGTATTACCGGCCAATGTCTTTTTGCACATCGTGTCAGTACAGGACTAGCAGTAGAAAATTGGTTAACATAAATAACTTTGTTATCTATGGTCTTTGGGGAGACATCAGACTGTTTAACTTTTGGTTGTGCTAATGCTCGTTTTTTGGCATTTTGCAATAATTTATTTGAATAACCTCTCTCAAGAAATTTAGATATAAGTTTATCCATTTGGATCTGTTCTTCCGTGACATCACTACAGATACGGTGCACTCTTAACAGCTGTGAAAATGGTAGACCTTTAATGAGGGGTATAGGATGATGGCTGGAAGCCATAAGGTATTTGTTACAATTAGTGGGTTTGCTATAGATAGTAGTTTTGAAACCCACATTATTACGAGTTACATTAACCTCCAAAAAATGAATACTGTCTTTCTGTATGTTATATGTAAATTTTATATTTTCATCACGCAAATTAACATTTGTCATCATGGAAATGAAAGTTTCTTTGGTACCCGTCCAAATCAGGAACACGTCATCTATGTACCTAGTAAAAAATGGGATGTTGTCCCTAAATTCTGGTACATCAAAGAATAATTTCTGTTCCACTTCGAACATAAACGCGTATATTTGTTTTTGTATATTCTCCCCTTTATTTTAGATGGGTAAGAAATAAAAGTTAAGTTTTAATATTAGCCATTTATTCTTCACACAACATATTATTAATCATTTCAAAAGAGTGCTCCAAAAAAGGAATTTTCTTTGGGGCTAGTCCCCACAATATTTTTTTGCATATGAGTTTCTCATAATTCCTGGAGCACCTCCAGCCGATCTATGATACAAATAGGAATGTCCTAGGCATTTAGAGTAGCTGGTTTTTGGTAAACGATGCTTAATTAATTGACAATTAACATCTCAGATCTGGTGCAGGATAACAATTTTAGCTTTAAAAGTTTGGTATATAGGCTTGCAACATCTGCCGTACACAACCAAAAATCTGTACTGGATATTGATAAATTCCTACGTTTTTCTAAGAAGCAGAACGTGTCCTTAAGGCAAGTATTTTCATGTTGTATAACAGGTTGCAATAAATAGTCTAAGTAACGTGAAACTTGACTAACTACAGAATCTCTGGCCGATATAATCGGTCGGCCTGGGGGCTTAAATACATTTTTGTGAAGTTTTGGAATGGTGTAGAAAACCGGTACCAGAGGTGCTGTAACATATAGGGATTTAAACAAATCCTGATTAATGAAACCTCTATCTACTGAGTTCTGCAGCATTTCATATAATTCTTTAGCATACACACTAGTAGGATCCTTATCAAGTCTACAATACACCATATTATCATTCAATTGTGAATAAGCCTCCAACAAATAATCATCTAAGTTCTGAATCACAATCCCGCCTCCCTTATCCGCGGGACGTATCGTGATATCAGTTCTTGCAGATAAATTTCTTAAGGCTAACCGTTCATCAGGTAAAAGGTTGTGAGAATATTTAAGCGGAGTCTTTGTAACAATGTCAATTTGGTTGGTCATAGTTCTGGTAAATGCCCGTATAGCCGGGTTAGTAGACGGAGGGTCAAAAGTAGATTATAATCTTACCGGACATCTGGACAACGTGTCCTGGTCACGTGATTTGTCATTGAAAAATTCTTTTAATCTTAATTGTCTATTAAAACGGGCCAAATCCATCTTGCTATCAAAGCTGTTATGCACATTTGTAGGAACAAAGTTCAGTCCTTTCTTTAATAGTCTTTGTTCAGGCTCCGACAACGGAACAGATGAAAGGTTGTAAATTACTTCTTGGTTCTTATATTTTTTCCTTTGCCTTTCGCATTGCTTTCCACGTCTCGTTGTTCGTCGACCAGGACGTCTCTTTAGGCCCTGGTTCTGATTCCTAAAGGGACCTTTGTGGAAGCTTTGCTTGTAGTGGCAATGTCAGAGTCACTTTGTGATGTCGCACTGGATGCATCAGTGGATGTTTGAGGTTTTCTCACATAACGTTGGCGTGTCCGATGACCAAATGGTCGTTGATTACCTGAGAGAAAATAGACCTTATTCTCTTCATAGTCCTTTGATACTGCTGCAAATTTTTTGGTTTTAAACGTTATAAGGTCATTGCGGTACTTGTCCACTTCAGCTTGCAATTTGGTGATCCGTTCTGTATTAGTATCCTTTGTCAGAAATTCCATACTATCCGTCTCAAATTTCTTAATTTTATCACGTACAATGTCCAACTCTCGGGTGGATTCCTCTATAACAAGAAGTAAGAGGTCAAAGGACGCTTTATTCAAAACGGCCACCCAACTCCGGCAGAACTCCGGATTATGTCGTCCTATGGTTGGGGAGTTCTTAATTCGGAAACCCCTCTGGATTTTATTTTCCCTATAATAATCAGAGAGGCAGACTCCATGTAGATAAAAATCCACCTCCCGTTTCTTCATTTTAAGTAGTTGCAAAAACAATTGTTCATTAGTGTCAATGCCTATAGCATTCGATAATATGTCTTTGATCAATATTCTTTCAACATCTGAATCAGATAAAGATAGTAACTCACCTTGTGGGTATGCATTACTCCGATACCCCATAGGTTCAGACATTGCACTTTCCATTGTATACAAACTAATTATTGTGCAAAAAACCACACCAGTGAAACTTAAAACGAGTGAATAAAGCACTGTCCTCCGATCCTTAGAACTCCAGCACGAGTCCAAATGATGTATCGGGTGCCATAATAAAGAAGGCCAGCAACCTCCTAATAAATATCAAACCCTGTGTTCGGCACTCCAAGTAAGAAACAGTAATTGCCCGGTGCCTTCTCCCACAGACGGCTCTGTGATGAATACGAACAGAAATCAGCGGCACTCCCAGGACTTTACATGAAATAAAGGCTCCTTAGCCCATCAAATATGCAACGTTTCGGTATTTTGTTCCAACCGTCGTCAGGCTTAATAACAATACATAAAACAGTCTTACCTTAAATACCATACAAAGATACATGTACAGTGGTCACTGGATGTCCGGAGCCCCGGACTTCCTCTGACATACGTCAGACCTGACCTCATCAATTAACCCTTCACCGTGAAAATTACAATACAATGGAAAAAGCATTGTGAATATAAGAATAAATTATGTATCAGTACATTCTCAAATACCTTTTTATAGTAATACTTTGAACATACTCTGAAATTCATGACAGATTGTACTTTTTACAAGAAACTACTAAATGAAAGTGCTTCATTTAAACCATAGGGTGCAAGGGTGTTTAAACGGTGTCAAAGCCGGAAAAATATCATGCTACACGTTGCCATATATTCACCTCATGCGCTTGCCCGCTGCACGTGCACATTCTCTCCCGTGCGTGCGGATACTCGCAGCTGCGTGATGGCGCCTCCTCGGCCATGCGCTCGAGCGCGTGGTATGTGCATTTACGGTAGAGTTTGTGTGCGTCTAGCGGGCGACTCAATCGTTAAATAATAAAACCAAATAGTATGTTTTATAGATAATGTTCCCCTTAATAATGACTGTAAGTTTGTTTAATGTAACTGGTCGCTGGACAGAGAAATTCCTCTTTGCATGATACGAAGGGTCAGACAGGGTTTGAACAGTGGTGTCTGGTAACTAACTAAAGAACATTTTATTAGAAACAATCCGGTGCTGGTTAGGTAAAGATTAATCGCTCCTGCGTATAGTTATGTCTATTAGTAGTTTCTGGACATTTACTATATTTGCGGTTCATTATCCATGCGGCGGGAATTCTGAGATTCCCTCCCACCTGAGCAGTTTGATATAGTCACAGCCCACCTGTTCAAACTAACCTATGACCTTTTGTTATGATGCGAGGAGACATTCCTGTGTCCAATGAACAATGAGATTGTAGGTCCCTTTGTAGTATACTGTACGCAGTGTATATAAGGACAGCCAGCCTGACCAGCTCAGTCTTCTCTCCACAAACGGTTTTCATCTTGACTAACTCGGAGCTGGTACCAGGACTGCGCTGCGATCATTCCCCAGTGTGTGTAAGTTATTCTCTGTGACCATTCTAAATCTCTGACTGTATTCTGCCACGATCTCTCTCTCTCTCATTGTATGTTATTGTTTGTGATTGTGCCGCTATTATATATTTATGTGTAGTTATTCTGCTTAGATATTGATGTTAGCCTGTAGTGTATGTACTGTTAACTGTTTTTAACTTTTACATAGCTAGATATTGTTAGTAAAGGTGTTGGAACCTTAGCAAGGTATTGTGTGTTTATTACATTGCAGAGGGTAATCGGAGCGTCTCAATCGCTCAAGCAGCTTTAGTATTAACAAGGTTAAGCAGCGTTATATCGCTACAGTATTTCAGTAGTAAGGTTTACAGTACAAACTCAATCTTTCACTGTGTTGCATACAAGGTTTACTGAGTGTCATCCCGTGAGCGTCTGCGCCGCTCGTGTTCCCCTCGTGGTCACGAGCGTACACTACGCTAGTAGCGTAGCATTACGGTAGTCGGCCGCCTATAGCGTGCTCGTCACCAAACGTTAAGCTGTGAGCGAGCGTGTCGCATGTGCGTCTCGACCACGGATAAGCGTCTGCTACGCTAAGTACGTACCCTTACGGTACCCCATACGCCAATTGCGTACTGAGTCTCTTACCCATTTATAGTGAATGTTATAAGATAAATATTTAGCTTTATCAATTGGCGGCTCGTCCGTCCTCCACATATCCGAACTAGCGAACACAGACTTTATCTGTCAGCAAGGGCGGGAAGGCAGTATCCCTTCGTATCCGTATTGGTGGTGAGGGATACAGTAGTGCTGACTAGATAAGCGTCTGCATCGCTACGCTGTAGGAGTGCTGGTGGAATCCGGAACCGGAAGGTAAGAACAGTACGCTATTGTCTTTTAAACTGTTTTATTTCTGTTTGGTACACATTGCGTACGCAACACACGCACACACCTGCATTTCTTTTCATTTGTGTATTTTCACACCTCACTTTCCTGTTTGCCATTTATCATTGATAACGTGCTGAGAAAGATTTGCTGCTATTGGTAGTTAAAAGTAAAATTAATACGTTAAGGATTAATTTGTAAAACACGCGCACGGCTTGCCTAAGATACAAGGAAGTTCTGTGTGGTGTTCAGTAAATGATTACAGTTAAAGATCATCTACATTGATATAAACGTGTTAATTGTATTTCTGTGGATATACCTGGCTTGCGTACATGTGTCTCTAACAAAGGGCGGGACTAGCGTACGCGACGCAAGGGCCGACGCACGGAGCGTATATTACGCAACGGAGTTTCTGGGTACGCCCACGTGATACAAATCACACGATAGTATTGTTTTAGTTAGGCGATAAGGAGGCAATGCGATAATAGTGCAAATAAATCTCAGTGTCCTAAATTTTAAGCTAATAGATCCTTCTCTAGTTGCAACTCCTCGGGATTAGCCTGCGATACTGAATGAAAGGGATTTCTGCGCAGAAATGAAAGTAAAAGAGTATATGAGGTGAAAGAGTGTGTATATATATATATAAGTTTCTAAATTTTGGGGTGGAACCACAGGAAATCATCGAGTTCTCGTGAGGTACATACGTGTAAGTGACGGCACGGTGGCTTGGGAGGCATCCCTTGTTAAACATTAAAATAAGAGCATTAGAGTATAGCAGACCAGGAGGTCTACTGTAGCACAGACCAGGAGGTCCAGACAGACCAGGAGGTCTAGGTACAGCAGACTAGGAAGTCCGCTATAGATAAAGAGATAAAGAAGCACAACACCAGGAAGGGTTGGTGCGGTACCCATATAGGCCATTAAGCTCTGGCTGAAGGAATTCGCAGCCACAATTTTCGATTCCACTGGTCGCTCCGCACATAAGATTAGTTGCTTATGTGCAGAACGATTGTACCGCACGTAATTGTGTGCATTAGTTAGTAACTTGACCCAGTACCATTTGCGTACGTAGAGGGGTCATAAACGCTATTTGTACATTCTAACGTGATTTGTGTAATTTTTTTTATTTTAAGGGAGATTCGCTGGTCACTCGGGAATTCTCTAACAACCAATAGTTACTGGGAAGGTTACATGTTCCAGTAAATAGAGGTTCAGGTCGCAGGGGCCCTAGGTTGAGTACGCCAGCGCTAAGGCAGTGTGTGGGCGTATTGGTCGACGTGGGCGAGTGAGTGGAGGTACTCAGTAAACTTCCGCCGCCGGCCTACCCCGGACATCTTGGTTTTTGTAAGGGTTCGCTGAAGACCCTGATTTGAAGGTCAGAGGTAGTGAAAGCAACACCTGCAAAGATGGGGGCCAGTTGTTCAGGTAGGGGGCGATCAACCTCGGTTCGGGTTGACTTAGTAAACCGACCAATCGGGTCGGCAAGGTATGTTATGTGTGAGAAATACGGTTCACACACAGAGGTTTTATGCGATGAATGGGAAAGAATGACTGTGCATGATGGGGAAAAGTTCCCACGGGTAGGCAGTTTTAGTCCCGAGGTGTTACAAAATCTAAGGAGAAGGATATGTCTCATTAAATCTGCAAAGAGACGGATCAAACATTATGATTATTTACAGTTATGGCAACAGGAAGGTGAAATACAAAGAGGATTGGCTCAAGCGGCTGGATCTAACCCTATCAGGAAACTGATAGCCACCGCTCCCCCACCACCATACATAACGGGAGAGAAGGTGGTTACAGAGAATGACACACTGGTGTATGATAAACATGCACTTAGTAACTGTATAAATGTTAAGAATAATGTAACCAAGATTGTTGATGCTAATATTAACCCGTGCAAGCTGTACCCTGTTTTAAACTTTCCCCAGGATTGAGACCAAGAGGATGAGCCAACAACAATATCGGCACTCTCTCTAGCAGCCACCATAGCAGAAACAACAGTGGGCACGTCCCAACCAGTAAGAGTAGTATCAAAGGCCCCTAGTGGAGGGACAGGTGAGGACGTATCAACTGGTAAGTACGGCACTATACACTATGCTGAAACCATTACACCACATGTTGTAGAATCTACTCAGAATGATGTTATTGAACTTAATCCCGTTAGGGTAATTGCAGTGCCAAATGGGAAAACTGACACTTCAGGAGTCACTCCTGTCAGACACATCGCCATGCACTGCCCCTTTTCCCGAATGGAATTAAGATCAATGGTGTCTGAATTCCCTGATCCTAGGAAAGATCTAGTTGCAAGCCAGAAATACATTAGAGAGCTTGGAAATACTGTGGAGCCCAATAACAAAGACTGGCAGATATTGCTGAAGGCATGTTTACCCTCCAATGTCGACTCAGCGAGATTTATAGCTGACTGTAAATTAGATGAAGAGGTACCCCTTACAGATGTGTACAACCAAGATAATGTAAAGAGAATAAATTTACAGTTAAAAGAGTATTTTCCAGCTGTTGCCAAATGGAACAAAATTTTCTCCATCAAACAAAAAGAGGGAGAAACAGCTGCTGATTATTTTCATCGGGCACTACAGGAAATGGCTAAGTATGCAGGCATAGAAGACATTAAGACAAATGTAAATCATAGAGAAGTAGCAGTATCTGTGTTAATGGATGGTTTAAAGGAAGTATTGAGGACGAGGGTACAGACCACCCAACCATGTTGGCGAGGTCTGTCGGTGGCTACTTTGAGAGAGGCCGCTATTGATCATGATCGGAATATCACCAGACACAGGGAGTCACAAAGTGATAAGTTAATGGCCGTAAGTATACAGGCCCTGACCACAAGGCCACCTCAGTATAAATCAAGTCAAATGTGGTAACTTGTTATTACTGTCATAAAGAGGGACATTTTGCACGAGACTGTAGATCGAAAAATGCACAAAAATCATATCAACCCCCTAGACAACGACATGACACACGAAATTGGGATCAAGGACCGCAGAGACGGAGTTATGAGCCACACGCAGGGGAAACAAAAAGGTATCCCCCAAAAAGAGACTGGCAAGTCACTGATAGTTCCCATTTACCCCCTTCACAGGTAATAGCTGCCAGCGCAATGCAGGGAGGTCACCACGCACCATAGGGGTGGGGCCACACCTGTAGTCTGCAGCCAGTGAAATTAATTGTGAGCCTTGGAAGTGAACCCGAGGTCACAATTGATGTAGCTGGTAAATCTCTAAATTTCCTTGTAGATACGGGGGCGGCCAAGTCAGTGATAAATTCGACCGTGGGCATGAGAACCACTGGTAAAACAATTCCAGCCATGGGAGTAACAGGAGTAGTACAGCACTACCCTTTAAGCAAACCTGCAGAGATTACGATAGGGCCTTTGCATACCAAGCATTCTTTTCTGCTGGCTGCATCGGCTCCGACTAATCTCCTAGGGAGAGATTTACTGTGCAAAATGGGATGTGTCATATACTGTACTCCTGAAGGTGTGTTCTTGGACATACCCGAAAACCACGCTCAGGAGGCGCAGGATATGCTAGACTCCCCAACAAGATTAATGTGACACACTGTTGTTGTAAATAGGTGTCCGTCCAAGGTAGAGGAAATTATTTCCCAGATACCGGAGTCACTTTGGACCAAGGATGGACAAGACACTGGATTAATGGCAAACGTAGCCCCAGTAGTTGTACAAGTAAAAGATGGTAAAAGATGGTAGGATAGCTCCAAAAATCCCACAATACCCTCTGAAGCCAGAGGTGGAGTTAGGAGTTTACCCTGTAATAGAGCGCTTGCTACAACAGGGCATTCTGGTAAGAACGTCCAGCACTGCCAATAGTCCCATCTTCCCTATTAAAAAGAGTGGGGGGAGGGGTTACAGATTAGTGCAGGATCTAAGAGGGATCAACAAAATAGTTGAGAGTCAATTCCCCGTAGTGCCAAATCCAGCTGTCATCCTTATGCAAATCCCTCCCACTGCCAAATTTTTCACTGTAATTGACCTCTGCTCCGCTTTCTTCTCGGTACCTCTGCACCCTGACAGTCAATACTTATTCGCATTCACATACAGAGGAGTTCAGTACACTTGGACTCGATTACCACAAGGTTTCATAGACAGTCCAAGTATTTTCTCACAGGCCCTGCATGATGTTTGCAGTCTTTCCAACCAGAGAATGGATCAATATTGATACAGTATGTGGATGATTTACTGCTGTGTTCAGATTCACTGGAAGCGTCCCTGAGAGATACGAAACAACTCCTGTTTCATCTTTCAGACACAGGACACAAGGTTTCCAAGGACAAGTTACAATTATGCCGGACCCGTGTGAGGTATTTGGGACACTGTCTAACACAAGGACTGAGACACCTTACCGCTGATAGAATTCAAGCAATTCGTGACATGACCCTGCCACAAACCCAGCAACAGATAAGAACATTTTTAGGAATGTGTGGGTATTGCTGTAACTGGATCCCAGGTTTTTCCATACTAGCCCTACCTTTGCAGGAGATGGTCTCATCAAGCAAACCTGATCGGATTTCGCACACAGACGAATCTGAGATGGCATTTGAGAGACTTAAACAGTGCCTAACGCAGGCACCAGCATTAGGTATGCCTGACTATGGGAAACCCTTTGAGCTGTACGGAACAGAGAGTGCTGGGTGCACAGCAGGTGTCTTAACCCAGAAACATGGTGATGCCAGCAGGCCGGTAGCCTACTATAGCGCTCAGCTAGACACGGTAGCGCGATCCCTTCCCACATGCTTGAGAAGCGTTGCAGCAATAGCATTGCTAGTCACAAAAAGCGAAGATGTAGGACACAATCTCACAATTCATACACCACATGCAGTGTCAGCCTTACTGAATTCGGCCCAAACCAGACACGTCTCATCAGCATGGTTTACAAGATGGGAATTGGCATTGATGGCCCCCGTAAACATCACCATAAGGAGATGCAGCACATTAAATCCTGCAACGTATCTCCCAGGTGTGCCTGGACAGGCACAAAGGGTGGAGGATGAGAGTGATGGTGAAGGAGGATTTAATACAGGGGATGACACGCATGATTGTATGGAATATTTGACCCAAAATTTCACGGCAAGGCCTGACATCAGTGACAACCCACTGGAAGATGTAGATTTTACTTTCTACACTGACGGTAGTTGTCACAGACAGACGGACTCGGGAGACTTGTGTACTGGATACGCAGTCATAGATGACCAAAGTACCATAGAAGCAGAACCGCTAGGCCCACCACACTCAGCACAAGTTGCTGAACTGGTTGCCCTAACCAGAGCATGTGAATTGGCTAAGGGCAAATCAGCCAATATTTACACAGATTCTAGGTACGCCTTCGGAGTAGTCCATGATTTCGGGGCCCTATGGCGCCTCAGAAATTTCATGACGGAAGCTGGCACACCCGTAGCACATGCAGGTGGCTACGGAGCTGGTCAATCAATTCTGGCAGAGATTGAGGGTATAGAATAAATAAACTCATAGGACTGACGAGTGCCTGGATCTTTTGAGCCCTGACGCGTTTCTCGACCGACGACTGCACCTGCATTGGTCCCGCTTGCTATACGGGGACCGTGGCTTTCATTTGATTCATTCTACAGTGCTCAAATCATCTGGAGCACCAGCGATCCGTTTTGGAGGCGGCAGTGAAAGAGATATCCTGCCATACTGGTCCGGCAGGAGAACGGGAGGTCGAGCCGCTAGAAAGAGCGGCGCCCGGTTCATGGTCAGTACCGCTGGGACATCTGTGGAAGCGGTAAGCAATTCAGCTCCGGATACTAGTCACAGTGAGAGAGTGACAGACGGAGCTCATGCACTTTACTTCACCTAATTCCAGTATGATACCTTTACCAAACCGGTTTATCCAATAGCAAGAATATCACTACTATATAGAATAAAGGAAAACATTCATTTTGGAACTGTTTCTAAAGTGCTATATATTTTTTTAAAAATTTGCATATCAAATTATCAGCCACCATTAATCACACCAGACTGATGGATCATTGGTTCTAACAAAGAACGTATACCGAATATTGCATCATTTACTAGTGCACTAGTACTGTGGGACTATTATATATCATATGCCGAGTGTGGATTCTTTGTTGAATTGAATATATTATTAGTTCTAACTAATGTCACTTTTTAACTGATTGTGATTTAACTTATTTTATGAATAAATTTGTTCAAATGTACATGTAGTCTGCTTGCGCTCTCTCTTCTTCTTTTTTTCTTCCATTTAATATAATAAACCACATATCTCGAAGTGCATGTAAGGCTATGGGTAATTTTCAAAGCTCTACCAGATTGTGGGTGATAAAAAGTATCCCCAATGTCCAAATATAAGCAGGTGGTGCAGCCTAAACAGCGATAATTTCCTGGTTTTGTAACTAAAAAATGACTAGGTTTTGATGTTGTGAAATCACAACATGCATCGGCCATATTTGTGGAGATCAGAGTCAGGGACATTTATGTCTTTCCTCCATAATATAAAGCATGAGGATAGATAGAAAAAAGGTTTAATCAATAGATGATTTATATCAATCTAATAATAACAATAATAACAATGACTCTTATACATAGAAATCTTAAGAGAAGTTTATGATAATACTTAGTAAAAGGATGCTCAGACATTAAGGTAATAAAATAGGTATAAATATATAGGTAATTAAATAATTAAATAATTAAACAATTATGAAAGGTGCTTTGTGCATTTAGAAATAAATACTTAAGTTATTAATAGTGTCCCAAATAAGATTATGACCATATAGGTAATAAAAGTGGTGCAGATTATGTGAATCAATAAAATTAATGGTAGAAAAGATAATTCAGTGATAAGAATGACACGCTCATGTAGGCTTTTAATATCAGTTTGGTTACATTACCTGATCTTCCCAGGTGGTCTCCCTAGTCTGGTACTGATCAGGCCCAACACTGCTTCGCTTCCAAGATCGGGCAAGATTGGCCATTTCCAGTGTGGTTTGACTGTAATAATTACTTACCATACATGTGTCAAAACTATTCGTATTATATACTATAATATAGCTAGTATGGTGACTATATTGATGTACAGTGATTAATTTACGGGAATGACATACGGAGAAGGTGGGTGAAGGGTGGTATGGGACTAGTGATAGAGAGTGGTAGGATGGGGAGAGGGGGGGAGGGGGGGGGTACAGGGAAGGGGGGAGGGGGGGACAGGTTATTGAGGGTGGGGGTTTGTGTGGGATCCAACCGTGAGATCATGGGGGCAAAGTTACTTCACAGGAACGGAGCAATTTCATAATAGTCATTAAATCCCTTCAGGTGGAGTGTCTGCAGTTGAAAAATCCAATACATTTCTCTACGTGAAAGTTTGTTAGCCAGGTCACCGCCTCTCTCTCCCAGTTTAACAAGTTCAATTGCTTTGAAAGTCAATGCCTCCTGCTTGGAATTGTGTGCAATATTGAAATGTTTGGATACTGCGTTGTTCTCCATTTTGTTCCTTATATTACGGACATGTTCTTGTATCCTTATTTTAAGTGGTCTCTTTGTTTTTCCCACATACTGTTTACCGCACTCACATTCTAATAAATAGATTACCGATTGGGTATTGCAGTTTATGAAGTCCTTTATTTTGTACTCCACCTTTTTCTCTGTGTCCGTAAATGTTTTCCTCACTGGGTGTAGGTACCTGCAGATGTTACATCGGCCACATTTAAAGGATCCAGTACATTTTGGCATTCGTGATTCTTCTTCAAATTCCATGCGTAGCATACTTGGGGCCAGTATATCTTTAAGATTTTTTGATTTCCTAAAGACAATCTCGGGGCGAGGAGGCAAAATTTCTTTAAAGACAGGGTCCATTAATAGGATTCCCCAGTGGTTACTGAGTGAATCTCTGATGGATTTCTCGTGACGGTTATATGTTGTAATAAATGAGACGGAATCTTTCTTGGTTTCTTTAGTCTTGTATTCTAGCAGCATTGATCTCTCTAGTGCCTTCGCTTAAATTGATGCTTCTTCCACGATGTGGACTGGGTATTCTTTGTCCTTGAATCTATTTTTGTATTTCTCTATTTGGGCCTCACATTCTTCCTGATTGCTGCAATTTCTCTTTATTCTGTTAAATTGGGAGAAGGGGATATTATTTTTCCATTTCTTCAAGTGGTTACTCTTGTAGTGCAGGTAACTGTTTGTATCAACTTGCTTTATAAAGTTCTTGGTTTTGACTTTTCCATCCATCCCCATTAAAATCAGATAGAGGAAATCAATCAACTCTTTATTAATCTTAGATGTAAAGACAAGATTCATCTTGTTGTTGCTCAGAAATTCCAGGAACTTATAAAAACATTCCTCTGTGCCATCCCAAATAATAAAAATATCATCTATGTACCAACGATAAAAGATGATATGGTTCTTAAAATCATGGCTACCATAGATAAAATTCTTCTCCCAACTGCCCATAAATAGATTTGCAAAACTCGGTGCGAAGATAGTACCCATTGCAGTCCCACATCGTTGTAGATAAAAATAATCTAAAAATGTTAAATAATTGTGCTGAAGAATAAAATACATGACATCACAGATAAAGTCTTTATGGATAGCTGTTAATGAAGTATCATTTTCCATAAATTCTCTACACGCTGTCACACCTTTTTCATGATTTATACAGGTGTATAACGATTGAACATCTATTGTTGCCCACCTATAGGTATCTTTCCATTCGAAATCTTTCAGGGAATTCAACACAGCGGTGGTGTCCTTTAAATATGATGGTAATTCTTTAACATAAGCTTTTAAGAAGACATCAACATATTCTGATAAATTTGATGTGAGCGAGTCAATACCCGCCAAAATAGGTCTTCCGGGCGGGTTTGTCAGATTTTTATGAATTTTGGGAAAGAAGTAAAAAATAGGGGTAGTGGGGTCTGATTTCATTAAATTTTGGAATTCTCCCTTTGTAATTATATCTGTGCGTAGACTGTGTAATAAAAGTGTTCTTAATTCTCCAACAAAAGCTTCTTTGGGGTCACCAGCCAATTTAGTGTAGGAAACATCATCTCCCAGTAATCTCAGTGCTTCATTGGTATATTTCTCACGGTCCATGATGACCAGACCCCCCCCCCCCCTTTATCAGCTGGTTTTATAACAATTCCTTGATTTTTCTGTAACTTCTTCAGAGCCTCACTTCTATAATATATATATATTACAGGTGAGCGGGTTAGGTTTGTTGAGATCCGAACTTCACGTGTTTTACACGGGTCCGAGGCAGCCTCGGATCTTCCTGCCTTGCTCGGTTAACCCGAACGAGGCCGAACGTCATCATCCCGCTGTCGGATTCTCGCGAGATTCGTATTCCATATAAAGAGCCGCGTGTCGCAGCCATTTTCACTCGTGCACTGTAGATTGAGCGGAAAGGACGTGGCTACGTTCTCTGCCTGAAAAGCTCAATATCTGTGCTCAGTGTACTGCATTGTGGTGACCACCAGTATAATATAGTAGTACAGTACAGTAGTCCATTGCTGTATCTTGCAGCTCTGTGTCAGACTCAGTTCTAGTATCCTGATCAGTGCTCAATATCTGCTGCATTGTTGTGTGACCAGTATATACTATATAGTAGTACAGTGCAGCATTTTGATGACCACCAATATATAGTAGAACAGTACAGTAGGTCATTGCTATTGATATAATAATATTACTGGCATATAATTCCACACATAAAAAAATGGAGAACAAAAATGTGGAGGGTAAAATAGGGAAAGATCAAGATCCACTTCCACCTCGTGCTGAAGCTGCTGCCACTAGCCATGGCAGAGACGATTCAATGCCATCAACATCGTCTGCCAAGGTCGATGCCCAATGTCATAGTAGAGAGCATGTAAAATCCAAAAAAACAAAAGTTCAGTAAAATGACCCAAAAATCTAAATTAAAAGCGTCTGAGGAGAAGCGTAAACTTGCCAATATGCCACGGAGTGGCAAGGAACGGCTGAGGCCCTGGCCTATGTTCATGGCTAGTGGTTCAGCTTCACATGAGGATGGAAGCACTCATCCTACCGCTAGAAAAATAAAAAGAGTTAAGCTGGCAAAAGCACAGCAAAGAACTGTGCATTCTTCTAAATCACAAATCCCCAAGGAGAGTCCAATTGTGTCGGTTGCGATGCCTGTCCTTCCCAACACTGGACGGGAAGAGGTGGCTCCTTCCACCATTTGCACGCCCCCTGCAAGTGCTGGAAGGAGCACCCACAGTCCAGTTCCTGATAGTCAAATTGAAGATGTCACTGTTGAAGTACACCAGGATGCAGAGGCGTAACTAGGGTTTCGGAGCCCAGGGCAAGCTGAAGAGTGGCGCCCCCCCCCCCCCACCCCCCACCCCACCAAAAAAAACAAAAATAAACCACCAAAGGGAGTATGTGAGCGCAACGAAGGCGCGCGTGCCAAAAAATGGGCGTGACCATGCACCAGCAGGGGTGTGGCCATGCGCCAGAAGGGGTGTGGCCACTGAAAATGCCCTACAGTGCCAGATACATGCCCCACAGTGCCAGATACATGCCCCACCGTGCCAGTTACATGCCCCACAGTGCCAGATACATGCACCACAGTGCCAGTTACATTGCCCACAGCGCCAGTTACATTGCCCACAGTGCCAGTTACATGCCCCACTGTGCCAGATACATGCCAGTTACATGGCCCACTGTGCTCCCCCCCCCCGGTCACTCACCGCTTCCTTGTGGCTCTGATATGTGAGGGGAGGAGAGCGCAGCGCCTCTCCTGCCCCTCACCGCTCCAGGTCTCTGGCGGTGGCTATGTGGCGCCGGTTCGCTAGCCAATCAGAACTCACGGACTAGCAGCCAATCAGAAGCCGGTCCGCAAGCACTGATTGGCTAATGCCGCTGGAGACCGGACATACGTAGCGCTGCTGGTGCTCAGGTGCTGGCAGTGGCGGTGAGGGGAGGAAGAGACGCTGCACTCTCCTACCCTCACATTGTGGCGTGACGGGGGTGAGTGGGGCATGATGCCCTGGCCGCCGGCGGTGCCCTCCTCCGCTGGGCCTGCCAAGGTGCCAAGGGCACGTGCCCCACTCGCCCTACTCTAGTTACGCCGCTGCCAGGATGAGGATATGGGTGTTGCTGGCGCTGAGGAGGAAATTGACAAGGAGGATTCTGATGGTGAGGTGGTTTGTTTAAGTCAGGCACCCGGGGAGACACCTGTTGTCCATGGGATGAATATGGCCATTGACATGACTGGTCAAAATACCAAAAAAAATCACCTCTTCGGTGTGGAATTATTTTAACAGAAATGCGGACAACAGGTGTCAAGCCATGTGTTGCCTTTGTCAAGCTGTAATAAGTAGGGGTAAGGACGTTAACCACCTAGGAACATCCTCCCTTATACGTCACCTGGAGCGCATTCATCAGAAGTCATTGACAAGTTCAAAAACTTTGGGTGAAAGCGGAAGCAGTCCACTGACAACTAAATCCCTTCTTCCTCTTGTAACCAAGCTCCTGCAAACCACACCACCAACTCCCTCAGTGTCAATTTCCTCCTTAGACAGGAACGCCAATAGTCCTGCAGGCCATGTCACTGGAAAGTCTGACGAGTCCTCTCCTGACTGGGATTCCTCCGATGTATCCTTGAGTGTAACGCCTACTGCTGCTGGTGCTGCTGTTGTTGCTGCTGGGAGTCGATCGTCATCCCAGAGGGGAAGTCGGAAGACCACTTGTACTACTTCCAGTAAGCAATTGGCTGTCCAACAGTCCTTTGTGAGGAAGATGAAATATCACAGCAGTCATCCTGTTGCAAAGCGGATAACTCAGGCCTTGGCAGCTGTGTTGGTGTTAGACGTGCGTCCGGTATCCACCGTTTGTTCACAGGGGCTTAGAGAATTTCTTGAGGTAGTGTGTCCCCGGTACCAAATGCCATCTAGGTTCCACTTCTCTAGGCAGGCGATACCGATAATGTACACAGGTGTCAGAAAAAGAGTCACCAGTATCCTAAAAAATGCAGTTGTACCCAATGTCCACTTAACCATGGACATGTGGACAAGTGGAGCAGGGCAGACTCAGGTCTATAAGACTGTGACAGCCCACTGGGTAGATGTATTGCCTTCCGCAGCGGCGGCACCAGTAGCAGCATCTCGCAAACGCCAACTCGTTCCTAGGCAGGCTACGCTTTGTATCACTGCTTTCCATAAGAGGCACACAGGTGACAACCTCTTATGGAAACTGAGGAACATCATCGCTTACCCCAATTGGACTCTCCTGGGGATTTGTGACATCGGACAACGCCACCGATATTGTGCGTGCATTACATGTGGGCAAATTCCAGCACGTCCCATGTTTTGCACATACATGAATTTGGTGGTGCAGAATTTTTTTTAAACAACAGGGGCATGCAAAAGATGCTGTCGGTGGCCCGAAGAATTGCGTGCCACTTTTGACATTCAGCCACCGCATGCTGAAGACTGGAGCACCAGCAAACATTCCTGAACCTGCCCCGCCATCAGCTGAAGCAAGAGGTGGTAACGATGTGGAATTCAGCACTCTATATGCTTCAGAGGATGGAGGAGCAGCAAAAGGCCATTCAAGCCTATACATCTGCCTACGATATAGGCAAAGGAGGGGGAATGCACCTGATTCAAGCGCAGTGGAGAATGATTTCAACATTGTGCAAGGTTCTGCAACCCTTTGAACTTGCCACACGTGAAGTCAGTTCAGACACTGCCAGCCTGAGTCAGGTCATTCCCCTCATCAGGCTTTTGCAGAAGCAGCTGGAGATATTGAAGGAAGAGCTAAAACGGAGCAATTCCGCTAGGCATGTGGGACTTGTGGATGGAGCTCTTAATTCGCTTAACCAGGATTCACGGGTGGTCAATCTGTTGAAATCAGAGCACTACATTTTGGCCACCGTGCTCGATCCTAGGTTTAAAGCCTACGTTGTATCTCTCTTTCCGGCAGACACAAGTCTGCAGATGTTCAAAGACCTGCTGGTGAGACACTTGTCAAGTCAAGCGGAACGTGACCCGCCAACAGCTCCTCCTTCATTTTCTACCGCCACTGGAGCTGCCAGGAAAAGGATCAGATTTCCAAAACCACCCACTGGCGGTGATGCAGGGCAGTCAGGAGCTATAACTGACATCTGGTCCGGACTGAAGGACCTGCCAGCGATTACTGACATGTCGTCTACTGTCACTGCATATGATTCTGTCACCATTGAAAGAATGGTGGAGGATTATATGAGTGACCGCATCCAAGTAGGCACGTCAGACAGTCCGTACACATACTGGCAGGAAAAAGAGGCAATTTGGAGGCCCTTGCACAAACTGGCTTTATTTTACCTAAGTTGCCCCCCCTCCAGTGTGTACTCCAAAAGAGTGTTTAGTGCAGCCGCTCACCTTGTCAGTGATCGGTGTACGAGGTTACTTCCACAAAATGTGGAGAAGATGATGTTCATCAAAATGAATTATAATTAATTCCTCCGTGTAGACATTTACCAGCAATTGCCTCCAGAAAGTACACAGGGACCTGTGATGGTGGATTCCAGTGGGGACGAATTGATACTCTGTGAGGTGGGGGATGTACACAGTGAAAGGGGTGAGGAATCGGAGGATGATGATGACGTTGACATCTTGCCTCTGTAGAGCCAGTTTGAGCAAGGAGAGTTTGATTGCTTCTTTTTTTGGTGGGGGCCCAAACCAACCAGTCATTTCAGCCACAGTCGTGTGGCAGACCCTGTCGCTGAAATCATGGGTTTGTTAAAGTGTGCATGTCCTGTTTATACAACATAAGGGTGGGTGGGAGGGCCCAAGGACAATTCCATCTTGCACCTCTTTTTTTAATTTATCTTTGCATCATGTGATTTTTGGGGCCAATTTTTTTAAGTGCCATCCTGTCTGACACTGCAGTGCCACTCCTAGATGGGCCAGGTGTTTGTGTCGCCCACTTGGGTCGCTTAGCCTAGTCATCCAGCAACCTCGGTGCAAATTTTAGGACTAAAAATAATATTGTGAGGTGTTCAGTGTTCAGAATAGACTGGAAATGGGTGGAAATTATGGTTATTGAGGTTAATAATACTATAGGATCAAAATTACCCCCAAATTCTATGATTTAAGCTGTTTTTGAGGGTGTTTTGAAAATAAACACCCGAATCCGACAAAAAATTTTAAGGGAGTTTTTGCCAAAATGCATCCGAATCCAAAGCACGTCCGCGGAACCGAATCCAAAACCAAAACACAAAACCCGAAAAATTTCCGGTGCCATCTCTAATATATATATATATATATATATATATATATATATATATAAAACACAAAAACAATACTCTCCTGTGCTGTTCTGTTATAGTGTAAGGAACATATGAAATACTTATAAAACTGGCTGCCTGATACCACTAAGTTTCCTGTTAGAGGAAACTAAACATAGTAATAGAGTGAAAAATAGAGGAATTGGGCGCCCCAAGATTATGTCAACCCCAAATAATTAAAGGATCCTCAATGTGATACACAGTTTAATCTGGACAAGCTTTAAAATATAAACATATAAAAATGTACTGTTCCTTTATAAAGATTTATTAAAAAAAGTACAAAGGCATACATAATGTCCATTATTTTACATAAGCAACAAGATGTAGTTCTCCTAGGCTTTGTGTAAGGACATAGGTATTTACTACTGTGTCCTTAATCTTCCTTATTGAATGTTCGGAGATAACATCAGAAAACAGAGTAATAACCCAAAGCGTTTTGTCTAATATCCAGACTTCATCAGGGGTGTATCTCTGATATTTGATAAGTAATGACAATGAAAAATGTATTTTTGATGAACCCAGATAGTCAATCAGGGGTGTTCATAGGGAGAGTTCGACAGCCACTACTGTGGTAATATCAATCCAGCCTCTAGGGTCAACTACCCAGATTCAAAACACTCTTGTAAGGGAAGTTCAACAAAGTACTGAAGTCGGCAAATTCCAACACAAGAGAACCTCAAAGGTCAGCTTAAAAAATGGAACTCTTGTACAAGAAAAATCCTTGTATAAACGAATGGATATGGAACCCTCCAAAGGATTGTCAGTGAATGTGCAATTCACATGCGGCTCGGCCAGGCATGCCCGCACCTAGCTGCGGCGAGCTGCATATTTTGCCCCCCATATGTTGCACGCGCCTTAGACGTGAACACGGTTGTGGTAAACAAGGTGTGCCTAGTTGTAGCCACGATTGGCGTGTCTGTAAGAATGCTTTCATAAATAGTACTGTTAATACTTTATTTTTATCAATTAACACAATGCAAAGTGGATAAACAGAAGATAAATCTAAATCAAATGAATATTTGGTGTGACCAGTGCTGTTTCTTACGGCGGACGAGCCGTGCAACCACACGGGGTGCCTGCCACGGCACCTTGTCCCCTTACTGCTCCCTTCCTCTTGCCGAGTACTCTGCGTTATTCTGTGAAACTCCGCCTCTGAGCGGAGTACTTAGGAAGAAGAGGGAGGAGGGGGAACGTAATATCAGTGCTGGCAGCCTAGCGCCCGCCAGCATTCCTCTTGGCAATGAGCTTTCCACTTGGCAACAAGCATTCCCCTTGGCAATGAGAATTCCCCTTGGCAACGAGCATGGATCCAAGAGCATATAACCATTGGCAACGAGCATGACACCCAGCTCATGAAACCCCTGGCAACAAGAATGATACACAGTGCATGAAATCCCAGGCAACGAGAATAACACCCGGCGCATGAAACTCCTGGAAATGAGCAGGGCTGTCATCAGAAATTCTGGGGCCTGGGACTCACAAAATAGGCAGGGCTGCTCCCCCTCCACCCCAAAAAAAAAATAGTAATAAACTATATATATATATATATATTAAAAATAACATAAAAAATAAATATATATATATATATACACACACAAAGGGCTGCGAAGAGAAATCCTGGGCCCCTGTACAACAACTTCCTCTCCCCCCCACCCCCTGGAGGGGGTGTGACCACAGCATGTTGGGGGCATAGCCACACCTCTTTGGGAGCGTGTCTAGCACATGAGAAGCACCCACTCACAGGAGCATCAAATGCCTCCCAACCAGGGCAGTAGAGAGTCGGGCTGGGCCCAGGTACTTTCAGGGGGCAAGGCCTAATCACAGGAGGCATGGACCTGGGCCCAGGTAATTTGTACCCTCCCCCCCTCTCGACACCACTGCACACACATACGTACACACAGATACAGACACACAAACACACTTTCTCTCTCCCACTCACTCTCCGTCAACTTAACTATCACAGGCTAGCCGGAGCTGTAGCAGATGTGGTAGCAGCCTAGTCTAGTGTAGCTCCGCCCCCTTTTCATAACCGAGATCTGGCACTGTCACAGGATGAGGAGAGTATGATGCAAGCTTCTATTGAAAAGTCTCTGCCAAAATGGTCGCTGCCTCAGAAGAGACAGTTACTGTATTAAAGATACTAGAGGAGCCTCCTCTAGTGTCTTTACTAACTGTCTCCTCTGAGGTGGCGGCCATTTTTGGAGAGATGTTTACAATAGAAGCTTGCAGTGTCCTCTCCCCCTCCTGTGACAGTGCCAAAACTCAGTCATGAAAAGTGGGCAGAGCATCGCAGCGGGCGGCCCTGCCCTCTCCTCTCAATTATTTTTATCCCTGTGATGGCCAAGGTCTGTTGTTGCAGGGTCAAAACTTGGGGTGTAGGTAGTCTTTTCCTGCGAAGCCATGCCCATGTTTAGTGAGGCCATGACCATTTTAGTGAGGCCATACCCCCTCATTGGGAGCGCAAACAAAAGTTTTTTTAGGTCTATAAGGGTGGGCGCATTTTTTAATGTTCGCACTGGGAGCCAAAATGTCTAGAAACAGCACTTGGTGTGTTCACCATTTGCCTTCAAAACAGCATCAATTCTTCTAGCTACACTTGCACACAGTTTTAAAGCAACTCGGCAGGGAGGTTGTTCCACTTTGGAGAACTAACCACAGATCTTCTGTGGATGTACGCTTGCTCAAATCCTTCTGTCCCTTCATGTACTTAATGATGTTAAGATCAGGCTCTGTGGGGGCCATATCATTACTTCCAGTACTCCTTGTTCTTCTTTACACTGAATATAGTTCTTAATGACATTGGTTGTATGTTTAGGGTCATGGTCATATAGAATACATTTGGAGCCAATCAGACGCCTCCCTGATGGTACTGCATGATGGATAAGTACTTGCTTGTATTTCTCAACATTGAGGACACCATTAATTCTACCCAAATACCGAACTCCATTTGCTGAAATGCAGACCCAAACTTGGAGGGAACCGCCACCATTTTACCACTCTCCAGCCATTTGGCAAACAAACTTCCTTTTGTTACAGCCAAATGTTTCACATTTTTACTCATCAGTCAGGAGCACCTGCTGCCATTTTTCTGCACCCCAGAGCCTATGTTTTTGTACACAGTTGAGTCACTTGGCCTTGTTTACACATTTAAGGTATGGGTTTTGGCCTCAATGAAAACCACTTCTAGCCAGACTTCTCCGTATAGTAGATGGGTGTACCTTGGTCCCACTAGCTGATGGCACTGCTGGACATTTTCCAATTTCAAAGCATGATGTGTCTATCATTTGATGCACTAAGTTTCCTTGGCCGACCACTGCACCTACGGTCTTCAACATTGCCTATTTCTTTGTGCTTCAATGCTGAGAAATACAGGCAGGTACTTATCCATCATGCAATACCATCATGGAGACGTATGATTCTCTCTCTCTCTCTCTCTCTCTCTCTATATATATATATATATACACACATATATATTACAGATGGAGCCAAACTAATCGTGGCTCCATCTGTGCCTGGGCGTGTCTGCCCGGGCATGCCTATCGCCGTGTCTGAGGCATGCGCATGTCCACGACGTGCATGCACCTCATTCACTAGAATGGGAGTGTCTCTGTGCGCTCCAAGCGAGACTAGGCGGACGGATCGCTGAGTCACGCCGGAGAGCTGGTATGCAATGAAGCCGCACTAGATGAGTGCAGCTCCATCTGTATATTTAGAGAGAGATACACTAGCATTTGCAGGGTCACTTCAGTGTGCCCCTGTTTCTGCCACTCACCCCAGTCTGTCTCCAGCGCTACCACTTTAGTCTGCTATCATAGCTTCCCAACACCCGTCTGGTCCTGCTCGCTGTGTATATATTGTCGAACTCAAAAATATTTCAGTACACACATCACGTACAAACTACACACAGATGGCCTCCGTGCATGTACTTGTTCTGCCGTGCGTGCACATATTCGCAATTTGTGTCCGATCGCTCCCGCGGTCCTGCGTATTAGCGCGTGGTATGAGTAATTACGGTAGTATTTGTGATCGCTTGGAAAAGCCATAAAAACACATTACATATTTAATCAACATAGTGCACACTGTACACATAGTCTACAGGCACCACACCAGCGAGTTACACTTGCTTAAAGGGTATAAGAACAAAGGGATTCACCTTTACAGGATTCGAGGGGACAGAACTAGGTTATAAGGTGGTGTTTGGTATCCAGCTGTAGAGTATTTTAAGAGCAATATTCCGGTGTTGATTTGCAGAAGATCGCACGCTCCTGCGAATAGTTATGCACAGGAGCAGAATATTAATATTAACTGTATTTACTATACTCCTGATATTCGGCGGGAACCCAGAGGAGAACATCTGCAAGTGCACCTGGACCAGACATTGCCCACCTATTCAAACTGACCTATGACCTCTCCTGTACTGTAAATGACCATCCCTGTGACCAATGGACAAAGAGATTACAGTTCCCATTGTATTAGGTTTTGGACAAATGTATAAAAAGCCAGCTGCAGGCCCAGTCACACACAATCTCTGAAGATCAGCTACCTTGATGATTGAGGACCGGGCAGGGAAGCGCAGGCATACAAACGCATGTACCATTGACTGTAGCCTATTTCTCTTATTGTATTATGCTTGTAACCCCTTTTATCAATTATATGTTGGCGGGTCGGATCCCAACTTCCTAAGTACAATTGGTGTCGTGTCTCCTATCCCTGCTAGATTTGTAAGTGTATTTCAGACACACGTGAAGCTGCATAGTGCTCATGGCGTGTCGTTGTGTGTGTATGCACTGCGTGTACTTTGTACGTCCGTCGCGGCGTTAGTACGCAAAGTGCGTACATGGTACGGGATTTTGTACGCTAACTGAGTAATAAGTATGTAGATTAAGGATTGAATACAGCAGCCTCAGCGGCTCGATTTTAAAGTGTATTGTGTGTGTTTTAAAGTATTGCTTTTAGTCCTGTAAGTAAATCAGCATTTACAATATACACTAAGTCTCCGCACTCCACTCTATCAGATTCCCTCTCCTAACCACCAGTACTGTGGTGGCTCCATCGCTGCCTCTCTGTAATGAACAAGCACCTATACTTTCCATGACAGTGTATCCTTATCTCCTAAGTCTGTCTTGTCATCTGCCCCTATGCTCTTTAGTAAATTCCATTTTTCTTTTTGTCCTATTATGGTTATGGTGTGGGATAAGGCAGTGGGAGATGGTGTACAAGGCCGTCTTAACAGCAGTGTAGGCCCCTGGGCACAGAAATGCACTGGGCTCCCTACCCATCCTCCAGCAGTAGGGGTGGGGGGTGCTATCAGCAGCAGCTTTGATGTAGGGGGGTGTTCTATCTTCTGCTCAGCATGTAGGACCTGGAGCAGTAATTTCTGCTAATTACTCCTTTACTGCACAAATAGGGCTAAACTGTAGATGGGGGCATTTAGCTGAATGAAGGGGCCCCGGTATATGGCTTCCAAGGTGGTAAGAGGTGTTTAATATGTAGGGGAGGGGTGGATAGTGGAGTGGGCTTAATATTCATCATTTTCTGGTGGGAGGGCAGCTTGCTTGACTGCAGATATCTCAAGTTCCTGAAATTAGATTTCTTAGTTTTGAATGGGATAAAAAAAAATAGAGAGTCCCACCTTTCAGGAGATATTGGGGACTTGGGGATCAGAGCTCAGGAACCAGAGCAATTCACGAATGCAAATATAAAACTGCATACCAGGCGTGTGGTGCTGGAGCAGGGACCAGCTGCAGGAAGGCTGATATCTCTGGTTCTGGGCATAGTAGAGACATCAGACAGAACCCGAGATATCTGGCTGGGAAGAGCAATTAACAGGCTTGGATGGGGACCACTGCTTTCAAGTCGGATATCTCCAGTTCCCCATGGCCGATTTTCAAAAATTTGGTATCCCTGGAAAGAGGGGCCCCTTAGCTATCAGCCTAGGGCCCTTATACTCCTGGGGCCCTTGGGCAAGAGCCCATTGAGCCCATACGAAAAGACGGCCCTGGTGGTGTACCTATTTTGTCAGTCCCGAACCACATGATTTTGGATGGCAGCACTGCTAACCCCTCCTAGCCACCCCCTAAGCACAATGCTGAAACCTTCCCAATTCACCAGATCCTGCTTTATTTAAATATAAAACTTTAACTCATTAACAAAAAAACTGTTCAACAAACGTCACAGCCCCAGGGCTTAAACTCCTCAGGCTTACAGTCATCTGTCTCTTTATATATTTAACGTATTATACATTAGCATAAGACAACAAACATATGAGAGAATTAAATAAAAAATAAAAAACAGCGAGTTTTAATGTATCTTGTGTTCATTTTCAGGTTCTAGCACTGGAAAGAAAACAATGACTTTGCATAACCTCTGCTATCCTATTGGAGACTTGCTACTCCTTCTTGAATATCAGGCTAAATATTCCACTCCTATCAAATACATCAGTTTCGTGCTGTTCTTGGTGACCTGCATCATAGGATTGTTTGGAAACTTAATTGTTATCTGCTATACAGGAATTGTAATGAAAAAACGTAAATCTAGAATTTGGTTTCTGAACTTAGCCATTTCTGATTTTGTTTCTGTCCTGTTCTTGCCGCTCCATGGCATTGAAGTCTTAAGAGGCAACTGGCCATTTGGATTGGAAATGTGTAAGCTCTCATTCTTCTCTCTCTGTGCTAATATGTATGCCAGCATTTTTATCCTTATAGCCTTAAATATCACGCGGGTCCTGTCAGTGACACAACCAATGTTTTTTCGGAAATACAATTCCCAACGCATTTCTTGTTGGACCTGTACAATGATATGGATAATTACAGTCCTGTCCTCTCTCCCAGTGTTGTTTTTTAGCGGTGTGGTTAAAATTGGAGAAGACACACAATGTCTGTTGGGTGTTACAAATGTTGATAGTGGACCCATCGCCTCTGGATATAATATGAGTGAAGAGGAGACTATGAAAGACAGCATACCCTTTGAACTGCACCAGTTTAGTAATATTTTCAAGGAGTGCTCGGCTGAAACGTGTTGCAGTGATGAGGTCACACTATATTTTTGGAGTGATATGGTATATTCAACAGAGTGTTTTATAATACCTCTCCTTTTGATTGGTTACTTTCTTCCTTTATGTGTTGTAATATTATCCAACATAACTATAGTCGTTCAGGCAAGTAAATCTCAGACAACGAACACCCACCGACTCTATCGCATTGTAGTTACCATCATCCTGGTGTTTTTCATAACCTGGACACCGCTGATTACATCTCAGATTGTACTACTGACCGCTGCCCGCAATATGAATTTACCAATGATATTTAAAATAATCACAGTCATGCCCATTCTAGTTAACATTACGTATGTCAACTGCTGCTTTAACCCTATCCTGTATGTGTTGGTCAGTAGACAAATAAGGACTGGACTTGCAGATTTTCTAAGTGGCCTAAGAAGCAGCTTCAAATCGAATTAGTAATTTGAAAGGGTAAGGACTATATTTCCTTAGTTTACATGGGGCGTGGTTAAATAATTAAATTGTGCCAAAGGCATGGTTACTGTTTTAATTAGTTGTTGTCCAGTGACATATAAAGCCAGATTTAACTATATTTTGTTGTACTTGCACAAGTTTTTTCATCCTCAAAAAACAACTTAGTATGAGTAAATGCTATACGGCTAGAGTATTGTGATTGTGTTGTTATGCATGGTTATTTCATGCATATGATCTCAGGTATTGTCTTTCCTTTAACCTTGTGGTGATCCCCATCAAAGGTCTAGTATGGTTGGTTATGGCAAATTTCGTGTTTCCAGAACTATTTAACTGACATAACCGACATGCTGATTCTAGTAATAATTATAGTATAAAAAGGTGTTACATATGTAGGTAGAAAAATAATTAGGGATAAAAAAAGTGGTAGATTAAGTATTGCACTGCTCCAAAGCAGCCAGGCCACACCAGCCCAGGGTGCCTAAAAGTCATTCCTAAAATTAACAAATTGTATTAATTTTCTCTGGACTTAACAATATACTACCTTTCTCAATATGTATTCTGTAAATGCCAGAGATCTATACTAATTAATAACACCCGTGGGTAGGTAGGAGGGATGCTAATCTAATCTGAAGGAGTCTCTGCCTTCAAATGTACACAAAATGGAATATATGGGGTGGGTAGGACCTTGAACTGCACACCCTATTTCCAAATATATGAAAAAAGAAAATGTAGAGGCACACTATAGTACTAAGCATATTTAATTAGAATTATTAGAATAAACTGTGTTCCAACAGAAAGCAAAATTGAGGTGTTTATCGTTACTTTTGGCCCAAAATATATGAGCCCACCAACCACGAACAGAAGATCTCATCTGGTGGGTCCCTAAAACTTAGGTTCAAGTTCAGGGCAAAGGGCACCCCAAGTCAGCATAGGCCAACTGCCCCAAAGCATCACAGTAGGGAGAGGTTAAAGTGTTACATAAATTAGAAGCAAAAGTTAGGTGTTAGGAGTGTTGTACAGTATTGTTGAGAAGTAATAATTAGACAGAATTATTTAATGTAAAATACAACTTTTACTCCAGTTAGATCACCTAGCTCATTGAAAGTTTGGTATACTTCATGATGGCTCCGTGTTGGTCAGATGTTGGTACATTGATGTCAGTTTAGTGATATTCAAGTAAAACTGAATTTGCCTCCTCATGAACAGTGGGCTTTCTCCATATTTACCATAATTAAGTTACACAAGCCAAAGTTATGCTCTAGGGAGAGAATTAAAGTAACTGATTCAGAAAATGTGTAAGAATTTACATTTTAAAAATTAAGCATACCATATTTTCCATCCATAGCCTAGTTTCACAAGAGCATGGCAACAGGAAACAAATTTTGATTTTGTTTACAAATAAATTGGTGTACAGATTGCGCAAATTCTGTCCTAAATGATTACACAAAATAAAAGAGCGTTACTTCCCTTTTGTTTCTTTATGGGAAGGACAATAACTTCTCGGGTATCACCATATATTGAATTGTCTGAACTGTAAAAAATAATAACACAATAGTGCAGACATCCAATTCAAAAACACCAAAAGGTTTTTTATATATACACCACACTCACAATGTGTCAATGGGTTGAAGGCATATAATGAGTCTTTAACTTGAAGGAAAATGTTTCTATTGAATTCTTCTGATATCCACCTGGGCTTTAGGCTGAAACAGAGTAAGGCGAAGCAATAGTGCAGACTCCCATTCACCTTTTGGTGTTTTTGAATTGGATGTCTGCACTATTGTGTTATTATTTTTTACAGTTCAGACAATTCAATATATGGTGATACCCGAGAAGTTATTGTCCTTCCCATAAAGAAACAAAAGGGAAGTAACGCTCTTTTATTTTATGTAATCATTTAGGACAGAATTTGCGCAATCTGTACACCAATTTATTTGTAAACAGTTGTATATGGAAAATTGGTGGATTTTTCCGAGGTGTATATGCTGCATTTTTCCACTGTCTGTCTAGCGCAAAACAACACAAAAATATAATTTTTTGGTACAAATTTTGATTTTGAGCAAAAACAGTGGGTATTATACTTTATTTTTAATTAAACTTTATTTATAGGGTGCCACATGTGGTCTACAACACCAGGCGGAGGGCAAATGATGACATTGTAACACAGTACAAAGCAGTACAGTATACAATTAACAAATAACACTGAGATTTCCAACATAGTTATTGACAGAAGTAATGCATAGGCTAACAGGTTTAGAGACACTGCAAAAGGTATGAAGAAAAGACAAAGATGCGGAGTGGAGTCCCAGGCAGAGAGTCCAGGGGAGACAAATGGATGACACAGAGGAGCTGAGGGCAGGAAGTAATAGTGGGAGAGATGGAGGATGAAAAAGGATGAAGTAAGCTAAATGGTGACAAGGTTAAGTGGAATCCTACTACAATTCTTGACCATATGTTAAAGAGGCACCAGTCACCATTGTGTTAAAACCATTTGTTTTTGTTTCTTCCGGTAATTAATTAATGCAGATTACAGGGGTGTAGAGATCCATTCTGGGCCCCAGTAATGAACATGGGTGTGGCCTAAAAAAAGGGCATATCCACACCCCTATAAATAATAAAATATAAAAAATAAAAAATTGTATGCTGTGAAGCGGCGCCACGCGCTCCACAGGGGACCTCCTTCTAATGCAGGGGGTCAGGAAGGGTCATGGAGGAGGGCACCCACTTCTTACCTTGCTTGCGTGAAGCAGGTCCCTCCTCCTTGGCCAATGCCATCTTCTCAGCATGTGCACTAGAGAGCAAAGACTTTGGCACAGTGCTGGACTGCTGTGAGATTGGATTGCTGTTGTTGTTGACTGATGTTCTTAAGTGCCTCCTGATGAAGGCCCTTTTAGGGCCAAAAGCGCTAGAGATGCTACGAGACCTCTCTTGGACATTGTTGAGTATGCTATAATAAATATACTTTTTTTGTACATTTATAAAGCCTGGAGAGTGCCCCCTTTGTATCTAGTTCCTATATTTGCATGCCGTGGGTATTGAGTGGACACCCCGGCTGTTGGTTATACTGAGGTTGAGAGTGCGACCTACCTGCAGATAGATAGATATGTACACATATATATTTACATACTATATATAAATATATATATATATACTGGTTGAGTATCCCTTATCCAAAATGCTTGGGACCAGAAGTCTTTTGGATATCGTATTTTTCCGTATTTTGGAATAACTGCATACCATAATGAGATATAATAGCGATAGGACCCAAGTCTAAGCACAGAATGCATTTATGTTTCACATACACCTTATACACACAGCCTGAAGGTCTTTTTAGACAATATTTTTAATAAATTTGTGCATTAAGCAAAGTGTGTGTACATTCACACAATTCATTTATGTTTCATATACACCTTATACACATAGCGTGCAGGTCAATAATACAATACATTTAAAAACTTTGTGTATTAAACAAATCAGAAAACAAAGGTTTCACTATCTCAGACTCACTCAAAAAAGGCTGTATTTTGGAATATTTGGATATGGGATACTCAACTGTATGTATATATATATATATATATATATATATATAGACAAAACAGATACTCTCCCTTTTGCGCTATTAAACAGAAAGTGAGAATGGATTGGGTTAAGGCTGCCAAATTCCACTAAGTCCCTTGTTAGGAGGGACTAAAAAGATACAAATATGTGCCAGTAGAGGAATGGGCGCACTTGGGTTGTTTTTCCACCCAATATTCAATGGGGAAAAACAGCAGTCTCCCTAAGATATTTACTCCTAATTCGTGAGCATAAAACCACATTTAACATGTTCCATGTAAAATTTATTACAACATAAAAGCAATGATACAAAACGGTATAGTATCTCTTCTTGCAGATAACACCATATAGTACAGAGGACCAGTTGAAATAACTTTGATAGATTCCTCCTTCTCCTTTGACAATTCGGAGATTTGATGTTTATGAACAAATAACCCGACGCGTTTCGTCTTACTCTAAGACTTCATCAGGGGTATGTCTAAAAATATATATAAAATATTTATATCAGAATCTTATCCTGATTAAAACAATAATATGAAGGAACATGTCAATAAACGAGGAAAAAATGCAAGACAGAGCTTAAAACATGGGCAAAATATACAAATATATATATAAATATGTGAGGAAAAAATATACATACACATATGGTATAACATACAAGGAGGATGATCTTAACATATCCAAGGAAAACAATTATGTGATACAATCTCAGAACAAAGAATTCACAATTATACCAAAGAGAAAGAAATAGACACATAAAGAGGAGTTCATCATCACAAGAACATAATAATTACATATGGCATACCTCTAGTGCTTGATAAATACTGTTAGTGCATAAATGAAATGGCAATTACGTATTCTGGATACTTGAAAAAAGCACACACCGGTGGGGTACACAGGTGAAAGTTAGATTAAGCCTAATTGGGGAAATATAAGTTTTTAGTACTAACAACAATTAATAACATATTCTGCATAATACTGGGCTCAATAATAACAACTAAATGAATATATCTGTACATTGAACACATACCTTATGGTTAAGTGCTTGAATAACAAGTTCAAACGCATAGGCCTGAACGCAAGTTCAAATAGGTATGTGACCTAACAAAAATTATTAATATTCACTAATTAGAGATATATAACGTAACAGCCTTTATATAAATTGGTTAATGTGCTAGTAGATTGAAACACATACCTTATGATTCAGGGATTTGGATAACAAGTTCAAATACACAGGTCTACCACAATTTCATATGCGTGTGTAACCTGGTAAATTAGAGGAATATGATTCTTGAGACAGAGAACTTGCTCATACCAGGTGTGAGAAGTTTTAATTTAATAAATTCCCTTTAGAAAGGGGGGGAGAAGAATACACTAGTTTCGAAAATTCATTAATTCGATTAAATCTTACGTGAAATTGGTTCCCCAAGGGGGTATAAAACGTATTAAAAATATCGATAACCATATGTTATCCTTGAAATTCAGAATGTTGAGTTAATTCTCATTATCTCATAAGATAATATTAATAAACTTTCATATTGTTACTAATAGTCATAATAACACCCCCTATTTACAAAATAAGCAGGACATAGTGAAAACAAGGGATTCCATTCACATAAAGTGCTAAATGGAGCCATATTTAAAAGCGGTGCTCACAAATAATAAGTAATAAATCTTACCTTACCAGTAGCTACAATAGCTTCAAGTCACAACCAGTGTAATGAGGCTGTGTGCTGAGACTTACCCTTAAATAGGAAACAGAAGTGACCTCACTTCCCCTAATGCAGTGATTGGGGTATTAAAAACCTTAAATAATATTGGAATAAGTCCTATGTTACTAACTGAAATCGTTACAGTGATTAAACATTAAAGTGAGAAAATTAATGGCCTTAAAGTGAACTTTTATAATACACTATAAGGGATAAAAAAAACCTTAATAGTAAACACATCCCATAATGCATCTGGTCGTTACAGACCAAACTGACATGATTGACAGGGCTATTCACCAATAAAACTGGTTCAGTGAAAACAGACCTAATCTCTATCCCATACGTCCCATAATGCATCTGGTCATTACAGACCTGACTGACAGGGCTATTCACCAATAAAACTGGTTCAATGGAAACAGACCTAATCTCTATCATTATAAGTATAATAATATTATTCTCCTCTGTGCATTACAAACAAAGTGTGAAAAAGCTGTCCTGGTGTGAATTATAAACACCTCAGTAGTGGGGAAACTTATCCCCTTAAACAGTGTTTTCGTGATAAACTAATCCCGCCACGCTGGGACTAGAACACTGATATCTCGGTGTCGATAAGGCCAGTGTCCCACAGAGCTAGTTACATCTAGATCGCGCCGCTGAGTAAAACGGCTTGCGTTCCAGCGGCGCGATTGTTTGCGTTCCACAGCGCCGAGATGGTGTCACGTGATTGTATCACCTGACACTCGGACACATGATCTGAACTGGCCAATAGGTGCTGAACAGGGCAGCTGGTGTTTAGTGACGCGGACGTTAGTACTCCACGCAGCTGTATCTCACCACATGACCACCCCACGTGACAATTAGACATGTGGTTTGGGCGGCCAATAAACGGATCAAACTAGGTAACCTAGGAGACCGCTATGCAATCGCTACCAAAAATAACATTTATTAGTGTATAATAATGTGTATATACACATAGTAATGAATAATGTGATAAGTGCGATACTCTACCTAATCTATTAACTAACTCCTACATTATTAGCTACATATATACGATGATTTAGAAAAATATATAAATTAGTCTATTGTTAATTAACCACCTACATTTAAAGCACCGCTCCTAAAAGTGGCTCCACTTTTACAAATAACATATTAAATATTAACAAATGCCCCTAATAGGAATACAAATGATCATCCTTTTCAACACCATTATTTATAAATACACCAATATTGGGAATACAAATCATAATCAAAGACATAAACAAGGGAATATCTTGAAGTGTGAAAAAACATGATACTACAGGAACGCTACCATATCTATAGTTTCATTTAAACCAAACGGGATAAGAGTGTTTAGCGAATAGATCCAATAGGATTCTCGCTGGGCTAGCAGTCTATCTCTATCTCCTCCTCTTTTATCTACCATAATATGCTCGATAACCGTAAATGAGAGACCGAGGACTTGAGAGTTATGTTTCTCCTGAAAATGTCGAGGTAAACTGTGGTTTTGGACCTTGTTGGTAAGATTTCGTAAGTGTTCCTGTATTCTTAACTTAAGACACCTTTTGGTTTTACCAATGTAAGAAAGGTTACAACCACAATCAATTTTATAGATTACGTAGTTAGTATTGCAGGTCACAATTGTCCTCAGTTTAAAGACTCGTTTGCTGTCGTCTTTCCAGCAAAAGCCTTTTTTATCGATAAAGCGACAACATTTACATTTATTACAGGGGAAGAGCCCTGATCTCTTCATTACAGGATGTTCATTAAGAGTCTCACCCTTGTTTTTATCATTCTGAAGTTGGCTGGGAGCGAGAATGTTCTTAAGGTTCCTGGATTTTCTGAATACTATGTTAGGCTTGGTAGGTAAGTGTGGTCCCGATATGGGGTCCTTCAAAAGGAGATGCCAATGCCGATTCATAACACGTCTAATCTTGATATTTTCTTGATTATATTGTGTTATGAACGGTCTTTCGGTGAAACGTTCTTCTTTTTTACTTTCTTTTACTTCCAAAAGGCTATTTCTATCAATTTCAGAAGCTCGAACCTGGTCTCTCCTTAGATGGATCTCATTATATCCCCTATCTAAAAACTGTTCTACCAGAATAGAAGATTGTTCCCCGTACCTTTCCAAACTGCTATAGTTTTTCCTAATCCTCACGAACTGGGAGTAGGGTACTGTAGTTTTCCATCGAGACAGATGGCAACTATTTGAAGGTATGAAACTGTTAGCGTCGGCCTTTTTAAAAAAGGTTCTCGTATCAAGAGTCCCGTCATCTTCGATGTTTAAAAGGACGTCCAGTTAATCAATAGTAGAAATATGCTGCTTATAAGTAAATTTGAGATTATGGGAATTAATATGAATCTCTGAAATGAAATCACTCAATTCCTCCAACTCTCCATCCCAAATAAGAATTACATCATCTATGTATCGCTTATAGAATTTGATGTTAGGGTATCGATAGCCTCCGTCCGCATAGATGGTCACACGCTCCCAGCTGTCCATGAAAATGTTTGCGTATGATGGGGCAAATTTAGTCCCCATCGCTGTCCCCTGTTCTTGCAGGTAATACTTTCCTTCAAACTCGAAATAATTGTGATTTAAAATGAATTTTATACTCTCCAATAAAAAGGTTCTTTCTTCTTTAGAAACATTCACATCCATTGTTAGGATGTTGCTCACAGCCTCAAGTCCTTTAGAATGGGGAATGGATGTGTAAAGGGCCTGTACATCCACTGTGGCCCATCTATAAGTGGATTGCCACTGAAAATCATTAAGTAGCCTGAGAAGACTGGTTGAATCTTTCAAATATGAAGGTTGTACTCTCACATAAGGTTGTAATTTTAAATCGAGAAAGTGTGACAAGTTAGAAGTCAGGGACTCGACTCCAGCCACTATAGGTCTTCCTGGGGGTGGGACTATGCCTTTGTGGACTTTAGGTAAGTGGTAAAATACCGGAACCCGAGGCTTTTTGTTAAACAAAAATTCAAACTCTTCTCGACATATGATGCCTCTACTACATGCATCATTTAATAGCACATACAGTTCTTCTCCAAAACTGGCTGTCGGATCCTCGTTAAGTAGTTTATATGTTGCCGCATCATTAATTTGGGTCATGGCTTCTTTGACATAGGCCGCCCTCTCCTGGATGACCACCGCTCCTCCCTTATCTGCTGTTTTGATAACAATTTCGTTATCATTCTTAAGTTGTTTAATGGCATACCTTTCCTGTGGATTAAGGTTGCCACAATACTTGTCATCTTGGACTTTCAATCTTCTAAAATCCTCGTATACTGCGTCAAAGAAAAAATCGATATGATTCCCTCTCGATTCCACTGGATAGTATCTAGACGGTGGAGCCACTAAGGGTTTGCTTTTCGGTTCGTAAGACAATTTCGGTGTAGGATTTTTAAGGAAATGCCTCTTTAGGGTTAAACTGCGTATGTATTTATTGAGGTCCACATAGAGATTAAACTTATCAACGTGTTGGTTCGGAGCAAATTTCAGACCTTTACTTAATACCGAGATCTGTGGGGCTGATAGTTCCTTCTTAGTAAGGTTGATGATGCTTGATTCATTGGCTCTTGTGAGAAGTTGATCGCTCTTCGTTTTTTGTTTGGTGACCTTTCTTCCACCTCTCGTCCCTCTTCTCCTGGGTAAAGTTGTCTTTTCACACCTTGCGGTGAATCCAATCTGGTATGAAGATGTTCCTTTTCTTGGAGGTATGGTAAAACCATCCTCTTTCTTTCCCCTAAAAAAACTTTATTCCTAGGGGATTCATATCTACGTTCAAATTTATTCCGTTGTGCGAACCTCTGTTGATTCCCTCTGGGTGAGTATTGATTATAATATGATGATGTCCTCCTATATCTACGTATCGGGGAAGTGTATGAGCTTCTTCTTCTCGTACCATACTCGTCGGCCTTGATATTGTGGGGGGGGATATTCTCGTCTCCGGTGAAAAACTTAATTATCTAGTGTGTCCGTTTCTCTTCCCCAACCTCCCTGGTCAGGGTATCTTCTTTGACCAGGTTTTTGACTGACATTATTACTCCAATCATGTATATTACCATTCTCATAGTCCAGTTTATCTCTTGTGAACTTTTTTTGCTTTCGCAAGATGATCTCCTTCTCAAGGGTATCAAGTTTATATTGGAGATCCGACACATCTCGTTTGAATTCATCATCCTCATTGAATTTGGTAAGTAAAACCTCCAGTTTAGCTATATCTACTTCTAAAATTTCTAACTCTTTCTTTCTCTCCTTTATAATCAACTCCACTAATCGGGCTGCGCTCTCATCAAGGATCTTATTCCAACTCTTAGTGAACTCGTCGTTCTGAGATCCCATAATCGGGGTCTTATTTAACCTCAGGCCTCTAGGAATTCGTCCGACTTCTAAATATTTCTCAAGTGTGCTTAGATCGTACCAACTCTTAAGTTCTCTAGTGGCCAGTTTTTCCATATTATTTAATAAATGATAATACTCATCATTATCATCCTCCGTTTGTTCCATGTCTTGCATATCCTCTAAAAAAATGGTTTTACATTTCTGACTCCTACTTTTCCGATCATTAAATAAAGGCATATCACCTAGCAGCAATGGGGAGTAACTAACAGCAACGAGATATAGACAAAACAGATACTCTCCCTTTTGCGCTATTAAACAGAAAGTGAGAAAGGATTGGGTTAAGGCTGCCAAATTCCACTAAGTCTCTTGTTAGGAGGGACTAAAAAGATACAAATATGTGCCAGTAGAGGAATGGGCGCACTTGGGTTGTTTTTCCACCCAATATTCAATGGGGAAAAACAGCAGTCTCCCTAAGATATTTACTCCTAATTCGTGAGCATAAAACCACATTTAACATGTTCCATGTAAAATTTATTACAACATAAAAGCAATGATACAAAACGGTATAGTATCTCTTCTTGCAGATAACACCATATAGTACAGAGGACCAGTTGAAATAACTTTGATAGATTCCTCCTTCTCCTTTGACAATTCGGAGATTTGATGTTTATGAACAAATAACCCGACGCGTTTCGTCTTACTCTAAGACTTCATCAGGGGTATGTCTAAAAATATATATATATATATATATATATATGGGATGTGGTCAGAATCACGGCGGTTTAGATGCTGGCGGTCCAGTGAACGACGCCGGTATCCTACCTCCACTCTTGATACCGTGCCATAAACCCGACAACCACCATCCCGAAGGTAAGTATTGGGATGAGACATACGGTTAGGGCCCAGTGGGTGGGTTAGGCACCACAGGGGGGGTTAGCCATAGCTGCCATCCACGCGAGTGTATATGTATGTGTGTATAGATAGATAGATATATATATATATATACATATACAGCTTTTCTGGTGACTAAATGAAAAATTAAATCTTTAATTGCAGCATTCAACACACATGAACAGAAAACAACAAACAGCCTAGGCTCATTCAGGGCCCCAACTCACTTCTTCCTGACTATAATTGTGCAGCTAGTCTGCAAACAAATGTAACAAAAGTCTTTCTAGTCCTGTCTCTCACAGGTACAGTATATCACAGTCTCCAGCCTTAATAATAATAATAATAATAATAATTTTATTTATATAGCGCTCTTTCTCCAATAGGACTCAAGGCGCTTAACAGATACACAGCATAATATAGTACAGAAAAATAATGAAGTACATTTTTCATAAAATACAGAAGCATGAAGATACTAAAAGAGACACTATGGAAATGCTTGAGTAAACAGGAAAGTCTTGAGTCTACTTTTGAAGGATTCTATAGTTGGGGCCTCTCGCACTGTGCTGGGAAGTGAGTTCCATAGAGTCGGAGCCGCATGACTAAAAGCTCGACCCCCAGATGAATTACGGTAGATTCTAGGTACTGCTAAAAGTCCTTCATCTACAGATCGCAGTAATCGAGTGGGGCAGTATGGGATCAGAAGCTGTTTCAGGTACCTTGGGCCTTGGTCATGTAATGCTTTGAAACTCAGTAAGCCAATCTTGAAGAGGATTCGCCATCTTACAGGCAGCCAGTGAAGGGAGTAGAGGATGGGTGTTATGTGGCTGGAACGGGGCTGGTTGGTTAACAGCCTGGCAGCTGTGTTTTGCACCAGCTGTAAGCGTTGCAATTCTTTTGCTGGTAGACCAAGGTAGAGGGCATTACAGTAGTCTAATCGAGATGATACAAATGCATGTATGACTTTTGGCATATCATCTGAGGGAATTAGGTGCTTGATTCTGGCTATGTTCCTCAGGTGAAAGAATGAGGATTTGATTGTGGCTGATATCTGATGTTTAAGTGTCAAGCCATCATCCAGGACAACGCCAAGATTCCGCACATGATCACTGGTCTGTAATTCTGAATCCCCGAGTGTAAGTCCAGTTGGTTGGCTATGCTGCAGTCTTGTCCTTTGATGTTGCGGTCGTATTATAAGGACCTCTGTTTTATCCGGGTTCAGTCGCAGCCAACTGGCGCTCATCCACTCCTGTAGTTCAGCTAGACAGCCATTCAGGGTTGCTACTGGGTTATCAGTGCCCGGAGCAAAGGACAAGTACAGTTGTGTATCATCTGCATAGCAGTGGTAGACCAGGCCATGGCGCCTGATTATTTCACCCAATGGGAGCATGTATACTGCAAAAAGCATGGGGGATAGTATAGAACCTTGTGGGACACCACATGGCAATGGCACTGGTGGTGATGAGTATAATCCAGATGATACTCTCTGTGACCTGCCTGTGAGAAATGATTTGAACCAGTTTAGGACTGTGCCATCCAGACCTTGCTTGGCTGTCACAGCTATCGATTCGACACAAGCCGCCAGGGTTCTTTCTCAACAGGGCAGCCTCTAGATGTGGACAGACTTACCTTTTGTTGCTTGTGTGGGCGGATCCCCAAAGCCACACACTAAATACATGTGTTAGTAATCCAATTTACAGTACCTTTATACTGCCAAAATACATACAGTATACACATATATATATATATACACACATATTTTATATATATATATATAGAGAGAGAGAGAGATGAATCACCTAGTTTTATATATATATATATATATATACTAGGTGCTTCATCGCGCCCTACGGGTGCTCTTCACACCGTTGCAAGGGGCTACGCCCCTTTAACCCTTGCATGCCTATATGGGGTTCAATATTTGTATTATATGGAGTATTACCTGCATTCCTTTGTTAGTGGTTAAATATTGCACAATGAAAGGGCGTGCGATGGTGAAGGAGGCGCAGCCCCTTGCGACGGCGTGAACAGCACCTGCAGGGCACGATGTACAGAATTACCGGGTGCGGGGGGGACTGCGGATGGGGGAGGGTGTCTGTAGATGCTGCAGGTGGAGGGGGGGCAGATGCGGGGGGGCCCGGATGGGGAAGGGTTGGGAGGTGCTGCGGGTGGGAGAGAGACAGTAGAGTGGGGGCTGTAGATGGGGGAGGGGTCCGGAGGCACTGCAGGTGGGGGAGGGGCAGGGGTGCCACAGGGGAGGGGCAGGTGCAGGGATGTTGCGGATGGGTGAAGGGTTCCGGAGGTGCTGTGGGATGGGAAGGGGCGGGGGTGCCGGGGGTGGGGTAGGGGGTCCGGAGGCACCGCGGTGGGGGAGAGGCAGGTGCGGGTGGTGCGGCGGACGGGTAAGGGGGTCCGGAGGCGCTGCAGGTTGTGGAGGGGCAGGTGCGGAGGTGCTGTGGGTGGGTGAGGGGGGGACCGCGAATGGAGGAGGGTGTCTGCAGATGCTGTGGGTGGAGGGGGGCAGATGTGGGGGGAGACATATATGGGGGGTAGATAGTGGAGGGGGTCTGGAGGTGCTGTGGGTGGTGGAGGGGTGGGGGAGTGGGAGCCGCTGGTGGTGTAGGGGGTCTGGATGCACAGCGTGTGGGGGAGGGGTGGAGTGTCGCATGTCGCATGTGGTGGAGGGGAAGGTGCGGAGGTGTGGTGCATTGGGGAGGGGTCTGGAGGCGCTGCGGGTACTGTACCTGCCAAAAAGGTAGTTGGAGGGTATGCAGTAACAGGGCCAGGACAGGGGTGACAGGGTCAGAACAGGGGTGACGGGGCCAGGACAGGGGTGACAGGGCAAGGACAGGGGTGACAGGGCAAGGACAGGGGTGACGGGGCCAGGATAGGGGTGACAGGGCCAGGGTAGGGGCGGCAGGACCAGGATTTGGTTGACAGGGCCAGGATAGGGGTGAAAGGGCCAGGATAAGGGTGACAGGGCCAGGATAGGGGTGACAGGGCCAGGATAAGGTTGAAAGGGCCAGGATAAGGGTGACAGGGCAAGGCCAGGGGTGACAGGGACATGACAGAACACAGGGCATGGGAGAGATTGGTATTAGGGACAAAACAGTGGTGATAGACAGATGTGTCTTGCCGGAGTCACTGCTGCTGGCTGCTGCTGTTCCACTCCAACCTGTTTGGATCTGCTGCTGGTGGAGACTTGGCATGGTTGACTCTCTCAAGCTGGAGTCCTGCTTCCTCTGCCCATCCGCATCCCTCCCCCCCACTCCTCAGTCACACAACGCGGACCTCACGCGGCTGCCGGGCACTGTGGTAAGGGGAGACTGGGAGTGACTGGTTAGCCCCCAGGAGACGCTGCGGCTGGAGGGAGGAGGGGGTCATAGCATGCACGTGGCATGGACCTCGCGGCTGCCGGGCACTGTGGTAAGGGGAGACTGGGAGTGACTGGTTAGCCCCCAGGAGACGCTGCGGCTGGAGGGAGGAGGGGGTCGGAGCCTGCAAGCAGCGCGGACTTCTGCAGCGCTGCCCACCGGCTAAAGTGTGTGAAGGAGCTGAGCGCACCTCACTGCGGGCGGCAGCGCTGCAGCTAGCGGTGGGGTTGCCGGGGCTGGAGATAACAGAGGCAGTACGGAACCTGCACAGCGGCTGGTGCCCCACAAAACTGCAGCTAAGAAGCGTGGAATGTGCCAGAAAGTGACCCTGCTGAGTATGCTGATGTGGGGGGTCAAGTACACAGTGAGCCGGTGCCCGTCTGTCTGTATGGCATACCCCCTCACACACCTCCATACCTCCCAACTGTCCCAATTTTCGCGGGACAGTCCCATTTTTTGGGATCTGTCCCACTGTCCCACCCACGGGCCGCAGTGTCCCGCGGTTGGGGGGGGGGCAGTTGGGAAGCTCCTGTACTCGCTGTTCTGCTTAGCATGCACACAGCGTCTATTTAGTGGAGACAGAGGGAGAGGGGGCATCAGGGGGTACGGATTAAGGGTGGGCCCAGGGGGTACGTATACCGGGCCTCACAGTTTTAGGGGGGCCCCCAGCTGGAGTAGCTCTGTCCCAGCTCTGAAGCTCCCCCGTCCTGCCAGTAACAGCAGCAGCATTGTGCTACAGTCAGCACACGCTGCTGCGTGTTGGCAGGTCTGTGGTGTTGCAGGGAGGCAGCAGCCTCCCTGCTTTCTTCTGCCTGTGCGGGTGTGTAGGGGGGAGCAACCACCCCCTCTGGATTTACCCCTAGCTGAGGGGCTAAAATCCCATAAAAAAAAAAAATCCCGGAATTTGCATAAGGGGGCGTGGCTACGAGAGGCGCAATTAGGCCACGCCCCTAAATCCACAGCAGGCACAGCAATGAGATAGGGTTCCTGTCTCAACTGCCCTGGGCACCCTGGACTCATAATCCGCCGCTGGGGGCATGCCAGCAGCTCACAGAGCGCTGGGCATGCCCCCTCACTGATGAAAACAGGGCGTGGCTCGCGATCACGGGTCCACCCGTGAAGCCACGCCCCTTACCCGTTGGCCATGCCCCCTTTTTGCTGTGCGTGTGTCCCTCCTGCCTGAAGAAAGCTGGGAGGTATGCACCCATGCCTGTGCCATGCCCATACCATCTGCTCCTGCTCCAAGTCTCCTATAGATTTGCCCAGATCTGTGACTCATTTGACTAACTCCGCCCAGTGTTTTGATTCCGCCCAGCGTTAGCAAATGAAGCACAAAGTCACAGATCTGGGCTATTATATAGGAGATAGAGAGAGAGAGAGAGAGAGAGAGAGAGAGAGAGAGAGAGAACACTAGCAAGTGCAGGGTCACCTTAGTCTGCCCCCGGTTCCACCACCCCGCCCGATCTGTCTCCAACTCTACCACCACAGTCTGCTACCATAGCACCCCCATCCCCACCTTGTCCTGCTAAGTGAGTGCATATATACTGTACATGAAGTCTCTGCACTCCGCTCTATCTGCTCCCCTCTCCTACTCTTCTACCCACCAGCACCATCGTGGCTCCATTCCCACTGCTCTATCCTGACCAAACCCACTACCCAAGCTCCCATACTTTTCACGGCAGCTGATACCCCTCTCCTAAGTGTGTCTTCTCACTGTTCCCTGTGCATTTTAGTAAAGGGGTTTCCCATTTATATTATCGCTAAGTCCCATTTTTCTTTTCGTCATATTATGTTCATGTTAACAAGGGGTATGATAAGGTGGCAAAAAGGAGGGTCGCCTATTTAGTTAGTCTCGCGCCTAACAATTTCTGATGGCAGCCCTGCTAATCCCTCCCAGTCATCCCCTAAGCACAATGCTGAAACCTTCCCAATTCACCAGAACCTGCTTTATTTACATACAAAACTTTAACTCATTAAAAGCAAAGCTGTTCACCAAAAGTCACAGCTCCGGGATTTAAACTCCTCAGGCTTACAGTCATCTATCACCTGTCCTTCTCTTTATATATTTAACATAAAAGTATTATACAGTAGATTAGTTTAAAACAACATATAGAGAGATAAAAATAACTTACCATAACAGAATGTTTTAATGCATCTTGTGTTCATTTTCAGGATCAAGCACTTGAGAGAGAACAATGGTCTTACATAACCTATGTTATCCTATTGGAGACTTGCTACTCCTTCTTAAATATCAGGCTAAATATTCTACTCCTATCAAATACATCAGCTTTGTTCTGTGCTTGGTGACCTGCATCATAGGATTGGTTGGAAACTTAATTGTTATCTGAACCCCATCCTGTATGTGTTGGTCAGTAAGCAAATAAGGACTGGACTTGCAGATTTTCTAAGTGGCCTAAGACACAGCTTCAAATCGAATTAGTAATTTTAAAGGGTGGGAACTGTATTTTTCTAGTTTACATAGGGCTTGATTAACTTAATTAAATTGTGCCAAAGGCATGGTTACTGTAACTTTGTTTGAATTAGTAATTATCCTGTGACATAAAAAGTCAGATTTAACTGTATGTTGTTGTACTTGCACCAGTTTTTACATCCTGTTTCATCCCAGTTAGAAAACTAAGTAAAGGCCCATAGAGATGGGAGAGATGTGTGCTGAGCGAACCGCTCAGCACACATCTCTCCCGCCGCTCAGCACAGCGCGATGTGTGCTGACCGATGCGGGGGAGGACGGGGGGGGGCGCTCATTTCACCCAGTGGGTGAAATGAGCGACGTGCTAGATTGTAGGCCAATCTAGCACCGGCGATAGCGGTGTGCAGGGCCGCGCATCGCTATCGCTGTGGGAGGTACACACGAGTGATCTGTGCTTAAAATCGAAGCAAACTAGTCAGATTGCTTAAATTTTAAGCATGGATCTCTTTGTGAGTATCCCCCTTAATGCTACATGGCTATGGCATTGTTATAATGTTGTTATGCATGGCTTTTTCATACATGGGGTCTCAGGTACACTAGTGTCTTTCCTTTAACCTTGTGGTGGTCCCCATCCAAGATACTTTATGGTTGGTTGTTGCAAATTTCTGGGTTTCCAGGACTATTTAACTGACATGCTGATTCTATCTGCTCACTCTGGTAGGGATATCCATTTTTATTAAGAGTTGTGGATTCCTTTTGCTATATACAGATATGTTGTGAATAAATGATCTTGAGATAAATAATGCACAGTTCACTGTTGTCATTCATATCTTTCCGTGTGTGAAGTTTGGTGACAATTGGGAGAAGTGATAAAAATGTGGAGTCAATCCTCCATATAATCTTTCATTTCTGAGGTGTCTTTACAAGAATTGTGGAAAATAAGCATTCATGTGGAGGGACCCTGTTCCTCATATATTTGCATGGGATCGGTATGTAAAACCCTTGGGCGGGATCCCGTCCGTCAATAATATACCAACAGCGGAATCCTAGCCACCGGGGTGCCGGCAGCAGGGTGAGCGCTAGCCATGCTGCCAGCACGGTGGCTCGCTGCAGTTGCCTCAGGATTTGTTCTTCCTCTGTAGGTGTCGTGGACACCCATAGAAGGAGGAAAGGCTCTGGCGCCGGGATTCCGGTGTCAGTATTTCCCCGCTAGTCGGGATTCTGGCGTCTGCATTTGCGATGTTCGGGATCCTGACTAGTGGTATGATGACTGAGTCCCATTTGCATTACTTGTTAAAGTAAATTCAGTTTGTTTATATAAAATGGTCTGGAAAGTTTTATACTAGATTTACTTCATTTCTTTTATGCACATACAGTATGCATTATATAGGCAGCCCTCAATACCAACAACCAATAAGATATGTAAAGGAACCTTTGCCTTTGTTGGACAAAATTATTTCCAAGAACCAAGGAATGAATGGGTTCTGACATTTATTTGAAACACACCCTGGGGTAGATTATTTTCATTATTTTTATCCTTTATTTATATGGCACCACCAGGGATCCGCAGTGCCCTATTGCAAAGTACATAAATAAAATAATCAAAACAGGAGGAAAATAGTAACTTACAGTTGAAGACAATATAGGACAAGTACATGGTAAATAAACATAGCTATCTCAGCAGATGACACAAAATAAGTATCAGGGTGGCAGAAAACTGGGATTTGGTGCCGTTGAAGACGGTTTAAATAAGCGAAAGATAAAAACATGAGAGTTAAGGACCCTGCTCGTGACAGCTTACGTTCTAAAGGGGAGGGGCAGACAGACAGGGGTGACACAGATGGAGTAGACAGTGAGCATTGAACAGAGGATTAGGTTAAGATTAAGCTGGGTTTGGTGAAGAAGTGGGTCAATTTGAAGTTTTGTGGAGAGTCTGAGGGGGAGGGGTAGATAGATCTAGAGAAAGGAAGCAATACATGAGGAATCTTGGCGGTAGGAGTGGGAGGAAGTAATCAGTAGGCAAGAGAGGCGGCATGCATTATTGGTGCAAAGAGGATGGATGGGAGTGTAGAGAGAGATAAAGTCAGGGATGTAAATAGGAGAGGAGTGGGTGAGGGCTCTGTGAGTGTGAGAAGTTTGAATTGGATTCTGAAAGGAAAGGGCTTGTAGGAGAGAGGAGGTGGACATAGTGCGTTTGATGAGGAAGATGAGCCGGGCTGCAGCATTAAGGATAGAATGGAGTGGAGAAAGACAGGGATGTCAGTTAGGAGAAGATTACAGTAGTCTAGTCTACAAATTACCAGTGACTGGATAATGGTCTTAGTAGCATCATGAGTGAGAAAGGGTCTGATCCTGGAAATAATTTTATGATAAAATAGCAGATTTGTGAGTAGCCCTGAATGTGTGGTTTGAAGGAGAGGGAGGAGTCAAGGATTACTCCAAGACAGTTCACTTGGGGGCTAGAGGAGATAGATAATGAAATTGTGGGAGGTGATGTTATGCGGGAGGGTGGGAAGATGATCAGCTCAGTCTTAAGACATGTTAAGTTTAAAAAAGCACTGGGACATCCAAGAAGATATAGCAGAGAGACAGTTTAATATATGAGTGAGGAGAGCAAGGTAGAGGTCAGGGGAGGAATGGTAGATTTGAGTATCATCAGCATAGAGATGGTACTGGAAATTAAAAGAGCTATTGAGTTCACCTAAAGAGGATGTATAGAGAGAGAGAAAAGGAGAAGACCAAGACCAGAACTTTGGGGGACACCTAAATTAGTGCTAGTGGGGGTATGTGGAGTCATGAGAGGAGACAGAGAAGGAACAATCAGAGAGGTAGGAGGACAGCCAGGAGAGGACAGTATCGCGGAAACCAAGGGAGTGAAGGATTTGCAGAAGGAGAGGGTGGTCCACAGTGTCTAAAGCAGCAGAGAGGTCAAGAAGAATAAGCAGAGAGTAGTGGCCCTTAGATTTGGTAGCATGGAGGTCATTGCAGACTTTTGTGAGGGCAGTTTCAATGGAGTGGAGAGAATGGAAGTCAGACTGGAAACGGTTAAGCAGTGAATGGGAGGAAAGAAAAGCAGTAAGGCAATTGTAGAGTATATGCTCATGGAGTTTGGAGGCAAAAGGGAGGATAGAGATGGGTCGGAAATTGGAGAGGGTGTTTGGATCAAGCAGTGGTGAATTTCCCACATGTGTCTAGGAGCGGAACTTGTTAGTGGGTGGCACTTGGATGCTTGTGTTGGTACTGTCAGCCCAAAAAATACAAGTAACTGCAAAATATTTCCGCTATTCTGTATGTATGTATATATGCCATCTTGAGTGGGTTGTAAATGGATAGGACATGCACATATTACTGCCCTGTAAGCTGTCCTACTTAATAAATATGTATGCATAATTAAAAAAAAAAAAAAAATCATAGTGGCTTTTTATTATTATTGTATTAAATTGGGTATCCTAAAATCAATAAAAATAATAAAATTAATCAGGCGGGGGCATCCGTTACTGTTGTGCCTAGGGGCACCCTCACCCCTAAATCCGCCCCTGGGATCAAGGGAAGGTTTTTTTAAGAATGGGGGGATGAGTGCATGCTTGAAGGCAGAGAGGACAGTCCCTGATGAGACGGAGAGATTGAGAAGCTGGGCAAGATGGGAATAGGAAGAAGAAGGGAAGTAGAAGAGGAGGCAGGAGGGGATAGGGTCAAGTGGGGAGGTGGTGGGGGGAGGAACGGATTATGGCCATGACTTCCTCACCAGATACATAGGAGAAAGATGTTGGTGAGAGGGATGGGGAGGGGTGGAAATGGACAGGAGGTGGCTGGTTGCTGATGGTCTGGGGGGATGTGATGTCCTGACGTACTTGTATGGAGTCAATCTTGGATGTGAAATAAGCGGCAAAGTCAAGAGAAGACAGTGAGGAGGGGAAACAAGGTGGGGTTGTAGAGGAGGGAGTTGAGAGTGGCAAAGAGGCACTGGGGTCTCGAAGACTGAGAGATGAGATTCTTGAAATATGACTTTTTAGCGAGGGAAAGGGCAGCACTGTAGGACGAGGGCATAAGTTTGAAATGGAGTAAGTATGCCTTACAGCAGGGGTGGGCAATTATTTCAGCTGAGGGGCCACTTGACATTTCCTGTCAGTATCCGAGGGCCACATACAAAATAGCAGCTCGCCCCACTTACCAAAAATATAGGGACGTGGCTTCATGTGGAAGGGGTGTGGGCAAAAAATAATACAGATTCCTATTAGGCTGCACAATAGTCTCCATTATTCAAATTGCGCCACACAGCTCCACTTACACACATTACACCAGGTAGAGCCCCTTTTACACACATTACGGCAGGTAGAGAGCCTTTTTACACATTAACATTTTATTTAGGATAATTATTGTGCAGCAAGCAAATTATCCAGTGTCTTATGGCCCCTGGGGAAAGGTGTGACACGGTGACAGAACACGGTGGGGGTGACACAGTGACAGAACACGGTGGGGGTGACACGGTGACAGAACACGGGGGGGTGACACAGTGACAGAACACGGGGAGGTGACACAGAGACAGAACACGGGGAGGTGACCCAGTGACAGAACACGGGGGGTGTGACAACACGGGGAGGTGACACAGTGACAGAACACGGGGAGGTGACACAGTGACAGAACACGGGGAGGTGACACAGTGACAGAACACGGGGTGGTGACACAGTGACAGAACACGGGGAGGTGACACAGTGACAGAACACGGGGAGGTGACACAGTGACAGAACACAGGGGCGGTGACATAGTGACAGAACACGGGGGTGTGACATAGTGACAGAACACGGGGGGGTGACAGTGACAGAACACGGGGGGGTGACACAGTGACAGAACACAGTCTGACGCCACTGCCCGCACACACAAATATATGCACACTATCACACACACACACACACACACACACACACACACACACACACACACACACACACACTTTCTTTCACTTTTCCCATTAACTTACTGAACTGGCTGGCAGTGGCAGGAAGGATGGATCTGTAGCAGTCTGGCTCTTGTCCCGTGTAGCTCCGCCCCCTGAGGTCCCGTGTAGCCCCGCCCCCTCATCGTCACCTAGCTCCGCCCCTTCTCGGCTGAACACAGCCGTTGTCACTGGTGACTCTGGAGGAGGCTGCTACAAAGCAGCAGCAGGAGCAGCAGGGGAGAGAGGCGCCGCTGGCAGCTTGGAGGTACTGCAGTGCAGAGCAATGACAAGCAGCTCAGCTGGTCGGGCCGCTTGTCATTGCTCGCTGGTGGGAGGCAGTGGGCCGGGCAGGATCGGTTTGCGGGCCGCATCCGGCCCGCGGGCCGTATTTTGCCCACCCCTACCTTAGAGCGTGATTTCCTCCACTGTCGCATGGCAGTACATGAGAATTTTTGAAGATATCTGCTGCATTTGGTGTCTTAGGGTTGTGGTTTTAATCTGCAATGGTGAATAGTGGTCAGTGGAGCGACAGAGTCAAGAGCAGAGGTAAGAGATGCATTGTATAGGGATGTACAGTGGCTTGCTAAATTATTCACCCCCCTTTGCTTTTTACCTATTTTATTACACTAGGTGTTTCATCGCACCCTACGGGCACTCTTCACACTGTCGTAAGCGGCTACGCCCCCTAAACCCTTACATGCCCTTGTGGCGTGCAATATTTGTATTATATGGAGTATTACCTCCAATCATAATTGTGTTAGTGGTTAAAATTTGCACGGACAAAGGGCGTGCAATGGTTAAGGTGTCGTAGCCCCTTGCAACGGCGTGAACAGCGCATGTAGGGCCTAATGAATCACCTAGTAGGTGCTGTGGTTGGGGGAGTGGCGGGTGTGGGGGAAATGCGGATGGGGTCCGGGGGTGTCATGGGTGGGGGAAGGGTGGTGGCGCGGGTGGAGGAGGGTCTGGTGGTGTGGTGCCGCAGGTGGGGGAGGGTGCATAGGTGCCATGGGCGGGGTCCGGAGCCACCGCGAGTGTCGCAGGTGGGGAAGGGGCAGGTGTGGTGGGGCGGTGGGTGAAGGAGGGGTGGGTGCAGGGGTGCTTCAGGTGGGGGAGGGGATTGGAGCCACCGCGGGTGGTGGAGGAAGGGGTGTGGGTGCCACAGATGGGGCCCAGAAGTACTGCGAGTGGGGGATGGGCGGGTAATGCTTATCCTGCTTCTCCTCCTGGAAGCAGCTAAGCTGCTGTTCTCCCTTTGGCAGTGGCTCTCCCGGGGACTCGCACAGCAGCCAAGCAGCCAGTCACTATTGTTAGCGCCGGTGTCCCAACACGCCGCATTACAGGGAAGAAGATGCGCTCGATAAACTACAGCTCCCAGCAGCCCTTTAGCAACGGAATGCTTAGGTGCTAAAAGCTGCTGGTAGCTGTAGTATATTTAAAGCGTCTACTTCCCTGTAATGCGGCGCGTTGGGTCACCGGCGCTAACAATAGTGACTGGCTGGCAGAACTGATTGACTGGCTGAATCAATGTAGAAGGTTAGAGTGCTGTGCAGTGTCAGTGACACTGCACATCCACTGTACTGCACAGCACTGTCACCTTTTACATTGATTCAGCGTCCAGACATTACCCTCCGCGATATCACCCACTTGATATGTTACATTAGCCATCTCGGGGCTTCCAGGCCGGCAGCCCAGGTGCTGTGTTAAGGAGTCAGGGCCTCTGGGGATCTGAGCGCGACTGTGGCGGGGAGGTACTTCTGTGACATCACGCGCAGAGGAGGCCCCGGGGCTCAGAGAGTATGTGGCGCAGGTAGGGCTATGAAAGCCTTCCACTGCGCTGCTTTCATACACATCTATGCCGGTGGCCGTGGTAGCTTTTGTTTCACCTACACCACTGGCTAGGGAGTGGGGTTTGTTGATGCCAGAGGGGGCAGGCGGACTGGCAGCAGGACATAGGGGTGGTATTGATGTGACCGGCGGTCAGCAGACCGACGGTCACATAACCTCCCTCAAATCTGGCCCCCTCACTGTCCCAACGGTCGGCATGCCGGGCAACAGGGACTATTTCCACTCGTGGGTGTCCACGACACCCATAGAGTGCCCGCAGTGTGGCGAACACAGCGAGCCCACAAGGGGCTTGCTGCACTCGTCCCTCCCCACTGGGATCCCGGTGTCGGTATGCTGCCGGGACCCCGGCGTCAGTATGCTGACCGGTGGTCAGAAGACCATTGGTCAGCCATACTACACCCGGACATACTGTAGGATGCTGCAGTAAAAGGATTTTTTCCCCCTATCTATAGTGCAGAGACTTGCTGCAGATGCAGTGGCATACCCTCCATCTGTACCTTTTTGGCAGGTACAGTACCTTTTTTATGGTCTGTGCCGATTTTTGGCTCTCCAAACTTCCATTGAAAGTATAGGAAAAGGGGAGTGGCCACGCCACTTTACCTGTGGCCACGCCCCTTTTAGAATTTGTAGCACTTTTTATGTGTAAATTATTGGAGGGTATGTTGCTGCAGATGCAGTGGGCCTATTTTGGGGTGTGAACCTGGAGCTGCAGCTCCATCAGACCCATTGTTAAACCTGCTCTGGGAACACACAGCAGCCAAAGGGCAGAGCCTCCCATTGGATGTAACCTGTGTGGGAGGGAGTTTCTCACCCAGTCAGCTGTGGGCTGGGTGTGATAGACCTGCTGCTAACCCAGTGAGAGCTCCTAGCCACGCCCAGCGTTATCCACACAGTCACAGAGTGACAGATCTGGGCTATTATATAGGAGATTACAACCTGTAATTTAATTTTTGTTTTAATCTAAATTTTACGTGCTGGATCTGCACAAATAGTCTAAGTTGATGAAGTGAAATGAGAAAAATTTATATAAAAGAGAATTTTTGTAAATAAAAATTAGAAAATTGGCACGTGCATATGTATTCACCCCCTTTGCTATGAAGCTGCTCAAAAGTTCTGGTGCAACCAATTACCTTCAGAAGTCACATAATTAGTGAAATGAAGTCCACTTGTGTGCAATCTAAGTGTCACATGATCTGTCAGTATAAACACACTTTTTCTGAAAGGCCCCAGAGGCTGCAACATCACTAAGCAAGAGGCATCTCACCATGAAGACCAAGTAGCTCTCCAAACAAGTCAGGGACAAAGTTGTTTAGAAGTACAAGTCAGGGTTGGGTTATAAAAAAATATCCAAATCTTGGATGATCCCCTGGAGCACCATCAAATCCATCATCTTCAAATGGAAAGAACATGTTACCACAACAAACCTGCCAAGAGAGGGCCGGCCACTAAAACTCACAGACCGGGCAAGGAGGGCATTTATCAGAGAGGCAGCACAAATACCAACGGTAACCCAGAAGGAGCTGCAGAGTTCCACAGCAGAGACTGGTGTATCTGTGCATGTGACCACAATAAGCCGTACACTCCATAGAGCTGGGCTTTATGGAAGAGTGGCCAGAAAAAAGCCATTACTTAGTGTTAAAAATAAGAAGACACGTTTTGAATTTGCCAAAAGGCATGTGGACGACTCCCCAAATGTATGGAGGAAGGTGCTCTGGTCAGATGAGACTAAAATTTAACTTTTCGGCCACCAAAGAAAATGCAATGTCTGGCGCAAACACAATACATCCCATCACCCCAAGAACACCATCCCCAAAGTGAAACATGGTGGTGGCAGCATCATGCTGTGGGGATGTTTTTCAGCAGCAGGAACTGGTAAACTGTCTTGAGTCAAGGGAAAGATGGATGGTGCAAAATACAGGGATATTCTTGAGCAAAACCTGTTTCAGTCTGCCTGTGATTTGAGAGTGGGACGGAGGTCCACCTTCCAGCAGGACAATGACCCAAAGCATTCTGCTAAAGCAATACTCGAGTGGTTTAAGGGGAAACATTGAAATGTGTTGGAATGGCCTAGTCAAAGCCCAGATTTCAATCCAATTGAGAATCTGTTGTCATATTTGTAGATTGCTGTTCATAAGCGGAAACCATCCAACATGATGGAGCTGGAGCAGTTTTGCCTTGAGGAATGGGCAAATATCCCAGTGGCAAGATGTGGCAAGCTCATAGAGACTTATCCAAAGCGACTTGCAGTATTAATTGCCGCAAAAGGTGGCTCTACAAAGTACTGACATTAGGGGGATGAATAGTTATGCATGCTGAAGTTTTCTGTTATTTTGTCCTATTTGTTGTTTGCGTCACAATTAAAAAAAAAAAAATCTTCAAAGTTGTAGGCATGTTCTGTGAATGAAATGATGCAAACCTTCAAACAATCCATTTTAATTCCAGGTTGTGCAACAAAACATGAAAAATGCAAAGGTGGTGAATACTTTAGAAAGGCACTGTATAAAAGCTTAAGTTGTGTACACACGGTGAGATCCTTGCTATGTCCAATTTTGACTATGCGATTTCCCCTGAATTCCTCTAGAGACCAGATTTTGACTATCTGTGCTTAAGGTTTTGTCTATGGGCCTAATTCTGAGTTGATCGCAGCAGCAAATTTGTTAGCAGTTGGGCAAAACCATGTGCACTGCAGGGGGGACAGATATAACATGTGCAGAGAGAGTTAGATTTGGGTGGGGTATATTCAAACTGAAATCTTAATTGCAGTGTAAAAATAAAGCAGCCAGTATTTACCCTACACAGAAACTAAATAACCCACCCAAATCTAACTCTCTCTGCAAATGTTATATCTGCCCCCCCTGCAGTGCACATGGTTTTGCTCAATTGCTAACAAACTTGCTGCTGCAATCAACTCAGAATTACCCCCTATGTACGATTTTGACTAAGTGCCAATTTTGACTATACTATGTACTAGGTAGTACACTAGATAGTCAAGATTGACTTGCCTGCACAGTCTATCTATCCAATACCGACCCCACTAGAGCGCGCATCGGGATCGAATCTGTATCGCAAGCTGCCTTAACACCTTGAGATGTGCACTAACTTTCCTTAAGATTTTGACTATATAGTCAAAATCTTACAGATTTACCTCACCATGTGTACACACCATTAGAAAGAGATAAAGTAGAGAGAGATAAAGTACCAACCAATCAGCTCCTGTCATTTGTCAAACACAGCCTATAAAATGATAGGAGCTGATTGTTTGTTACTTTATCTTTTTCACTTTCTCTCTTTCCAAGTGTTCATAAATACAACTCCCCACATTTTTTGTCTTGTCAAACAGTCCTTCTATTCATTCCTCATCTCTGGATTACAATCCTACAAATGGCAGAGACAGCATTCTTTACAGCCTGCAACCTGCTTTCCTCTCACCCCGGCCCAAATGCATTAAGTTTTAACAAGAGATAAAGTGGAGACAAATAAAGAATGATAAATCACCAGCCATCCAGCTCTTAACTGTCATTTTTCAAACACAGCCTGTGACATGGCAGTTAGGAAGCTGATTGGCTGGTCATTTATCACTCTTTATCCGTCTCCACTTTATATCTTGTTAAGTTTAATACATTTGGGCTGAGGCTCATGCTTCTCAATATTCTTCATTTACCTATGTTGCTCTGCAATAATTCAATAAGCCAATAAATAAACGGCATTTGCTGGAAAAGGCTTAGATACCTAAATACACATTTTTATCATTCACTTTTCTGCTTCTTTTATATACAATATATGGAGAGAACCTTGGACTGCACACCCTGATTTCAAACATAATAAGAGGTGCTATCATGTTGACTCTTGTAGTTCCACACAAAAACAAAATGCACACTTTGTAGCACTAAACACTGCTTATCAGAATAATTATACCGTATATACTCGAGTATAAGCCGACTTTTTCAGCACATTTTTTTGTGCTGAAAAAGCCACCTCGGCTTATACTCGAGGCAGTGGCAGTGCAGTGTGAAGGAGGGACACGGAGCGCACAGCGCGCGCCTCTCCTGTGTCCCTCCTGCATCTCCGGCGGCAGCGGCGGGTCTATTAAAGGAAGTACCCGTTCGTGACCTCTGATCACGAACCGGCACTTCCTTTAATAGACCCGCCGCGGCCACCGGAGATGCAGGAGGGACCCAGGAGAGGCGCGCGCTGTGCGCTCCGTGTCCATCCTTCAGAAGACAGCGCGGGATCGACGGAGGGGTAAGTAACAGGCACTGGGGGAGCATATTTGGCACTTGGGGAAGGGGCATATGTGGCAGCATGAGGGGCATATGTGGCAACATGAGGGGCATATGTGGCAGCATGAGGGGCATATCTGGCAGCATGAGGGGCATATCTGGCAGCATGAGGGCATATCTGGCAGCATGAGGGCATATCTGGCATTGTGGGGCATATCTGGCAGCATGAGGGGCATATCTGGCAGCATGAGGGCATATCTGGCATCATGAGGGCATATCTGGCACTGTGGGGCATATCTGGCAGCATGAGGGGCATATCTGGCAGCATGAGGGCATATCTGGCAGCATGAGGGCATATCTGGCACTGTGGGGCATATCTGGCAGCATGAGGGGCATATCTGGCAGCAGCATGAGGGCATATCTGGCAGCATGAGGGCATATCTGGCACATCTGGGACTATGGGGCATATGTGGCAGCATGAGGGGCATATCTGGCAGCATGAGGGCATATCTGGCACATCTGGCACTGTGGGGCATATTTGGCAGCATGAGGGCATATCTGGCAGCATGAGGGCATATCTGGCACATCTGGCACTTTGGGGCATATGTGGCAGCATGAGTGGCATATCTGGCAGCATGAGGGCATATCTGGCACATCTGGAACTGTGGGGCATATTTGGCAGCATGAGGGCATATCTGGCACATCAGGCACTGTGGGGCATATCTGGCACTGTGGGGGCATATCTGGCAGTATGAGGGCATATCTGGCACTGAGGGCTGTGTACGGCTAGAGCTGCATTTCCCACCCTAGGCTTATACTCGAGTCAATAAGTTTTCCCAGGTTTTTGTGGTAGAATTAGGTGCCTCGGCTTACATTCGGTCGACTTATACTCGAGTATATACGGTAATTAACTCTGCAATCTAACATAGAGCAAAACTGAGGTATTTAGCATACATTTTGGCCAAAAATATATGGGCCCACCAACCACGACCAGGTGACCTCATCTGGTGGGTCCCTAACACTTTTGTCCAAGTCCAGGGCACAGGACCCCCGAAGCCAGCAAAGGCCAACCACCCCAAGGATCACACTAGTGAGAGGTTAAAGTGTTAGTAAGTGTTACGTAAGTAAGAAGCAGAAGTTATGTGTTAGGAGTGTTACATGGGTGAGAAGTAATAATTAGAGTGTTAAAAGGTGCTACATACAATGGCAGAAAAACAAATAGGTGCTAAAAAAAAGTCCTAGATTAAGTATTACAACGTGATGCCCCAAAGGAATAGGTCACACCAACCCAGGGGGCCCCGAACTCATCACTAAAATTGAAACATTTTATACATTTATTCAGTACTTACCATTATAGTGCCTTTCCAATTATGCCTCCTGTAATTGCCAAAGATCCATACTAATTAAAAACAACCTTGGGTAGGTGGGAAGGATGCTAATCGATTCTGAAGGAGTCTCTTTCTTCAAGTGTACACATGTACACAAAATAGAATATATGGGCGGGGGGGCCTTGAACTGCACACCCTAATTCCAAACATAAGAATAAAAGAAAATGCAGATGCACACTATATAGTACTATGCATGGCTAATTAGAATAGTAAGAATAAACTCTGCGATCTAACAGAGAGCAAAATTGAGGTGTTTATCATTATTTTTGGCCCAAAATATAAGGGCCCACCAACCGCAACCAGGTGACCTCATCTGCTGGGTGCATAAAACTTAGGTTCAAGTCCAGGGCACAGGACCCACTAAGTCAGCACAGGCCAACTGCCCCAAGACATCACAGAAAGGAGAGGTTAGTGTAACATAAATAAGAAGCAAAAGCTTTGTGTTAGGAGTGTTACATTGGGGAGAAGTAATAATTAGATACTCATCCAACTTTTCCTCCAGTTAGATCACCTACAGTAACTCATTGAAACTTTGGTAAACTGTACTGCATGATGGGTCTGTGTTGGTCAAATGGTGGTACCTGGAAACATACTGCATGTCAGTTTGGGGATATTCAAAGAAAACTGAATTTGCCTACTCATGAACAGTGGTCTTTCTCCATATTTACCATAATTTGGTCACATAAGGCAAGGTTATGCTCTAAGGCAGCGGTGGCCAACCTGTGGCTCTCGAGCTGCTTGCGACTCTCTCTTTCATGTGATGCAGCTTGCGGTCCCGACCCACATCCACACCCATAAACTGCTCCCAGCCTCCCACTATCATCCTGCTTCCTCTGACAGGCATTCAAAGGAGGCTTGGGAGGCACCGGCACCGCTCCGCGCGCAATGTGTTGGGGAACTCATTGGCGCCACAGTAAGAATGTATCCTCATAGGCCTAATAGCCCACAGAGATAATGCTGTGGGTGCGGGGATGCCTGAATGCCAGGGGGGGGGGGGGGGGGCAGGTCATATGCACACATGGGGGGCTACCGAGTACCTAGAAACCCCCCCCTCCCGCTGCATATTTGTCCATAAGGAACAAAGACCATAAAAGTATAAAAAATAGCTTTTAAAGGTAGATCCCATTATTGCACATCGGGCGGCCATTGTATTGTACACAGTATTGAAGGTGTGGCCTCACAAGTGATTTATATAACGGGAGTATAATACTTTCGTCCCTAGCATCAATTCCCCGTTTTATGCATGCTAATATCTTATTAGCCTTCTTTGCTGCAGTCCTACTTTGGGTACTACTGCTTAGTTTGCTATCTATGAGGACACCTAAGTCCTTTTCCAGTACAGAATCCCCTAATTTTACCCCATTTAGTAGGTAGGTGTTATTTTTGTTCTTGTTACCACAGTGCATTACCTTACACTTGTCTGTATTGAAGCGCATTCTCCATTTCAGTACCCAAGCTTCTAATTTAACTAAGTCGTTCTGAAGCGACTCAGCATCCCCCTCCGCATTTATAACTTTACACAATTTGGTATCATCTGCAAAAATTGACACCATGCTCTCTAGACCTTCTGTTAGGTCGTTAATGAAAATATTGAACAATAGCGGTCCTAATACTGAGCCTTGCGGCACACCACTTAGCACTTCAGTCCAAGTTGAAAAAGATCTATTAACCACAACGCACTGCTCCCTATTATCTTACCAGTTTTTGACCAAAGTGCATATTGTGCTTGCTAGCCCTGATTCTTGTAGCTTGTAGATAAGTCTCATGTGTGGTACAGTGTCGAATGCTTTGGCAAAATCTAATAACCTTACTCTAAATGAGAGTTCCCCTGTTAGGCACTGGACTTTAACTAGAGACTGCAGTTTAGGATATTACTGCAGAAAGTCAAGCAAACGCTGTCATTACAGAGACAGCATGCCCTGCCGGGTCTCATAGAGGACCTACAGTATATAGAGTATACTGTATAGCCAAGCTGTACCCACCATTATTGTGTTGCTACTCTGCTTAGTGATAAATCTTACGGCATGAATATTGCCGTATCTGTTTAAAATCAATATACTCTGATAACTTAGAATTTAGGTAATGCTTAATTGGTTTATACAGGAAGACCCGGAGCCAGCAAGTTCCTGAATAATAAAATACATTTATTATATTTAGTGTGTAATTCATTACCATTGTGTGGTTTACAGAATTGTACACTGTGTTATGAGTATTGTATTAATTGTTCTTTGACCAAATTCACTGTTGAGAATGCTGGTAATAAAGTATTTCATGTGAATTCATATCTCACCTAAAGCAGACAGGGCAGACAGATCACCTTTACATTCATATCAATTCAAGCCAATAATTATCAGAAATTGAAAACTTATCAGCTGACTTAACAGTTGAAAAAATATATAGAGAGAGATTTATGTAAATTTACAAAGCCTCAGGCCCGTACCAGACCCCTCCAACAAACCAGGCCCGGGTAATTAGTACCCGCTCCTCCACCCTCTCTGCGGACCTGGCTGTCTGTTTCTATTATGTTAATTGAATGTTGTTTCTATAAAAGAGACATTAAATAAATATGAATAGAATGACTTCGACTCTTCAGTGGTTTCAATGGAATGAATACATACGGGAAGACCGACAGTGGCATCCAGATGCTCAAAATTCCGACAGGGGTGTGGTAAGTATACTAACCATTTCCCTGTACCCACTTAACCTTCCCCCTCCCCCTGCAGTCTAACCCTAACCTTTCCCCACCCACCCGCAGCCTAACCCTAACCCTCCCACACCTCCGCAGCCTAACCCTAACCTATCCACGGTCTTTCTCAGCATGTTGGCTTTTCACATAGCTGACATATTAAATAAATGTATTCATAACTTACCGTTCATAGTGCCTGTTTCATTATGGACACTGCAAATTTAAGGACTCTTTGCTAATTAACACCCAGGAACAGATGGGAAGGGTGCTTATCCAAGCTGATGGAGTCTCTGCCTTCAAGTGTACATACATGTACACAATATAGATTAGCAGTGTTCCTAGTATTTGGAGTGTGTATCTGAATTTCTCTTTTTTATGTATAGTACTACAAGTCTCAGCATGGTAGAAGCTCTTATTATGTTTAAAATTAGGGTATGCAGTCTAGAACCCCCTCTCCAACACAAGAATCATGTTATCCAGGTATTATTCCCCGAACAAGAAAACAATGATCTAATATTATGTTACAGATGATAATTTGTATTAGTATTTAAAATTATACATTTGCATAGAAATTATACTTTACTGAGATTTCTAATCTCATAGCACAAGTTAGGACAAAGTTTTAAAAAAAAATTAGCACTTTATATGCAATCTAAATAATGCTCCCTATTTAATAGATAATAAAAAATTTTTATTGCAACACTAATGAAATTCATTTTATGACCAGCTATAACAGTGGTTCCCAACCTCGGTCCTCCAGTACCTCCAACAGTTCATGTTTTCCAGGTCACCTAGCACGTGCCCAGGTGTAATCATTACTCACTGACACATTTTAAAAGGTATCCGTTCACATTGTCGACCATGTTATGGTCGACAGTCATTAGGTCGACCACTATTGGTCGACATTGACATGGTCGACATGGACACATTGTCGACACATGAAAATGGTCGACACATGAAAGGTCGACACATGAAAAGGTCGACATGAGTTTTTTAACTTTTTTTTCTTTTGGGGAACTTTTCCATACTTTACGATCCACATGGACTACGATTGGAACGGTAATCTGTGCCGAGCGAAGCGGTAGCGGAGCGAAGGCACCATGCCCGAAGCATGGCGAGCGAAGCGAGCCATGTGAGGGGACGCGGTCCACTAATTGTGGTTCCCAGTCACTTTACGCAAAAAACGACACCAAAAAAAGTAAAAAAACTCATGTCGACCTTTTCATGTGGCGACCATTTTCATGTGTCGACCATGTGTCCATGTCGACCATGTCAATGTCGACCAATAGTGGTCGACCTAATGACTGTCGACCATAACATGGTCGACCATTCATACCGGAACCATTTTAAAAGACCCACAGGTGGAGCAAATTATTTCACTTGCAATCCTGTGACGAGACCTTGCAAACATGAACTGTTGGGGGTACTTGAGGACCGCGGTTGGAAACCACTGAGCTATAACATTGCGTGATACTACAGGCAAATAAATATATGCCCCTCAGGTGCTTGAAAGGGAGGGGTTATTCTGAACAAGAAAAATAAACCAAATAGATTTTCCCCAGCACACCAAGGGATATTAGCAATAAGATTTGAGCACTACATGAAAATTCTGAGATTTTAAGTTACATACAGATGTGTTCTATAATCTTTGCTGCGTTAGGCAGCATGTGACGGCACGGACCTCCCGCAGCCAGCAGCTCCCCCATTGACTTCTATGGGTAATAAAAGTTACCACTACCCACGCTGAAGGACCTCCTCCAGCTCCCGTTTACATATGTGTATCGGGAGCATTGGTCCTCGCTACCACTGCCAGGTCCCACCCCACCACCACCATTTACTTTAATGGTAGTAGAGTATGCTGTGCAGTGGCATTTAGCCTACGATGTGCAAAGATGTACGTGAACACATCTGTATATTTGCAAAGATATGGTTAAGCCACCAGGCCACATCACAGCTTCTCTGATACTGGTGGTCCCTAACTTCCATTTTATATTGCAGTTCTGAGAGGCACAGATAAGACCAGCATTTGGAGAGCATGCTGATTTTTGTAGTGCCATTTTGAGGACCTAGGAGTGACTCCAGGACCCATTCTGCGCATGTGCAGAGCAATTCCTGCGTGATCACAGGGAGCCCTCCATAAGAGTACGGGTGGCAGGAACAGCCAGCATTGCCAGAAATGGGCACTGGGTGACAGGTATAGGCAGTGGATGACAGGTATAGAAAGTGGGTGACAGAGAGAGGGTGACGTTGAGAGATAGTTGGTGAAAAGGAGATGGTCAGGAAGAGAAGATGTATCTGCACACTTATACCACTTTTACACTCGCACTCCCGGGTCACTCCCGGGATGCTTCCCGGGATGCGTCCCGGGATGCCTTCCCGGGACTGACCCCTTTCACACTGCACTAAGACCTGGGATCGACCCGGGACAGCCCCATTTACACTGATCCCGGGATATCCCTGCAAATGCACATGTGTGTCATTAGAAATGGCCTTTTCTGGCTCACATTGATGAGGTCACACTAGTCAACAAAGGGAGGGGTGGTGCCTGCTCACACCATTGCTGCAGTCATGGCCGACGGAGTACCAGTGTGTATGCCTGAGCTCATGATTCTTTCTGCTTTGCAGATGTTTCATACAGCCACTGACAGCATGATGCAGCTTATCACACTGTGCAGTATACTGCACATATATTTTATGAGGAGGAGGAGGGCGCAATTTATGCTGGATAGGGCTGCTAGTCGCCGCCAATATTTGCGCAGGAGGAGAGCCTTCATATCATCCAGGATGAGTATCATACTGAGCGTGAGTATGGGCCCTAACCGCTCATTTTGGTCCAGAGATCGCCGGCACGGAGAAGCCTTTATGAGGACCGTGGAAGCTTACCAGGATGAGGAGTGGATGGCTAACTTCCGTGTGTCTCGTGCAACCTTTAACTACATCCTGGAATTACTTACCCCAGCACTTGACATGCAGACCACCAGGCTTAGGAGACCCATCGAGGCACGCAGGAGATTAGCTATTGCATTGTGGTGGTATGCTACCCCAGGAGAGTACCGCTCAGTCTCATGCTTGTTCGGTGTTGCAATCTCCACCTGCTGTGTCATAGTCCACCAGGTGACTAAAGCAATTGTATCTACCTTATACAAGCGCTTCATATCTCTACCACAAGGACAGCGCTTACAGGATACCATCATTGGATTTGTGAAGCGAGGCTATCCGCAGTGTGGAGGAGCGATTGATGGGGCACACATCCCCATTATTGCCCCACGTGACAACCATGCTGACTATTTTAATAGGAAGGGCTGGCACTCCATCATATTACAGGCTGTTGTGGACCACAAATATTGGTAAGTGTTTATTTTTGGGGTGGTGGGATGAGTTGCATGTGTGAGTTTTACATTCTAATTGTTTTCAATTTTACTGTTCTTTAGTTTCCTAGATGTGTTTATTGGCTGGCCAGGCCGATCTCATGACTCCCGAGTTCTTGCCAATTCTGACCTGTACAACATCGTAGAGGAGAAGCAGGGAGGCTGGCTGTACCCCAAAGAGTGTGCAAAGATTGTGAATGGGGTGGAGATCCCTGTCCACATCATCGGGGATGCTGCATACCCTTTACGCCCCTGGATTATGAAAGGCTACACCCAACAGGTCCAGTTAACCCCAGAGCAACAAACCTATACTCACACCCTGAGTTCAGCAAGGATGGTGGTTGAGAACGCCTTTGGCAGGTTAAAAGGAAGATGGCGTTGTTTGATGAAGCGCAATGATATGGACCTTATGAATATGCCTAATGTAGTAGCTGCGTGCTGTATACTGCACAACATCTGTGAACTGCAAAATGAGCTATTCCTTCCTGAGTGGACTGTGCAGGACCCTGAGGTTATAAACCCACATGTGGAAGGTGCTTTGTTTGGGACTGCCTCAAACTCCGCTGCAGAACAAATACGCCACACTATTACGTCCAACCTTGCAGCACTGGTACAATAGTGTTTAAGAATCAGCACAACATGTTTGGTGAATGAAAATGTTTTTATTTTGTATTCCACCTTTGATCTTTGGGTTCATTATTTATGTTTTTCCAAAAAAAACACATTGCCAGCAACTGTGTATATATGCATAAACAATGTAGAAAACACTGTAAACATGGTCTACTTTACGCACAAATGGGAATGTTATGCCTAGATTTGCAAACAAGTTTTTATTGGCATAAAAAAAAAAAAAACACTGGTAGGTTTGTAGATACAACACCATAAACCACAGTGTCCCTGCAGTATATTATCACTGTGTAAAAAATAAATAAAAAGTGCTTTAATGTAGACACTATACAAAACAGAACATAGAAAAAAATGAAGGAAGGCACAAACAGTTGTGCATAAACAATGACCACACTGTGGTTATTTAACAACAAATAACAACCAAAAAAAGCAATTCACTGTGTTTCACGGCAAATTGCGCAATACAGTAAACTCTGGGCTTGGCGCACTAGATGGTGCAGTATTTGGGGCATAGTATGGACCAGGATTAAATGATGAAAAACCCTGCTCAGGGGGGTATTGTGAGTTGTGGTGTTGGTTTGGTGCTCTTGAGGTATTGGTCATACGCTCATAGAACGCCATGTTCATTTGGTGCAATTCCCTGTGGCGGTCATACTGCTCTCTACTCATGCGTTCCTGCATTGTCATGACTTGGGAAAGGAATGCATCATGCATTTGGCGTTCTGCCTCTAGAAACCTGTCGAGCCTTGCATCCTCCTGTGCGGACATTGTAGCGTCCATCTCTCGGAGTTGGTCGACAAGGACATTTGACATGGCTTTAGCCACTTGCTCCGCTCTGTTCAATTTCTTCCTTCTAGGCGGTACGGTGTAAACTGTGAAGAGAAGAAATACAAAATGAGCGTATATAAAAATAGCAGCGTTAGCAAACATGTGTTTGTGGCATTAATCCACCTATACACTAGCTACTCTGCAACATTGAACTTTTTTTAAAAATGCAAAGCCCCCCTGCGTGGGGGCAGAAAATGCAAAGTGTGCCACCGTGCCAGCAGCGTGTTGAGCGCAGTGATCCTGCAAGGGGCTCATTAGCGCTCGCCACGCTGCCGCCACACTGGCCACTCATACTACGCACATAACCGGATGATTAACAATTGTGGATTTGTGCTATGAGTGTTAATTTCTAAACATGTACTTACTGTTTTTCTGTAAAGTTGGGGTGACGGCACTTTGTACAGTCCCACTGTCACTGGTCTGAGCATCCACGACGTCTTCAATGGTTGCAGTTATGCTGTCGTCGTTTCTGGATGTGTTTATGGACGGCTGGGATGATGTGTCGCTGTCCTCAGGTGTGTCGTCAATTAACAACGGTGATGATGGACAGACGTCACTGCTTGTCTGTGTCTCTTCTGGAGTGCCTTCTGTAGCAGTGTACTGTGAACTGGAAGACAGACTCACCGGACTGCATATAGCTGTGTTTCCAAAGATATTGGCGCACATGTCATAGTACTGCCAGTCGATACGGCCAACACCGCTCTTTTTCCTGTTGTTGTCATGCACCTTAAGGAAATGCTTTTTAAGAGTTTTCATTTTGTTTAACACTTGCTGCTGTGTGCGGATGATTCCCCTGGCTTGCAGCATCTTGGAGATGTTTTTATAAATGACTGCATCTTTGACTGTGCCTGTGATCTGCCTCATAATTTCCTCCTCTCCCCTAATGCTCAGCAACTCTCTCACCTCCTGGTCTGTCCAGGTCGCCATGCTGCCTTCCTCACACGCATCAAGGACGCTCCCCAGGGCTCTGAATGATGACATCATCTTTTCTGAGCCCATGAAAGCTCCAATCGGAGGCCTTTTAACAGTCCCGGGTAGTGAATCCCGGGACGGGCCCTTTCACACTACCCAGCTTCCCGGGACGGTCCCGGGTTCAACCCTGCTTTTGACCTGGGATGAAATCCCGGGATGCTCGTCCCGGGAAATTGTCCCTGTACCCATTTACACTGAGAAGAATCCCGGGATGATGCACGTTCACGTGCAATATCCCGGGATTTTTCTGCGAGTGTAAAAGGGGTATTAGTGATCTGTAAACTAATTGGATCTTATCTGATACTTGAACCCCAGTAAAGAAAATATAAATCTATGCAGCCTCGTTAAAGCTATACAGCGAAACGTGCACGTCGGCGTTTCAGCGGCCTGCCACACTCCATAATAATGTATTGAATGGTGTAGAAATTATTATATAGACAGTTACTCTAGACCTTCTGACACCCTCGAATATTGAGGTGATAGAAATCGAATGCAAGTGTCAGGATAGGTTATCAGGGAATACCACCAAGAGTGTCCAAACCGTATAACAATTCAGATACTCAGACACAGACCATAAATGAATGATGTCATTGTTTAACATGTGTGTATGTCAGTAGCAGCACTGCGCGGCCACTTTGAAACTCACTTACTCAGGTGCTATATTTAGCATGTGGCAACTAAATACTATACTTACCATATTCTATAGTGATAGTAGTTGATCCATGGTAATTATACATAATATTGTGCTCCACTTATTAATATAAAAGATTTGAACCAGTGATTGAGTACACACTCTCTAGCCTCTAAGCAGAACCCAGTGATACACAAGTGAAGTGTACTGTGCAGCATAATTTGATACATTGTTTAATTATAAACACAGGTGCAGCCAGAATAATAACAGTAATGTAGCAATATCATTCCTGTGTCATTTTATCGCGAATACAGGTTGCTACAACATTAGAGTGAAAGTATCACTGGATAAGTAAATGCTGGCAAGTGTATAGGAGTGATAGAACTGTCACCTATGTAATTTAAGAGCCATAGCACAATTCTGTGACATATTCCTTGACTAGTGTTTACTACAGGGACATTAATCCATGGTATCTTTTTAATAAAAATCTATAAAATGTGAAGTGAATAAGTGGAATTCACCCAAATATAAAAAAATAAGAGACACATTTCTCTAGCAATTTTGACCCTTATTGCAGGGGCACCTACCTGTGGGGCACCTTTTCCCAATAAAAAGTCAGCAAGATATATATGTAGTGATGGTGTGGAATGTATAAAATGAATAAAAACGTGTAGATTATACGCACACACAAAAAACACACATCACATCTGCAAAAGAGATTTATTGGGATAAGTGACTTTTCACATTATACTTTCACAACACCAGGTTGCAATTAGACATACATCTTTTTACCCTGCAATATTTCATTAGTATAAAATAGGCTGTATTAATATTGAATAGATAGCACTGAGTGATCTGATCGGACATTATATCTGGATCCACAAGGGCACTACAAATTCTATTTCTACACCACATCAGGAGTTATATGTGGTAGTGCCGCTTTTTAAATCTATTCACATTTATCTTTATTTCTTCTTATTCACTATATGTTTGTATATGTCTAAATTTTTAACCTCTATGTTTTGCTGTGTAAATCCCCAGAGAAAAGGGATATTTTAGAAGGTGTAAGCAATAAAAGCTAAGTTTTAATTAATACCAGAATACAAAGTATACCAGTGCGCCCTACTAGGCAACTACTTTTCGATTTCCCTCCCTGTCTTTTCCCCTTTATTCAGAAAAGGAGATGGTGACAGGTATAGGCAGTGGGTGACAGGGAGATGGTGACAAGTATAGGCAGCGGGTGACTGGGAGAGAGTGACAGCTATAGAAAGTGGGTGACAGCGAGAGGGTGACAGTGATAGGTAGTGGGTGACAGGGAGAGAGTGACATTTCAAGGTAGTGGGTGACAAGGAGAGGGTGACAAGTATAGACAGTGTGTGACAGGTATAGGCAGTGGGTGACAGGGAGAGAGTGACAGTGAGAGGTAGTGGGTGACAAGGAGAGGGTGACATGTATAGGCAGTGGGTGATAAGTATAAGCAGTGGTGACAGGTATAGGCAGTGGGCGACGGGGAGAGGGTTACAGGTATAGGCAGTGGATGACAAGGAGAGGGTGAGAGATAGCAGGTGACAAGGAGACGGTGACATGTATAGACAATGGGTGACAGGTATAAGCAGTCGGAGACAGGGGAGGGTGACAGGGAAGTAGGGTTTTAAGCAAAGCCAGGTGTATTTTACTAGATAGTGCTCATCCTTTTAATATGCTTTTTGTAAAACTTCCGTCACTAAAGAGATTTCGTTCTCTGATGGCTCGTACCAACCGGTTTAGGGTTAGTTTTATCCCATCTGCTGTACGTATGTTAAACGAATGATTTATTTTTATGTTTGTTTTATGTTCTCGCTTGCTACTATTTGATGCCTTGTACAATGTAATTTCGTCTGTCAATTTGTTTTGGCTGATGACAATAAACTTGAACTTGAACTTGAAAGTGGTGATAAGTGTGTTGCATATATTACAATTAGTCTACCTGGGCCCAGAACTGTGGAGCACGGAGGAAGGCAGGCTTTTCTTCTTAATGCTGGGGACGGTCAGTGACTCATGAGATCAAGAACAAAATCAGGCTCGCCACTTAGTCACACACAGGAAGCCGAATCAGAAAATAGGTAAGAACTGAGTGGATAGGGGTGGAGAGGGGAGACTGGAAGTGGCGCTGGAAGTGGCATACAGTATAATGAGTCAGTGTGACTCATTGTAATGCCACCAGCTGCGGGCCCCTTCACTGCAGCAGGGCCCTGGTGTATTGTACCGGCTGCACCGCTGCTAGTTCTTCCTCTGCCTGAAGACTTATCTGGAGTATGAAAACTACTATACATCTGTTATCTGTTGTTGAGATCCAGTCTCTTTGTAAAAAAATAAAGATTTTTTTTATAGTAAAAAAGCACTGATGAGTATAATAATAATAATAAGCATTAGCAGTAGTAGTAGTAGTAGTAGTAGTAGTAGTAGTAGTAGTAGTACTAGAAGAAGAAGTAGTAGTAGCAGTAGTATAGTATAATCTAAGTAACGTACCATGTGATATTCTTATCATAACTACAAATCTAAACAAAATAAAACTCTGCATTGAAAGCTGACAATTTTGAATACTGATTTCTCCATGTAATCTGGTAAAAATCCATATAATCAACCGCCTGTTCTTACAATTGACCTTTTTATGATTTACAAATATTTTTAATACTATCTGGTAGCTAGGTGAAGTCACACAGCAAACCCAACAATATATATGCCTTATTTACATACACTTAATACTGAAATAATGAGTAAAGCAGAAGAAATTGAGTTAGTCCATTAACCCTGTATCATCAGCTCAACGTCTCAGCGGAAATTGCTGATTTTTATAACAGGGCTGAAAGCAGAAGATTGTGTATCTGCTTTATAAACTGCAGGCTGAGAGATAATGTGTACACTGGCTACACAGGCAGCAGAGTGGAAGGAGTCTGAGGAATATTTAGAAGGACGCAGGTAAAACATTTCTGTTTTTTGAAAAACTATTTAGTTAAGTGACTATTTACTAAGCAGTGATAAGACTGGAGAAGTGAGCCAGTGGAGAAGTTGCCCCATCAACCAATCAGCAGCTCTGTATCATTTTGTAGTATGCAAATTACAGATGTTACTTCAGTGCTGTATGTTTGCCATGGGCAACTTCTCCACTGGCTCACTTCTCCACTCTTTTCACTGCTTAGTAAATGTCCCCCTTAGATCAATATTTTCAAAAAGGTTTATTATACTTTATCTACGCTTAATGTATAACACCAAGCGGGCTTAAATAAAAAGAAAGTAAGAGTTGGTTACATGTAAGTGCCAGCGTGTCTTTTTAAAATGAAGAAAAAAATTAATAAACTATGTCAAAAAGTTGTGTGGCCCCATGTTTGCTGGGGTATGCAATTACATAACAGTAGGATTCTTTATACGGTCAATTGTCACCACTGGGAAGTTATAGTCATGCAGCATCAGGTAATGTAGGCAATACTGTATTATATAATACTGTATACTGTAATAGTGCTATAACTAAACAGTTATTGAAACATCAGCAACAGTGCAGCAATAGATATAGTGCAGTCACCCTAACTTGCAGTTGGCACTGAGGATGGTCTGCAAGTACAGGTGGACCTACAGTAGACTGTGTAAATGTTTCCATAGGGTCACAGCTGGGTTTGATTGCCAACACAGCTGTAGCAGAGTGCAATGGGCTAATAGGCAGGAATATTGATATATTGAGATTGATTTATTGTCATCACTTTTTATTACTGTTTGTCAGCAGATGTAAGATATTCACATTGTTTAATGGTTGACAAAAATCCTGCACGATATAATAATACATTTTTAGTTGATCATTTGTAGTCTTCTACAGGTTTAATCACTAAAAGATTCTCTAGAAATAATGTACTGCACTTGCATACCCAACATGACCCGCCCCACTAGGAACAAAGGGGGTAATTCCAAGTTGATCGCAGCAGGACATTTTTTAGCAGTTGGGCAAAACCATGTGTACTGCAGGGGAGGCAGATATAACATGTGCAGAGAGAGTTAGATTTGGGTGGGTTATTTTGTTTCTGTGCAGGGTAAATACTGGCTGCTTTATTTTTACACTGCAATTTAGATTGCAGATTGAACACACCACACCCAAATCTAACTCTCTTTGCACATATTATATCTGTCCCCCCTGCAGTGCACATGGTTTTGCCCAACTGCTAAAAAATTTCCTGCTGCGATCAACTTGGAATTACCCCCAAAATGCTCTGTTTCTGGACTTCCCTCTTAATTTATTATTGCTATCACCTGTGAAGAAACAGCTTTCTTATCATTTAACTAGTTCAATCAACACAGGTGATGGAAATCATAAATTAAGAGGGAAGTCCAGGAGCAGAGCATTTTGTACCTAGTGGGGCGGGTCATATTGGAGAGTATGCATTTGTTTCCATAATCCTAATCCATAATCCTAATATATACCCCATATTGCCCACAAATGTATTTTAACAGTCCTTAAACTGTTCTACATGACAGCTAATGCCTAGATCAGTGATTTTCAACCTTTTTCAACTTGCGTCACACAGAACAAGACTTTACAATTGCCAAGGCACACCCTCAGTCCCCCATGGGAAAAAACACACACACACACACACACACACAAACTTGTCCCCAAGGGAAAACACACAAACACACACACATTGGCCCCCACAGTAATTAAACACACTGGCCCCATAGTAATACAAATTGGACCCACAGTAATTAAACACATCAGAACCCACAGTAATACAAACACACTGGACCCATAGTAATACAAATTGGACTCACAGTAATCAAACACATGGCCCCACAGTTATCAATCACATTGACCCCTAAAGTAATACATCAAACACACTGTCCTCCACAGTTATTCCACACACTGCCCCCACAGTAATTCTACCAACTGTCCCCCACTGCCCCACAGTAATTCCACACACTGCCCCCACTGTAATGCCACACACTGCCCCCACTGTAATGCCACACACTGCCCCCACTGTAATGCCACACACTGCCCCCACTGTAATGCCACACACTGCCCCCCATTGCACCCACAGTAATTCCACACACTGCCCCCCATTGCACCCACAGTAATTCCACACACTGCCCCCCATTGCACCCACAGTAATTCCACACACTGCCCCCCATTGCACCCACAGTAATTCCACACACTGCCCCCCATTGCACCCACAGTAATTCCACACACTGCCCCCCATTGCACCCACAGTAATTCCACACACTGCCCCCCATTGCACCCACAGTAATTCCACACACTGCCCCCCATTGCACCCACAGTAATTCCACACACTGCCCCCCATTGCACCCACAGTAATTCCACACACTGCCCCCCATTGCACCCACAGTAATTCCACACACTGCCTCCCACATTAATTCCACACACTGCCCCCACAGTAATCCCACACACTGCCTCCCACTGCCCCCACAGTAATTCCACAAACTGTCCCCCCACAGCTGATGGACGTTGGGCATCAAGCGATCGATCACTTACCCCTGCATATCATGCAGGAAGAGAGAGCACTGAATGCTTCTGCAGCTGCCTCTCTCCCCAGCGCAACACACAGCAGCGTGCCTGCTGGGCTGGGGAGAGATGCTGGTGCTGGGCTGGGGAGAGATGCTGCCGCAGCAGCAGTCACTGCTCTCTCTCCCCGCAGCCAAGTGCCGGCGATGTATACGGGGAAGGTGGTGGTGGTGATGGTGGGGAGGGGGTGCAGCAGGACCCTCCAACAGGCCAGGCCCAGGTAAACAGTACCCAACCCCCCCCCCCCCCTCCGCTCGCAGCTAATGCAGCTGGGTGTGGGGGGCACCCCCCTCCTGATGCCACTGGTTATCTAAACTACAGTACTGTATGTCGTTTTTTATATAATAGAAGGGATAATGAAGGCCATATTTTATCACTGTGTATGAATATGTTAATGGCCCATATAGAAGGGTATTCTATGACAAACTGTTTAGTATAAGGATATTAAAAATAACATAAAGTCACCCAATATTGCTGAAAATAACAGATATAGGGGCTGAGTAGGACAAATCTTTCTGTGTGGACACAAATAGTGCATTTTTTGCAGACAGTGCATAGGAAGAAGCAAAATTAAGCATGTTTGCATATCTCCAGCCTATTCTGAGTCATATGAAACTCAGACGGATCTGTCTTCCCATGAAGTTGGGCAGTATTTCTCTTCTGAGCTTTAACTATCCTTCATATAATTTCTCCTATCATCATACCTATATGTCTAATCTGCAACCACCTCATCAAACATCCCCCATGTACGCAGGAAGTACCGATCCCACTGGAGCCCTCTTTTCCCTCACACTTTATGTAAGGGTGCATTTACCCTTTTCATTTATGATGATCTTCAGTACAGGTTGAGTATCCCTTATCCAAAATGCTTGGGACCAGAGGTATTTTGGATATGGGATTTTTCCGTATTTTGGAATAATTGCATACCATAATGAGATATCATGGTGATAGGACCTAAGTCTAAGCACAGAATGCATTTATGTTACATATACACCTTATACACACAGCCGGAAGGTCATTTTAGCCAATATTTTTTATACCTTTGTGCATTAAACAAAGTGTGTCTACATTCACACAATTCCAGGGGCGGAACTCTGGGAGGCAGTGGAGTCGGCTGCCGCCGGGCTCCTGGCCTCAAGGGGGCGCATCTCCTCCACACTGTCTCCCGCTGCCTGACTCCTGAAGAGGAGCTTTCGTGTCAGTGTCAGGGGGAGCCCGCAGATCAGGAGGACTGGAGGAGCTACTCGCAGCCTGGAACCTGTCACCGGAAGAGGAGGAGCTCGTAGCAGCATGAGCACCCTCAGCGTTCTGAGGGAAAATCCCACCGGCCAGCCGCTGTGTGCTCCGGCTCTGCGGGTAAGTGGAGGTCCAGGGCAGCCTCACTTACCCTTCCTTGTGATGGTCACATAATCGTGCGTGCCGAATGCCGGTGATTGGGGGGCGCGCGCGCGGGGTGGGGGGGGGGTCTTATTGTATACATTGCTGGGAGGTGCTGCACTTCGGATCCCTTCAATAATGACACACACAGCAGCACCATTATATAATCAATATTTCAATCTGGTACTATAGATTGTCACCAGGATACCATACCTGATGACAATCTATAGTACCAGATTGAAATATTGATTATATAAAGGTGCTGCTGTGTGTGTCATTACTGAAGGGATCCTAAGTGCAGCACCTCCCAGCAATATATTAAAACTTCTTGTGGGGGCACCAGAATAAGTAAATGTATAGAGAGAGAGAGAGAGAGAGATGTGGAATTCAGTGGCACTCCACAGACTTGAATATATTAATAATAAATAATTAATCCATGAATTAAATAAAGTATGGAGTATTAACTGTATAGAAGTCTGTGGAGTGCCACTGAATTCTACATCTATATGAGACCGTTGCTTTGACCTAAGGAGGGCACCACAGCAAGAATTAATTGTACCCTCAAAGGAGTGTCAGGCTCACAGTCCTATAAAAAAATAAAATATATAGATAAATAGATAGATAGAGATAGATGATAGATAGATATAGATATAGGCAAAGTGTGACATCCCTAGATGCTCCCAACACCAGGTAAGAGATACTGCATGGCACTCCAGGACGTCTTTGAATCAATTACATTTTACTGCAATATATAACCCAGAATCGTTGATATATTGCGGTAAAAGTTTATTGATTTAAATAAGTCCTGGAGTGCCATGCAGTATCTCTCACCTGGTGTTGGGAGCATCTAAGGAAAGGACGCCACACTTATATACATCATTATCAGCAAGGGCACCCAGGCAACTGCATATACAATAGTGAGTACTGAACCACAAGATGAATATATATATATATATATATATAGTATTATCATTTACTGTATCAGTGCGCAGTATGTTAGTGTCCATGGAATACAGTGACTTGCATACTCCCTTTTGTGTGGACGGTGTAATGGTTATCATTATGCATCACAGCACTGAGGTCATGGGTTCTGTTCCCGCCATGGCCCTGACTGTGTAGAGTTTGTATAGTCTCCCATTGCTGGCGTGGTTACCACCAGGTACTCTGGATAGGTAGGTTATTTGGCTCCCAACAAATATTAACCCTAGTACATGAGTGTACAGGGGCAGACTACATTGGCCAAGTATTTCTTATCTGCCATCAAATTCTATGTGACAGGTCTCGCAATAGTACAGCTGTCTGGTTCTCGCCTCTGGCCGGGGAGAAGGAGTGCAGACTAGAGTCCTGGGAGCTGCTATCCACCTCCTCCTTCTCCAGTGTGACCTGCCACCTCCACACTTCCCTATGATTTGTCCCTGAACTGTGATCAGGACTAATGCTAGGAGAGAAAGCCTTGTGATGAACATCTGCTTAATTCTCCACGTCCGCCACCCTGCCTGCTGTATGTGAGAGTGTAGAGAGCAGTCACTGGACGTTGTGCCCCCTATACTGAGCGGGATATCAGAGTTATTTCTGCGTCTTCCGTCATTCTGCTGCGGAGCCCATCCACACACTGCTGATGCGGGGGTCACCCACTTTATAGGCTGCTACACAGGTACTTATGGTGTTAAAATAGGAAGAAGAGCTGTTGTGTAGCCTACACATGGAGCCCTTCTCATCAATCCCTATAATTATGGGGATTGTTATTAACTGCGCCAGGGCAGTCGGACTTAATCCCCTGCTGTATTGTTCTTGAAAGTGGCGTTTGTGTGTTGTTTATATATATACTGTATATCGGCACACCACTGCGCCAAAGCATCTACATTGTGACACGCTAGTGGGTGAGGGAGTACTGTAGATTTGCTATAATGGTATGCTGGTGTCTATTTTATTGTGATGACTGACTTGGAGTGCCGTCCACTTTGTATGTGTATATATATTACTATTGGGAAAGGCACCTGAGCACGCTACTACTGTTCAACATGAGTGCCGGATAGCTACATATGAAGGGCGTGTGTGTAGGAGGGGGGGGGGGGGGCACCAACACTTATCATGCCTCCGGGCGACTGGGGCGAACTTACGCCACTGCACAATTCATTTATGTTTCATATACACCTTATACACACAGCCTGAAGGTCATTTAATACAATATTTTTTATAACTTTGTGTATTAAACAAAGTTTGTGTACATTGAGCCATCAAAAAACAAAGGTTTCACTATGTCACGCTCACTCAAAAAAGTCCGTATTTCAAAATATTCCATATTTCGCAATATTTGGATATAGGATACTCAACCTGTATTAAGAAAAAAAAATCTCCTACCTTGTTTTGTATGGGATGCAATTAAAATACCAGCAGTCGGGATTCCAAATACTAACAGTGGGATCCCGACATCCAGAATCCCGACACATTCCAGAGGTAAGTACAGGGGTTAGGGATATGTACTAGGGGAAGGGCTAGTATGCGGGGGATGGTAGTTTTGTTTCTAAAACAAAGCGGTATGAATTGAACGCACAAGCAGCTCCTGCTGTTTAAAATTATATACAGCAGGTTTATATTCTGTGTGTAATAAGAACTGTATTTGCATACAAAATGTTATGCTACAGTGTATTCCATCCATACACTGTAACATACTTAGATACAGTCGCAATTACACAGTGAATATAGCCATGCCACATATAATTTAAATCAGCATAAACTGCTTGTGATTCCTGGAGGACTGGAGATTATTTAGGGTGTGTACTGCTTTAATCATGGGACTTTTGGGGGACAATGGGTGACTTTCTCTGCAAAGTGATTTCTGCACACCATTACATTGCCCGAATTCTGGTAAATATACGCACATTTGTAATGCCCGATACGGTGCGATACTTTTCCGGCCGGCATTATTGGCTCCCATTACATCTCAGGATATATCCGTATTTGAAATACAGTATGGTTTGTAACCACAACTACAGTACCTACCTTCTCCCTTTATGTAAGAAAATATTTACATATGTTGTTGTTGTGACGGGGCAATCTCAATATCGACCACTTAAAGTACTATTATCTATTACAAAGTAAATAATGAGCAAGTACAATTCATACACAGTCATTCTGAAATGATGCATGGTAATAAGTGGAGCCCCATTCAAGGCTTACCCCTTAAACGGAAGGAGCTGGCCGTGGTCACCTGGACCTTTGGCATGCTGCTTCACGGCTCCTCTCTCTGGAGCACAGGTGCCTTCTGCAGCCCCTCTGCTGTCACCCACTGTCCCATGCCTTCTACCTCCCGGCTCCACTGACGGCACCTGGGAACTTGGGCCTCAGGGTGCAGCTGGTGTCACAGCTCTGGCCTATAGTCATGGCTGAGTGACCCAGCGCCCCCCCCTTCCCCCCCCCCCCCCCTCCACCCGGAGCTGCTTTTCTACAGTCCTTCACTCTGCAGCTCACAAGAGTGCTCCCTGATCTGCTGCTGACATCCATTTTTTCCCCTCTGCTGTGCTCCCACAGTGTTTTGGGTTAGTAACCAGTGGGGTGTCCCATGCCAGCTGACCCATCTGCTAAGAGCCATGAATCCCCCCATTGAGCACTATAGTGGGACATATCTTCTGCCTCTCCATCTGGTCTCTACCAGGGCTCTTAAATCTGTACCCCCTACCTACGTTCACTATTGGAGATACTCATTTACACATGTACATCTACAGTCATCTACAGCTTTATCCCTCGTGAGGACGCTACCAACTAATCTTATATTACAAATTGAATAACTCTCTTCACTATGGCTGTTGTTTGCTGAACATCATGCATTCACACAGTGTTAGAGATTTTACTCAGAGGTGTATCTAGGGGTCCGAGCACCCCTGGCAAAGTAAGGGTCCGCCCCCCCCCCCCCCCCCCCCCAACACTCACACACACACCCTACACACATTTGAAATAAGGAGTGAGTATTGCTAATAGGACATGGTCTTGTGGGGCAAGGGTGTTGTCAAAATAGGACTTCCCCCCTAACCCTAACCCACCTTTCCCACAGACTAACCCTAACCCGCCCCCCCCCAGCCTGTTCAGTGGTGCCTAACCCACCATTCCTAATCTCCCTCCCTGCAGCCTAACCCTCCCAGCCTAAATCTAACCCTCCCACCCTCGCAGCCTAACCCTCCCACCCCTGCAGCCTAGCCCTAACCCTCCCACGTGGCTTGCCAGTGGAGACTTTAGCACCAACTCAATCCGGATTTTGGCATTCTGCATCGCTATCTATGTTGGGATGCCAGCATCATTCTGAGCAGTTTCGGTATGATGGCGTCAGCTTTCCGACCGCCGGGATACCAAACACCGGCATCTTGACTGCATCCCGAATGAAATGCTAATGAGATGAGCCTCAAATGGATCCAGCCATTAACCAAACACCATTAGTTGGATGGTAGAAGTGCTGCTGGGAGCTGTAGTTTATTTTGAGTCTGATTACAAAGTGCGGTGCTGCTGGACACTAGTCTGATCACTAGTGCAGTGCGGTGCTGACAGACACCGGGACCACGGTGGCAGTAACAGACTCTGACCAGTCACAGTCTGCCAGTACTACTTTTCTACCCTTTGGCCACGGGTGGCACTGCCAGGCGGCGCTCCCTCCTTGCCTGGCGCCCCTGGCGAGTGTCATCCTTGCCAATGGGTAGATACACCCCTGATTTTACTGGCTTTCAATGACTGTATACTAATAATCTTCTGTTCTTTTATTGACCCCTGCTAGCCACCTAGCCCTCTATGCTGATTTACTCATTGTAGCTGGTTTCCACGTTCTCAAAATGTTGCAGAAGGTCCGCAAAAATGTAACTACTCCTAAACATAACAGCACAGTGATGGATTGAAGCAGGACACAAGCCTTCACCTCCACCTTAATAAAGAGCGAGAGTACTGGAGGTAAACACACACACACACACACACACACACACACACACACACACACTCACTGTGACTGGTGTTAACCCCAGCAGCTCATTTAAACTAGTTTACTTAAGCTTATATACAGTATATTGCCCTAATCTATAATGCTGAGACTACTCATTTTAACCACTGTGACAGCTACAGATTATATATATTCTGGGCATTAATAGGCGCTGATTACTTTTATTTTTAACATACTGTATTTTAATTGTCACAACTAGCTATCAGCAGCCAATCATGATTGTGAGGAATGCATTTGAAAATGTGTGTTTGTATTAAATAATTTTTTTTTAATATTTTCTCATACGTCCTAGAGGATGCTGGGGTCCACTTCAGTACCATGGGGTATAGATGGTTCCGCAGGAGCCATGGGTACTTTAAGACTTTTCAAGGGTGTGAACTGGCTCCTCCCTCTATACCCCTCCTCCAGACCTCAGTTTAGAAAATGTGCCCAGGCAGACTGGATGCACTCCAGGGGAGCTCTACTGAGTTTCTCTGAAAGACTTTATGTTAGGTTTTTTATTTTCAGGGAGAACTGCTGGCAACAGTCTCCCTGCTTCGTGGGATTTAGGGGGCAGAAGTAGGAACCAACTTCCTGAATAGTTTCATGGCTCTGCTTCTGGCTGACAGGACACCATTAGCTCCTGAAGTGAACTGAATGCTAGCTGCGGCTATGTGCTCACTCCCACAGCCCGCAGTCACCCCCTTACAGAGCCAGAAGTCAGAAGACAGGTGAGTGTAAGAAGAAAAGGATCTTCAGACATTGTGACAGCTAAAAGGTACCGCGCAGCAGGCGGGAACGCTGCGCGCCATGCTACCCATCACACACAGGCACTGCAGGGTGCAGAGCGCTGGGGGGGGGGGGGCGCCCTGGGCAGCATGAAACCTAGTAAAACTGGCAAATAAAGGGGCATAAGATGCTGAGGCACAGTCCTACCCCCGCCAGTATAAAAAAATTACCTCATAAATGCTGAGGAGAAACACGCCATTACGGGGGCGGGGCTTCCTCCTCAGTCAGCCAGCACACTGCTCAGCGCCATTTTCCCTCCTTCCAGGCTGCAGAGAAGAATGCTGGTCCTCCTCCACTGCTGAACCAAGTATCAGGGTGCAAAACAAGGTGGGCACAGTGAAATTTGGTGCTATATATTGTGTGATTACCATTATAAAAGCACTGCATGTCAGTGGGCATTTTGTGTTTCACAGACAATTTATTACTGGCGCTGGGTTGTGAACTGGCAAATCCTGTCTGTGTCCTTCTGACAGATTTTACTGTGGGTCTGTCCCCTATAAGTCCCGGAGTGTCTGTGGTGTGTTTGTGCACGTGTGTGACATGTCTGAGGCAGGGAGCTCTTCCCCTGAGGGTGCCATTTTAGGGACACAGAGTTGTAATGTGGTGGCGCTGCCGGCACACCACGAGCCTGAATGGGGGAAAGAATTACGTGATAGTGTGAATCATATCAGTAAGAGATTGGATAAGTCTGAGTCTCATGCAGAGAGCTGGAGAAAATAAGTGGAAGATGTGATTTATAGTTCTGCCTTTTCATCCGCAGGCGACCCCTCTGGGTCACATATAAACATCTTAGTGATATTTGGTGGACCCCTTTCTTTGAAAGTAAAGCATTCATAATCATAACCAGAAATAACGACACCGAGACTTGAATTTGGCAGAAAATTGCTAGCTATTTATTTGTCCCTAACCATTAGGAAACCTGTAATAAAAAGAGATTAATTTAATATGCCGCTCCATCTGGCATATGGTGGCGGCCCAAAAGAACGGCTCCTTAATCTAAATTAACTTAAATAACTCAATCCTATAAATTTACTAAAAGCTTACCATAAACCGGTAATAGGTGACAACTCAACCCCCACAGTGGCTACCCACCGCTCCTGGGTGCCCTGCCGCTGCCTTCCCGGATGGGTGGTCAAGCGGCCATAAGTCGATGGAGGTGAGTGCACCTAAACCACAACAAACTGTAAAACACTACAGTTTTCTCTACCATACGAAACTGCCGTTCTTTTCCGCCAATAAATAGCCAACGAAAACAGCCAACAACTTAGAGCCAAAGCACCACGTGCCACAATCTCCAACTACCAGGGCGGGAGGGAGGGAAACCAAATCACCAAGAGACTTAAAATGGCCTCGCCTTCCCTATATATATCAAGCCCTCCCCTTAAAGGCTGTACTTTCCTAACAGCTAGGTCCACCCCTCCCCAGATGTTTAACTCTTTTCTCTCCTATGCAGTCAATACTCTCTTCTAAACATCTTAGTGATATTTGGTGGACCCCTTTCTTTGAAAGTAAAGCATTCATAATCATAACCAGAAATAACGACACCGAGACTTGAATTTGGCAGAAAATTGCTAGCTATTTATTTGTCCCTAACCATTAGGAAACCTGTAATAAAAAGAGATTAATTTAATATGCCGCTCCATCTGGCATATGGTGGCGGCCCAAAAGAACGGCTCCTTAATCTAAATTAACTTAAATAACTCAATCCTATAAATTTACTAAAAGCTTACCATAAACCGGTAATAGGTGACAACTCAACCCCCACAGTGGCTACCCACCGCTCCTGGGTGCCCTGCCGCTGCCTTCCCGGATGGGTGGTCAAGCGGCCATAAGTCGATGGAGGTGAGTGCACCTAAACCACAACAAACTGTAAAACACTACAGTTTTCTCTACCATACGAAACTGCCGTTCTTTTCCGCCAACAGCGAAAGACTCATCCCCAAAGTCTTTCGCACCGCCACCAGAAACCTACCCTAACTCCTGCAAAGCGAAACCTAGATCCTCCAGAAAAAACATCATCTCCTCCTCGGATAGATGTACTCCATCGCACCGGAAAAGGTGGCTGTCTCTGCACCGTATCCTCGGGTGGCGGACCACCCTACCCGCCGTGGGACAGCACCCACTGTGCCACAGCTCCTTACACCATTTTCCGGGCCTCATCAATCCGGCGACCATCCGCCACACCCCTCCAACACAAATCTCGGCACCATCATGGAAAAAACCAACACACAAATTGGTCCATTGCGCGGTCACACTTGCCAGATCCTGTATCATGGCCCACCGCAGCTCCAAGGATGTCCTCTTCCCCTAGTCGCTGCCCCCTAGATGGACAACGAAAACCTTAGGGACTCCATGCTTGCTGGCCTGACTCACTAACCTACTCCTCAGCTCACCCCACATCATTCCTCGCCAGCCAAGCCATCTGACACCCTGTATTCCAAACAATGCCTGAGACCCTTCTGAGGCCACAAACCTGGCCGCCCCGTAAATGTAAGAGTGGCCAACCACCCAAATGGTCAAATTGACTTAAAACCATCCTGAAGGGAAAAAGAGGGGTAGGATTGATTACTAAGAGGCTTATTCATTGTTTATACTGAAGGATCTGCCAAAAAAGAAAACTTTATGACTCGCTGTTGCAGCAGTCACGGCCTAGCCGACTGCACCACTTTTCGTTGCCAATTTAGAAGTGCAATTAAAGACACAAAGGGGGAAAATCAAATAAAATTAAATGAAATAAAAACAGGGGGGGGGGGGGTGGAAGGGGGGGGGGGGTATAAAATGGGAAACACATGTAATAACTCAGCTGGAGGTGAAACGTAAAGACCTGCTGAGGGACTCTGATTAGACCAAATTAGCCGAATTATGGATTAGAATTCAGTCCGTCAAGTCAGGCAAAAAATCGCAAATAACTCCAGACCCCCGCTGCCGACTCATGCCAGCAACGGCGAGTAGCTAATCCCTGAGTAGGATAACAAACAAAAACAAAACAAAAGGGGTAACACCAACAGACGCACAACACCACAAATTCACAGAACTGTAACAGCATAATACATTGCGACTTTACGCAAAGCACCAAGCGCAAACCGACCTCTCATGCGACGGGGCGAATATATCGTCTATAACTCGCTGCTTTCCATCGCCCCACCGCCTGTATATCCGTTCTGGAGTAGCCCGCCGCAGCAGCCGACGTCACTGCGCCTATGCGAAAGGAGTGGGTACCAAAAGCAGTGGGTGGGAGGCCCAGGCCCGCCAAACAGCGACTCAGCATCCATTGAAACTGGTATTTCGTGACTGGCAGCCCATCATAATGCAACAGCCCAGACCCCTCCTTAACGGGTCGCACCCCCACGTATTGCAGTGCCAGCCTCACCGGGCAACGCTCTCTTCCAGCGCTGATACCATTGTAACCCAGCGCCCTCTCCCCACCTGATCCGTCTTGGAGCGTCGTAACCTGCACAGCCAGGACCTCTCACCCACTACCAAGTCCTCGACCAGCAAACGCGAATCTGCTCTCTTGGAAGGCGCTAACAACTCAGAAAATCGAAAGGCTCCGTGGAAAGCCATCGAGAACGCCAAACTAAACAAAAGCGTCTCAAACCTGGACGACTCAACTCGCCCTCCGGCCATTATTACGGCCGGCAACAAAGCCGCATCGATGGCCGCCTCCTATCTGGTGGCGACGGCGCAACTCGCGCCCACCCTTTCACTGCCTTCCGCAGAACTTCGCTTTTCGTTACGTCAGGGACGCCTCGCAGCTTGCAGAAAAAGAAATGCCTGCCAAGTACCGAGAAACCACTGCTCGTGACCTGTCGGAGACGTAGCGCTGCCACCTAACAGAAAGCAACAGCCGATGCCTGCTCTTACCTTGATGTTGCCGCCCCCGGACAAACTCCTCCCACTCACTCCAAGCCTGTCAGTACACCTTGCGCGTGTCCGGCGCGATTGACCGCAACGCTAAACCCTTCAGTCCGGTACGGTCACCTGCCAAACATAACCGGGACAGTGAAAACCTTGCTCTTCGGCCTTGGGAGCCAAACCCCCGAAATCTCTCCCACTGTCCACGCGACAACGCGTCTGCGATTTCGTTTTCCAACCCGAGCACGTGCTGCGTCCGGAACTATAGGTTCTTACGCAAGCAAGTGAAAAGCAGTTGTACAAGAACCCGTAGTACCACCAGCGATTTCGCCCTTTGGTTATTAATCGCATGTACCACGGCCAGATTAACTCCCTGAACACTATGCTGCGGTTAGCCAACCGATCGCCCCAAACTTCCAGCGCCACCATAATGGGAAAAAAGCTCCAGCAGCACCAGATCCTTTTTAAGACCTTCGCTATGCCACTTCGCCGGCCAAGATGCCGCACACCACGATCCCTACAGAAGACAGCCGAATCCAGAGGAACCCGCAGCATTGGTAAAAAACTGCAAACTCTCGCTGTCAATGGCTGGCGCTTGCCATATGCTCACCCCGTTGAATTCCTCCAGGAATGAAGCCCAAACGGCCAAATCCCTTTTTAACTCAGAGGACAAACGAACGAAATGATGCGGCCTGGCACACCCCGCTGCAGCTCTGTCGAGCTTCCTGCAGAAAACCCTGCCCATCGGTATCACCCGACAAGCAAAGTTCAGCATGCCCCGCACGGACTGAGCCTGCCGCAGCGTGACTTTACGCGAGCCGTTGAAACGGCGAATAGTTTCGCGGAGCTTTGACACTTCGTCCTGGGGCGGGCTACACTCTCCCGCCACGGTGTCAATTTCATTCCCCCAAAATTGATAGACAGGATGCCGCAGTAATCTAAAAGCTGACTCAACATCGATCTTAGCCATGAGGGCCCCGCTCCCGTAGCTGCGGACCATACCTAGCGTCTCGTCGAACGACTGATACACCACCGAGCAATGAGCCGGTGGTATGGCGTCGCTGACCGACGCTCGTGGCGGGTAAGAAAAATGCTGAATCAGCCGAAAGGCGCCCGGAGTCTTCTTTGGCACCACCCGAACCGGGGAGATGACCAAGTCATCCACCGGGATTGACTTAAACGGCCCCTCCATCCTGCTCAACCTGAGCTCCCTATCCACTTTTCCCGCAACACCATCGGCGAAGCTCGGGCGGATTGAAGGTTCTGTGCGCACGCACGGACATCTCGCTTGCAACAGGCAAGCGGAACCCGAACTTAAAAACATCTAACCAAAAATTTGCATCCCGTTTATTAGGATAAAGACCCAACCATTTACCCATAGTTTCCAACTTAACTGGCGCTGGTGCCCTGCTGAGCGGTCCCGCTCGCGGCCTGCTTAGGGTAGGGTTGTTTCCCCCGATTGCCCTGTCGTCCCCCTTTGGAACGAAAGGAGGCTGGTTGGGTTCCACCGCCCTGCTGGCAAGAGTGGCGAAAACGGCACTGTTTGTCAATGAACATGCTCCGCTGTTAAAAGCGAAGCATTTCCCCCGAGGGGCAGACCGCCCGCCCATGCGAACGGCCAATCCGCCTGTTTTGGCAAATGCCCCGTCCGCGCCCGCTCCCTGCGCTGACGACCCCCCGCGGCGCCCCCCCGTACCCTGTTCCTGGGTCTCGTCCTCCCGCTGGGATGCCCGGGTCACTTTGAGACAGACCTCCAGGTCTTTGAACGCGAAGTCCATGACCCGTAACCTGTCCTGCTTCTCCCGAAACTCTTGGTCATATCGCCGCCATTCCGAACCCCAGGATGTGCGCTGCATGTCGTGCACTAGATGAAGGTACCGGGTGATATTCACGTGCTCTTCCGGCCTGTCCTCCAAATAGCAAGCCGCAAACACCCCAATCCGGCCAGCCATTTATCAAAAGACCTGGAAGCTTCCGCCCCCATGCCCTTTGTAGCGGCCGCCGCTTTGTAATCCTTCTTCATGGCCTTAGTCAAACCAAATAGTCTACAAAGTCACCCCTACGTATCTGTTTGCGGCAGCTATCTCGCAGGCCCCGCGTCACTGCCGTATACCCGCAGCGCACTACCCCCGGAAGATCTCGCCTCTTCTTCGCCCTACGCTCCTCTTCCCACATTCGCCTGCCGCTTACGCCTCTTCTGCTGCTTTGCCGCCCTTTTGGCAAGTTTCTCAGTCTCCTTCTGTGTCCTAGCAGTACTATCAGCGTCGGACGTCTGCGATGCCCAAGAGGAGGATGAGGAGGGGGATGAAGAGTTACGCGAACTCGAGCTCGCGGCGGAATTTGATAAAGACTGTCCCAACTCACCGGATGCCGTCGACCTCTCAGACCCGGATTCTTCGTCGTCATCCTTCCAATCATCGTCAATCACGAAGTCTGCCAAATCCCTGTCACCTCGGTCCTCTGTGGAAGATAAAACAAAAAAGGGGGGGGGGGGGGGCCGGCCCCCACCTGCGGCGCACGCCGGGCACCCCGCGTGGAATACGCAGCGACCGTGCTCCCCTGCCGTTACCGGTCTGATCCTAGCTTATAAATGAATATATATATAAATCTCGCAGCCTTTTTCTAGTGCTGCATGCGTGATTTTGCGATTCACCTGGAGATTCCATCTGCCAAGTCCTTTGCCATGACCTATGCGGAGCACTGTTTCCAGGTGTAGGGTCCTTGCTTTAGACATGTTGGTTAAAACCCCGTACCAGGGTATTTCACAGCACTGCCACCCTTTTAACTAGGAAGAGAAAGGCTGTGAGTGATGACGGAGCAAGGCTATCGGATCCGGCTGGAATTACTGTTCTCTTCTTTACATAGAATCCAGAACATGAGAAATGTATATATATAAATAAATGGGGGAAAAACGTTTAAACCACCAGCCGACATGCCGATATACACCCTTAACTGTAACTCAGCTACGCGGTAGAGTTGGTATCCGCTTGCTTCGTTGTATTCCTTTCAGGATCTTTATAATAGAAGTCCTTTGGACATACAATAGTCCAAAGGATTATTTTGTAAAGTAGATCCTCACATTTCTGCATATACTTTTTCGCCATTAGAGGGAGCTATTGGCACACATAAAACATCCCTCTGATCTATACAGGGGGGGGGGGGCTATCCCTTCCCCGTAAATGGCGCTCGTTTGGGATATTTAAGATAGCTGACTATTAAGACCTTTTTAATAATTCTAACCATATGGGGAGGCGCGCTATTGTACTGAGCGGCCTCTCCCCCACACAAAGCTGAGGAGAACTTCTCCTACAGCCGCCAGGAAACACTGCGGCGTCTCTGGTGTGCGCATGCGCTACGAGACCGTTTCACACCAAGTCCCGTAGCGGCGCCATACAGTGTCTCCCCGCACGCTGGTAATGTCCCGGACGCGGCTCTCCCCCTGGCCGCTGGTGATTAGCACCCATTCAGTGCCTGCCCGCAGCTGAGTAAATCTCCTCAGCTGCGTGCTCACTGCCGCGTCTCTCCCCTGCTCCCCGCCTCCGGCGGCTGAGGGCATGTGCACCGCCGCACGGCATTGGGATCTCCCGCTGGCTGGGCGCGCTGGGACCGCTCGATCAGGTCCCGCAGGGCGCCTCCCTGTTAGGGGAAACTTTGCGGGAGGGATCCCGGCCGCCTCACAGCGGTGTGTCCGCTGCGATACAGAGGGGAGGGGGAAACTGACCACAATAAATGGTTTCTAAAACCTGTCATATGCAGGAAGCTGTGCTAACTGGCCCTTAATACAACCAGTACTCACAGCCAGATGATTTGCAGAGGATCGCCTGTGCCTCTCCCAGTGATGCAGATCCCTTCAAAAGGGGATCTTTGTCTCCTCTGCATTATCAGGCTTTGTCCCCCTTTTCCTAGGGAGACGCAGCACTGTCTTGCATAAAACCAAATCACCAAGAGACTTAAAATGGCCTCGCCTTCCCTATATATATCAAGCCCTCCCCTTAAAGGCTGTACTTTCCTAACAGCTAGGTCCACCCCTCCCCAGATGTTTAACTCTTTTCTCTCCTATGCAGTCAATACTCTCTTCAGAGACCATTTGCACAAATAGTACATACTGATACTGACACGGACTCTGATTCCTGTGTCGACGATAGTGATTCCAGGGGGATAGATCCTAAATTGGCAAAAAGCATTCAATACATGATTGTTGCGGAAGTTACAGAAGCCCCTCCTGTACCTCAGGAGAAGGCTTATTTTTATAAAGAAAGAAAAATGAATGTAACTTTCCCTCCTTCTCATGAGCTAAATACTCTATTTGAGGGAGTTTGGGTAAACCCTGAAAATAAATTTCAGATTCCCAAAAGGATTCAGGTTGCTTATCCTTTCCCGGCAGAGGACAGGAAAAGATGGGAGTCACCCCCCGTATTAGACAATGCCCTGTCAAGGTTAACTAAAAAGATGATTCTCCCTGCACCTGGGACGGCTTCACTGAAGGAGCCGGCAGACCGCAAGTTGGAGACTACGTTAAAATCTATTAATGTGGCCAATGGTACATTGCTCAGGCCCACCATTGCTTGCGCGTGGGTGAGTAGGGTTATCGAAAAATGATCAGATAACTTGTCATCGGAAATTGACACGATAGAGACGAGATACTCCTAATGTTAGGTCATATCAAAGACGCTGCTGCATACATGCTAGAAGCCATGAAAGATACTGAACTCTTGGGTTCAAAAGCCGCTACCATGGCAGTATTAGCTCGGAGGGCGTTGTGGATTCGCCAGTGGAATGCTGATGCAGATTCCAAAAGAAATATGGAGGCTCTCCTGTATAAAGGTGAGACCTTGTTTTGAGATGGGCTGGATGCCTGCGGCTATCGCAGGTAAGTCGACATTCTTGCCTTATGCTCATGCACCGGCGAAAAAGACACATCACTCTCACATGCAGTCCTTTCGGCCTAACAAATACAAAAAGGCCAAAGGTTCCCCCTTCTTTGCAGGTAGAGGAAGGGGAAAGGGAAAAAAATCTGCAGCGTCTCCAGGATCGCAGGAGCAGAATTCAACCCCTGTTTCTGACAAATCTGCAGCATGACGCTGGGGCTCCTTTGCAGGAGTCCACTCGGGTGGGAGCACATCTGAAACTTTTCAGTCAGATCTGGCTTCAATCTGGCCGGGACCCATGGGTCTAACAAATAGTGTCCCATGGATACAAACTGGAGTTTCAAGACGTCCCCCCATGCCGATTTTTCAAATCGACCTTGCCAGCTTCTCTTCCAGACAGAGAAGTAGTAACAGATGCAATTCAAAAATTATGTCAGGATCAAGTCACTGTACTGGTACCCTTGTCACAGCAAGGAGAAGGTTTTTATTCAAGCCTTTTTGTAGTTCCGAAGCCGGACGGCTCGGTCAGACCAAATTTAAACCTGAAAAATCTGAATCTCTACCTCAAAAGGTTCAAGTTCAAGATGGAATCTCTGAAGGCAGTGATTTCCAGTCTGGGGGAAGGGGACTTCATGGTGTCAGTAGACATAAAAGATGCTTACTTACATGTGCCCATTTATCCTCCTTACCAAGCTTATCTGAGATTTGCAGTACAGGATTGCCATTACCAGTTCCAGACGTTACCGTTCGGGCTCTCCACGGCACTGAGAGTATTCATCAAGGTGATGGCAGAGATGATGGTTCTACTTCGACAACAAGGAGTCAATATAATTCCTTACCTGGACGATCTCCTGATAAAAGCGAGATCCAGGAAACAGTTGGTGCAGAACATTGCACTCTCCCTGTCAGTACTCCAACAACATGGTTGGATCATGAATTTTCCGAAGTCACAATTGGAACCGACGACAAGATTGTCCTTTCTGCAGATGATACTGGACACAGAAGTACAGAGAGTATTTCTTCCAGTAGAAAAGGCTATGAAAATCCAGAGATTGGTCAAACAGATTTGGAAACCAACAAGAGTGTTAATACATCAATGCATTCAGTTGTTGGGGAAAATGGTGGCGGCCTATGAGGCCATACAGTTTGGCCGATTCCATGCCAGAGTATTCCAGTGGGACCTGTTGGACAAGTGATCTGGATCCCACCTACACATGCATCGGAAGATAATCCTGTCCTCCAAAGCCAGGATTTCGCTCCTGTGGTGGCTACACAGTTCTCACCTACTAGATGGACGCAGGTTCGGGATTCAGGACTGGGTCCTAGTAACCACGGATGCAAGTCTCCGAGGCTGGGGAGCAGTCACACAGGGGGAAAGCTTCCAAGGAAAATGGTCAAGTCAGGAAACCTGCCTTCACATAAACGTTCTGGAATTGAGAGCCTTCTACAAGCGGTACATCTTCTTCAATATCAACCCGTGCAGATCCAGTCGGACAATGTAACAGCAGTCGCATACATAAACCATCAAGGTGGAACGAAAAACAGAGTGGCTATGGCAGAGGTGACAAAAATCCTCCTCTGGGCAGAAAGGCATGCAAGAGCTCTGTCAGCAATTTTCATTCTGGGAGTGGACAACTGGGAAGCAGACTTCCTTAGCAGACACTATCTCCATCCAGGAGAATGGGGCCTCCACCAAGAAGTCTTCACAGAGGTGACAAGTCTTTGGGGAGTTCCTCAAGTAGACATGATGGCATCTCGTCTCAACAAGAAGCTTCAGAGATATTGTTCCAGGTCGAGAGACCCTCAAGCAATAGCAGTGGATGCACTGATGACCCAGTGGGTGTTTCGGTCGGTATATGTCTTCCCTCCACTTCCACTGATACCAAAAGTTCTCAAAATCATAAGAAGTACAAGGTTTCGAGCAATCCTCATTGCCCCAGACTGGCCAAGGAGGGCTTGGTATCCAGATCTTCAGGAGTTGCTTATAGAAGATCCTCGGCCTCTTCCTCCTCGCGAGGACCTGCTGCAGGGGCCGTGTGTGTATCAAGACTTACCGCGGCTACGTTTGACGGCATGGCTGTTGAGCGCCGGATCCTAGCCCGAAAGGGTATTCCCAAGGAAGTCATCCCCACTCTTATTCAGGCCAGGAAAGGAGTAACGTCTAAATATTACTACCGTATTTGGAGAAAATATGTGTCTTGGTGTGAATCCAAGAAGGCTCCTATGGAGGAGTTTCAGTTGATACGTTTTCTCTCTTTTATGCAGGCTGGTGTGGATGCGGGCCTAAGATTGGGTTCAATCAAGGTCCAGATTTCGGCCTTATCAGTTTTCTTTCAAAAACAATTGGCCTCCCTTCCAGAAGTTCAGACGTTCGTGAAAGGGGTGCTGCACATCCAGCCTCCATTTGTGCCTCCGGTGGCACCATGGGACCTTAATGTGGTGTTGTAGTTCCTTCAATCCGATTGGTTTGAACCTCTACAGGAGATAGAATTGAAGTTTCTCACTTGGAAAGTGGTGATGCTTTTGGCCTCGGCATCCGCAAGGCGGGTGTCTGAGTTGGGGGCCTTGTCTCACAAGAGCCCATACCTGATCTTCCATGAAGATAGGGCAGAGTTGAGAACTCGCCAACATTTTCTTCCAAAGGTGGTTTTGTCTTTCCATATGAACCAACCTATTGTGGTGCCAGTAGCTATTGACACTTTCACTGAGTCAAAGTCTCTTGATGTGGTTAGAGCTTAGAAAATTTATGTCACAAGAACAGCTCGGATAAGGAAAACAGAGTCTCTGTTTGTCCTGTATGCTCCCAACAAGATTGGCTGTCCTCCTTCTAAGCAGACTATTGCGCGCTAGATCAGAGGGACGATTCAGCACACTCATTTCATGGCAGGATTGCCGATACCGAAGTACTACTAGAAAAGTGGGCTCATCCTGGGCGGCTGCCCGAGGGGTCTCGGCTTTACAACTTTGCCGAGTAGCTACTTGGTCAGGGTCAAACACGTTTGCTAAATTTTACAAGTTTGACACCTTGGCCGATGAGGACCTCAAGTTTGGTCACTCGGTGCTGCAGGGTCATCCGCACTCTTCTGCCCGTACTGGAGCTTTGGTATAACCCCATGGTACAGAAGTGGACCCCAGCATCCTCTAGGACGTATGAGAAAATAGGATTTTAATACCTACCGGTAAATCCTTTTCTCCTAGTCCGTAGAGGATGCTGGGCACCCGACCCAGTGCGTGCTTTACCTGCAGTTGTTATTTTGTAGTTCCACTAATGTTGTGTTACGATTATTTCAGCATGTTGCTGCAATTGTTCATGCCCGTTGGCGTGTGCTATGTTGAATGCCATGTTGTGCGGCATGGTTGAGGTGTGAGCTGGTATGAATCTCACCGTTGAATTAAAAGTAAATCCTTTCCTTGAAATGTCCGTCTCCCTGGGCACAGTTCCTATACTGAGGTCTGGAGAAGGGGCATAGAGGGAGGAGCCAGTTCACACCCTTGAAAAGTCTTAAAGTGCCCATGGCTCCTGCGGAACCATCTATACCCCATGGTACTGAAGTGGACCCCAGCATCCTCTACGGACTAGGAGAAAAGGATTTACCGGTAGGTATTAAAATCCTATTTTTAAAATATACAATTACAGAATACATTGGCCCACCTGAGCGTACACTTATACATTTGATTATATATTTTACACTTCTTAGTGTGCAGGCGGTGTTTTTTTTCTGTTTTCTAAAGATGTTCAGAAATAGAGGCCTAGAGAAAAGAAATGACCTCTGTAACAGGATCTTTGGTAATGAGTCTGATGAAGTACAGACGCCTCAGATAGATGCTGAAGACACGGATGCACTATTCTGGGAGGCAGAGAGACTTCTAACTAAGGAAATAAAGGTATGGTGGGAAATTAAGGGCCTTAAACATTATATTATGGCGAAAAAGGATCCCTAGGGGATTAAGAATTCTTAAAAACCCCACATTTGGCTTAGATGATTCATAATTTATCAATAAATGGGACACTATATTGCATGAATGCTCAAACAATTTAATGAAGTTGATTATTGAGGAGAAAAAGAAAACCCTAATCAAAATAGTGAAGGAGCTTAAATTAAAGGAACAGATCCTTATACTCCATCAAGATAAAGTTTTAAAGCTAATGATATAACTCTCACCAAAAAACTGGAGAGAATTGAAGAAGAGGTGATAAAGGGTAAGGAGAAGAAATTTCTACGAGACAAACAAGACTACCTCAACGATAAAGTTAAGAATTGGAGCAGAAACTCTAGACCATTGGTTAAACCTGCTAGATATGGAGAACAAAAAAGATGGATTCCGACACCACGTCAACGTAAAGAGAAGCCTATTTACGTGAGACTACAAAGGGACATCTATAATCCATCCCCCAAAAAAAGGCTCTTAACAAGAAGTAGATTTTCCGCATTACAAAGAGCAGATTCAAATAGCGATTCTGATTTTTTATCGCCGGACCCAGTGATCAAGACAGCAAAATCTCAGAGAATGTCCTTCTGCAGGGAAAGATTAAAACAGACTTCCCCTCAAAAAAGAAGCCACCCAGTTGAAGAGGTACCCGGGGAAGCGGCAGGAGCAATACCCAAAAAATGATTCCTGAACAACTAGAACTTACCCAATCTGGAATATTCAATTTATCCAAGCACCAGCTGATGGCCGCAGAGGCATCACTACTTAGAAAAGGGTTTAACTTTGCCCGCTCCAACCACACGAATAGATTTGAGTTATTCATTGACCTTAATAAATTCGTAAGATTTTTGACGTTAAAAAGACATTTCAATAAGAAGGATAAAGAAAAGATGACTGAAATTCACCAGAACCCTCCATCAAAATCTGGCCTTAAAAAGAAGTCTAATTACTCCCCATTATAGTCACAAGGCAACCACATTAATGTGTTTTATGACCTCGTAAGAAAAGATCTGTGCAACCAAGAGTTAAATCACACCAGAAAATTTAATCTGAAAAATGCTGAAAAGGAAGCCCTAAAAAAATCTCCAACAGAGAGAGTAGTGGAGGAGGAGTAGTGATTTTAGATCAAGATGCGTATGAAGAAGAAGCCTATAGACTCCTGAATGATGACTCCTCCTATAAGAGACTGGCGAAGGACCCTACAAACTCATTTATTGATGAATTAAGGACGTTACTATTGCATTATTTCCACAATAAAGTGTTGAATAAAAACAAATTTCAGTTCCTGATGGTGTCCACCCCAATTATCCCTGTTTTTTACTTCTTGCCAAAGATACATAAGTCTTTGATAAGACCTCCAGGATGACACATTATTGCAGGGATTGGGTCCCTGACGTCCAACCTATCTGAGTACATCGATATCTTCTTGAGCAAGTATGTGTCAAGTCTACCATCATACTTAAAGGACACAAGCAGTATTATAGCACTCGTGGCACAAATTGAATGGAAGGACACTTACCTATGGGTGACGATCGACGTCTAAAGTCTGTATACCTGCACTGAACATGATAAGGGCATTGAAGCTTGTCGGAAATTTTAAGATAGAGACAAAGAGATGTCATTTTTACAGAAAAACGGAATTTGTGATTTTATAAGATTAATTTTAAGTCACAATTATTTTACATTTTTAGACTCTTTTTTTCTTACAAACATGTGGGATGGCGATGGGGACGATCTTCGCCCCAAGCTTTGCAAATTTGCTGATGGGTAGTTGGGAAGAGGAATGCGTATACACCAACAATCCATTCCGGAAGAACTTAAAGATGTACAAGAGGTGCATAGATGATATCATAATCATCTGGGAAGGTGATGAAGCATCTTTTTTTGGATTTTTTTAAAATGATCTCAAGTAACAGTTTTAACTTAAAATTTACATTCACGAGTGACCGCGAGAAGGTGGAATATCTTGATCTGGTGCTGAGAGGGGAAGGAAATAAGATAATTACTTCAAACTTCATCAAGACAGTAGACACGAATAGTTAGTTGCATTTTAACAGTTGTCATGCCAAACAGTGGAAAAACAACCTACCTTTTTCACAATTCTCAAGGATCAAAAGGAATTGCAGTATGAAAGAAGATGGAGATCAGCAAATACAACGTTATGCCGAGAGATTCAGAGAAAGAAAGTATCCGGATAAGATCATTAGTGATGCTATCGCTAAAGTTGATATGAGGGAAGAAGTTATCGAATTAGATGCAACAAAGAAACAAGATTCAGAAAAAACCTTTGTTCCATTCATTACTACTTTCAGTTGTCAGGAGGAAACTATTAGAAGATCATTAAAGAAAAACTGGAATATTCTTTTAATGGATCCCATACTCAAGGATCTTCTCCCACCGCAATCAAAGATTGTTTATAGGAAAACAAAAAGCCTGAAGGAAATTTTAGCACCCAGTCTACTCAGAGAAAAAACCAAACCTGTGAATACAATAAAGTGTCAAGAATGTTTCAAGTGTGACGGATGTAATATCTGCGAAAAGTATTTGATAATCATGACCACTCTAAAGAATACAAGATAAAAGACTTTATAAACTGTAACTCAAATATGGTCATATATATACAGTACTTGAGTGCACCTGCAGGATGAAATATGTGGGGAAGACGAAGAGGACCCTAAAATTGCGCATCAAGGAACATGTGCGAAACATTAAAAATAAAATTACCACTCATGCTATATACCGACACTTTATTGAAAGTCATAATTGCAATCTAGACGATTTCTCATTCAAAGCAATAGAGCTAGTAAAAATGGAAGAGAGGGGAGGAGATATCCTTAAGAAACTATCAAAAAGAGAGATGTTTTGGATTTTTGAGTTAGGCACCCTCTCCCCCCTTGGTTTTAATGAGTATTTTGAGATTGCACCCTTTTTATGAACCAGTATGGCTGTCCACTTGCACTTTATCCATCTTAAGTTTTATCTATGTACTACATTTACACTATTGTCACCTTATTTCACTCCGTCACTTTATAAAGCATGTGTTATATTTATTATTTCTACATATTTATTATTATAATATAATATATTTATTACTCTTACTATTTTTGTATACTTTTCACATATTTATGAAATATTATTTATTGGCATCTCTATATTAGCACAGATCACGGAGTAAATATGGAACTAATACTCCAGCTGCACTTGGACACTTTTACCGAACAGCCTGAGAATGGACTACCATGTGACTTAATATTTAATGACTATCAGTTATTCCTGGTTTAATACACAATCGGCATGATGTTAGATGTCTTTCCTACTTTATAGTGACTGTTTATACACCCTGTGTCCGCTGTCAACATTTTCTTCGAAACCGGAAGTCTCCATCCGCTCCACAGCTTTACTTCCATGTTCCACGATCTACAGGAAGTGCGTTCCACCAAGCTGACAGGAAGCGCGGCCTTTGTGTTAGCAGTGTTACAACACATAGGAGCGCTTGTAAATGTAATCCCACTTGTTAATTTATAGATATATCTGCACTGATTTTATTAACTTTGCTCAAATCGTCACTTCCGGGACTGGAAGTGATGTCAATATGCATTCCAAATGAGTTCCAGAAAGGTTATACTAGCTGTTAACTTATATATTGGCATTTTTGGCCCAAGTTTGTAAATAGGCTATAAGTTATCATTTGTGATTTGACTGCTTTTTTTCTACTCTGCTGTTATAAATTGAGAGTTTTTTTATGTATTGTAATCACTTCCTGTCAGCTGATGACAGGAAGTGAGGTCATGATGTTTGTCCCACATGTCTCCACCATCTTAAGTGCCAGAGGTATAAATACACCTTAATACCTCTGGGACATTATCCCCATGATGAAGTCTTGCCTTAAAGACGAAACACGTCGGGAGTTACCCTGGACCATCTTTTGATGGACAGATAAGCTTTTAAATCATTTGTTTCTTGTACGTGTGATACCTGCTCATTTTAACCCTCGATATATTTTATGTACGTATTAAATGTGAAAAATATCTTTCTACTAAAACACTGTGGAGTGTGTTTTTTTGGATGTTTTCCATTTAACACCCACCCAGTAGAAAATATTTATAAGTGCATATAGGTCAAAACGGTACACACTATCTGTTGTTTCTTTTCTTATTTCCATATTACTGTGATTATACCGGTCTGAGGACTGAAGAGTCTCATTTGAGATAAGTGCTTGTCCCATTTTCTAAATATCACCAAATCACCAAACCGCACTTTATGTTCCCACTTCCATTTTCTGGGCATTAATAGGCGCTGATTACTTTTACTTTTAACACATATATATATATATATATATATATATATATATATAGTGTATGTGGCTGTGTACATATATAGATACGTATGTATGTATATATATATATATATATATATATATATATATATATTAACTAGTGATGAGCGGGTTCGGTTCCTCGGAAACCGAACCCCCCCGAACTTCATCCATTGTACACGGGTCCGAGGCATACTCGGATTCTCCCATATGGCTCGGTTAACCCGAGCGCGCCCGAACGTCATCATCCCGTTGTCGGATTCTCGCGAGAGTCGGATTCTATATAAGCAGCCACGTGTCGCCGCCATTTTCACTTGTGCATTGGAAATGTTAGGGAGAGGACGTGGCTGGCGTCCTCTCCGTTTATTGTTGAACTTGATTGTGCTTTATTGCTTAATTGTGGGGAGGACTGGGGAGCAGCTGTATAATATAGGAGGAGTACAGTGCAGAGTTTTGCTGATCAGTGACCACCAGTTTTATCCGTTCTCTGCCTGAAAAAAATGCTCCTTATCTGTGCTCAGTGTGCTGCATATATCTGTGCTCACACTGCTTAATTGTGGGGACTGGGGAGCAGCTGTATTATATAGGAGGAGTACAGTGCAGAGTTTTGCTGACAGTGACCACCAGTATACGTTGTCTGCCTGAAAAAAATGCTCCTTATCTGTGCTCAGTGTGCTGCATATATCTGTGCTCACACTGCTTAATTGTGGGGACTGGGGAGCAGCTGTATTATATAGGAGGAGTACAGTGCAGAGTTTTGCTGACAGTGACCACCAGTATACGTTGTCTGCCTGAAAAAAATGCTCCTTATCTGTGCTCAGTGTGCTGCATATATCTGTGCTCACACTGCTTTATTGTGGGCACTGGGGACCACCAGTATATTATATAGGAGGAGTACAGTGCAGAGTTTTGCTGACCAGTGACCACCAGTATACGTTGTCTGCCTGAAAAACACTCCATATCTGTGCTGCATTGTAGTATATAGTAGGAGTACAGTGCATAATTTTGCTGACCACCAGTATATAATATATAGGAGTACGGTACAGAAGGCTACTGCTGTACCTACCTCTGTGTCGTCAAGTATAGTATCCATCCATACCTGTGGTGCATTTCAGTTTTGCACAGTTTGCTGACCACCAGTATATAATATATATAGCAGTACGGTACAGTAGGCCACTGCTGTACCTACCTCTGTGTCGTCAAGTATACTATCCATCCATACCTGTGGTGCATTTCAGTTTTGCACAGTTTGCTGACCACCAGTATATAATGTATATAGCAGTACGGTACAGTAGGCCACTGCTGTACCTACCTCTGTGTCGTCAAGTATACTATCCATCCATACCTGTGGTGCATTTCAGTTTTGCACAGTTTGCTGACCACCAGTATATAATATATATAGCAGTACGGTACAGTAGGCCACTGCTGTACCTACCTCTGTGTCGTCAAGTATACTATCCATCCATACCTGTGGTGCATTTCAGTTTTGCACAGTTTGCTGACCACCAGTATATAATATATATAGCAGTACGGTACAGTAGGCCACTGCTGTACCTACCTCTGTGTCGTCAAGTATACTATCCATCTATACCTGTGGTGCATTTCAGTTTTGCACAGTTTGCTGACCACCAGTATATAATATATATATCAGTACGGTACGGTAGGCCACTGCTGTACCTACCTCTGTGTCGTCAAGTATACTATCCATCCATACTTGTGGTGCATTTCAGTTTTGCACAGTTTGCTGACCACCAGTATATAATATATATAGCAGTACGGTACAGTAGGCCACTGCTGTACCTACCTCTGTGTCGTCAAGTATACAATCCATCCATACCTGTGGTGCATTTCAGTTTTGCACAGTTTGCTGACCACCAGTATATAATATATATAGCAGTACGGTACAATAGGCCACTACTGTACCTACCTCTGTGTCGTCAAGTATACTGTCCATCCATACCTGTGGTGCATTTCAGTTGTGCGCAGTATATATAGTAGTAGGCCATTGCTATTGATACTGGCATATAATTCCACACATTAAAAAATGGAGAACAAAAATGTGGAGGTTAAAATAGGGAAAGATCAAGATCCACTTCCACCTCGTGCTGAAGCTGCTGCCACTAGTCATGGCCGAGACGATGAAATGCCATCAACGTCGTCTGCCAAGGCCGATGCCCAATGTCATAGTAGAGAGCATGTAAAATCCAAAAAACAAAAGTTCAGTAAAATGACCCAAAAATCAAAATTGAAAGCGTCTGATGAGAAGCGTAAACTTGCCAATATGCCATTTACGACACGGAGTGGCAAGGAACGGCTGAGGCCCTGGCCTATGTTCATGGCTAGTGGTTCAGATTCACATGAGGATGGAAGCACTCATCCTCTCGCTAGAAAAATGAAAAGACTTAAGCTGGCAAAAGCACAGCAAAGAACTGTGCGTTCTTCTAAATCACAAATCCCCAAGGAGAGTCCAATTGTGTCGGTTGCGATGCCTGACCTTTCCAACACTGGACGGGAAGAGCTTGCACCTTCCACCATTTGCACGCCCCCTGCAAGTGCTGGAAGGAGCACCCGCAGTCCAGTTCCTGATAGTCAAATTTAAGATGTCACTGTTGAAGTACACCAGGATGAGGATATGGGTGTTGCTGGCGCTGGGGAGGAAATTGACAAGGAGGATTCTGATGGTGAGGTGGTTTGTTTAAGTCAGGCACCCGGGGAGACACCTGTTTTCCGTGGGACGAATATGGCCATTGACATGCCTGGTCAAAATACAAAAAAAATCAGCTCTTCGGTGTGGAATTATTTCAACACAAATGCGGACAACAGGTGTCAAGCCGTGTGTTGCCTTTGTCAAGCTGTAATAAGTAGGGGTAAGGACGTTAACCACCTAGGAACATCCTCCCTTATACGTCACCTGGACCGCATTCATCAGAAGTCAGTGACAAGTTCAAAAACTTTGGGTGACAGCGAAAGGAGTCCACTGACAACTAAATCCCTTCCTCTTGTAACCAAGCTCCTGCAAACCACACCACCAACTCCCTCAGTGTCAATTTCCTCCTTACCCAGGAAAGCCAATAGTCCTGCAGGCCATGTCACTGGCAAGTCTAACGAGTCCTCTCCTGCCTGGGATTCCTCCGATGCATCCTTGAGTGTAACGCCTACTGCTGCTGGCGCTGCTGTTGTTGCTGCTGGGAGTCGATCGTCATCCCAGAGGGGAAGTCGGAAGACCAATTGTACTACTTCCAGTAAGCAATTGACTGTCCAGCAGTCCTTTGCGAGGAAGATTAAATATCACAGCAGTCATCCTGTTGCAAAGCAAATATCTCAGGCCTTGGCAGCCTAGGCGGTGAGAAACGTGGTTCCGGTATCCACCGTTAATTCAGAGGCAACTAGAGACTTGATTGAGGTACTGTGTCCCCGGTACCAAATACCATCTAGGTTCCATTTCTCTAGGCAGGCGATACCGAAAATGTACACAGACCTCAGAAAAAGAGTCACCAGTGTCCTAAAAAATGCAGTTGTACCCAATGTCCACTTAACCACGGACATGTGGACAAGTGGAGCAGGGCAGACTCAGGACTATATGACTGTGACAGCCCACTGGGTAGATGTATTGCGTCCCGCAGCAAGAACAGCAGCGGCGGCACCAGTAGCAGCATCTCGCAAACACAAACTCTTTCCTAGGCAGGCTACGCTTTGCATCACCGCTTTCCAGAAGAGGCACACAGCTGACAACCTCTTACGGAAACTGAGGAACATCATCGCAGAATGGCTTACCCCAAATGGACTCTCCTGGGGATTTGTGACATCAGACAATGCCAGCAATATTGTGCGTGCATTACATCTGGGCAAATTCCAGCACGTCCCGTGTTTTGCACATACATTGAATTTGGTGGTGCAGAATTATTTAAAAAACGACAAGAGATGGCGTGCAAGAGATGCTGACGGTGGCCCGAAGAATTGCGGGCCACTTTCGGCATTCAGCCACCACGTGCCAAAGATTGGAGCACCACCAAACATTCCTGAACCTGCCCTGCCATCATCTGAAGCAAGAGGTGGTAACGAGGTGGAATTCAACCCTCTATATGCTTCAGAGGATGGAGGAGCAGCAAAAGGCCATTCAAGCCTATAAATCTGCCCACGATATAGGCAAAGGAGGGGGAATGCACCTGACTCAAGTGCAGTGGAGAATGATTTCAACGTTGTGCAAGGTTCTGCAACCCTTTGAACTTGCCACACGTGAAGTCAGTTCAGACACTGCCAGCCTGAGTCAGGTCATTCCCCTCATCAGGCTTTTGCAGAAGAAGCTGGAGACATTGAAGAAGGAGCTAAAACAGAGCGATTCCGCTAGGCATGTGGGACTTGTGGATGGAGCCCTTAATTCGCTTAACCAGGATTCACGGGTGGTCAATCTGTTGAAATCAGAGCACTACATTTTGGCCACTGTGCTCGATCCTAGATTTAAAACCTACGTTGTATCTCTATTTCCGGCAGACACATGTCTGCAGAGGTTCAAAGACCTGCTGGTGAGAAAATTGTCAAGTCAAGCGGAACGTGACCCGTCAACATCTCCTCCTTCACATTCTCCCGCAACTGGGGGTGCGAGGAAAAGGCTAAGAATTCCGAGCCCACCCGCTGGTGGTGATGCAGGGCAGTCTGGAGCGAGTGCTGATATCTGGTCCGGACTGAAGGACCTGCCAACGATTACTGACATGTCGTCTACTGTCACTGCATATGATTCTCTCACCATTGAAAGAATGGTGGAGGATTATATGAGTGACCGCATCCAAGTAGGCACGTCAGACAGTCCGTACGTATACTGGCAGGAAAAAGAGGCAATTTGGAGGCCCTTGCACAAACTGGCTTTATTCTACCTAAGTTGCCCTCCCTCCAGTGTGTACTCCGAAAGAGTGTTTAGTGCAGCCGCTCACCTTGCCAGCAATCGGCGTACGAGGTTACTTCCAGAAAATGTGGAGAAGATGATGTTCATCAAAATGAATTATAATCAATTCCTCCGTGGAGACATTCACCAGCAGCAATTGCCTCCAGAAAGTACACAGGGACCTGAGATGGTGGATTCCAGTGGGGACGAATTAATAATCTGTGAGGAGGGGGATGTACACAGTGAAAGGGGTGAGGAATCGGAGGATGATGATGAGGTGGACATCTTGCCTCTGTAGAGCCAGTTTGTGCAAGGAGAGATTGATTGCTTCTTTTTTTGGTGGGGGCCCAAACCAACCAGTCATTTCAGTCACAGTCGTGTGGCAGACTGTGTCGCTGAAATGATGGGTTCGTTAAAGTGTGCATGTCCTGTTTATACAACATAAGGGTGGGTGGGAGGGCCCAAGGACAATTCCATCTTGCACTTCTTTTTTCTTTCATCTTTCTTTGCATCATGTGCTGTTTGGGGACAATTTTTTTGAAGTGCCATCCTGCCTGACACTGCAGTGCCACTCCTAGATGGGCCAGGTGTTTGTGTCGGCCACTTGTGTCGCTTAGCTTAGTCACACAGCAACCTTGGTGCGCCTCTTTCATTTTTCTTTGCATCATGTGCTGTTTGGGGACAATTTTTTTGAAGTGCCATCCTGCCTGACACTGCAGTGCCACTCCTAGATGGGCCAGGTGTTTGTGTCGGCCACTTGTGTCGCTTAGCTTAGTCACACAGCGACCTTGGTGCGCCTCTTTTTTTCTTTGCATCATGTGCTGTTTGGGGACAATTTTTTTGAAGTGCCATCCTGCCTGACACTGCAGTGCCACTCCTAGATGGGCCAGGTGTTTGTGTCGGCCACTTGGGTCGCTTAGCTTAGCCATCCAGCGACCTCGGTGCAAATTTTAGGACTAAAAATAATATTGTGAGGTGTGAGGTGTTTAGAATAGACTGAAAATGAGTGGAAATTATAGTTATTGAGGTTAATAATACTATGGGATCAAAATGACACCCAAATTCTATGATTTAAGCTGTTTTTGAAGGGTTTTTGTAAAAAAAAACTGAATCCAAAACACACCCGAATCCGACAAAAAATTTTCAGGGAGGTTTTGCCAAAACGCGTCCGAATCCAAAACACGGCCGTGGAACCGAATCCAAAACCAAAACACAAAACCCGAAAAATGTCCGGTGCACATCACTAATATTAACCCATGTCCATCCATAACTTTTCAGCCAGGGTGTAAACAGAACCAGCACACCGCTTAATATTCAAAGAGCTTTTTACTTCATGTAGCAGGTGTAATATTCAATCAGCTTTTTACTTCAAATAGCAGGTATGCACAAACATCTGGATTCAGCAAATACTCATCGTATGCATGGCAAAAGCAGACTGGCAAGTTCCCAAACAGCCGTTTTCGGTGCTCCTTCCTCAGGGGAAACCAGTTAAAGTGCCATAGTGCCTGGTGCTAAAGTGTCAATGTGCAGTACAAAGTGCTGTATCATAGGTGAGCACTATTTATGCTCACCTAATCACACTCACCACCGGCACCTGGGGTCCCGTGCCGCCCTGGGGCCAGCCACACCGCGATTCCCATCCCCGGAAGCACCCGACGGTGGAACGCACGCCGCGCACCATGTGACCGGAAGTTCTGGCCCATGGAACGCAAGTGGCACGTCACCAGAGCGGAAGTCAGGGTCCGGGAGACGCGGCCAGCAGCAGTGTCCCTGGCAACGCAGTCAACGGGTCCAGAGTGCCAGGCAATAGTGAAATACACAGTATAAAAACAAAAAGCAAAACAAAAAACAAAAAACAAGAATAAAGCTAATATGGGGATCAAATGATAGCAGGAATATTAATCCATCAATTAGGCATCTTTAACATCTATTGATTATTCTTAATAATATAGCTTATTCACTCAGATGTCTCAATGGTATCATAATATCAAATTGATCCCCAATACACAATAAATCAAAAATAGTGTAAACAAAAAAAGATAGAGATAACTATACTATAAATAGCCAAAACGAAAAGCAAAATCAGGGCATGAAATGCATAACATATCAGGGGTCCATCAGAAATATCTCAAAGAAAGGAGCTTAAGGAGAACTCCTCATTTAAGCCATGGGGTACCATTGCGTCCATACGATATATCCAACGACACTCTTGTTGTAACAGCAATTTATGCCTATCACCTCCCCTTCTCAAAGGAGGCACATGATCGATGGGCATGTATGCAAAATCATTTAGCTTATGTCCAAGTGCAACATAATGTCTCGCAACGGGAGGCGTGTTCCCATCTACATTCTGGTAGGCCTTTTTATGGAAGATCTGTGCATTGCAATTCTCTCTTTGAGCATACGTATGGTTTTCCCAATATAGACTTTCTTGCAAGGGCAGGTTATCATATAGGTCACGAATTTAGTTTCACATGTCATTCTTTAGCGCAGAGGATACTGTGTTCCCCTCATGGGGTGACAACAACTTTTGCCAGTCAGCTTGAAGTTACAATTGACACAACCAGGACATTTATAGGCACCATCTTGGAGTTGTGACCAGTTTGTCCCCCTACCCACACGTGGGCTAATGTCAGAGAAGGTCACTTTTTCTTTCAGGTTATGGCTCTGCTTATAACAAAATAGCGGTGGCTTGTTGCAGTAGCTCTGCATCACCGGGTCTGATTGCAATATATGCCAGTGTTTGCGAATTGATTGGCAAGCATTGCCAGAGGAGAACGTACTGGCAAACACCAAATGTTCAGACTCGAGCTTAATTTGTGGCTGTAGCAGTTCATCCCGTGACAATTGCATGCATCTATCTATTGCCTGTTGCACTTCATCAGAATCGTATCCTCTGCTAATAAATTTGTCACCCATCACTGCAAGAGCATCAGGTAATTCCTCGTGATCAGAGGTGATTCTTGCCACATGGACTAATTGGGAAAAAGGCAAGCCCTTCTTTAGAGCTAGTGGGTGGAAGCTAGATGCAAGTAAGAGAGAGTTTTTGTCAGTGGGCTTCCTGTAGATACCTGTTGTCAGTACCACATTGCGTATCTGCACTGAGACATTGAGAAAATAAATCTCAGAAGTACTATGATTACTGGTAAATCTGATAGACCCCAACATATCATTGAGTTTATTAACAAAATCAGTTAACTTCTTCTCGCCGCCAGTCCACAGTATGAAAAGATCGTCAATATATCGTACATAGAATTTGATGTATTCAGAGAACAGTGTATCCCCCACAATATACCGCTTTTCATACTGGTGCATGAACAAGTTGGCATACGATGGGGTCATATTAGACCCCATCGCTGTGCCTTTAAGTTGTAAATAGAAAGAGTTACTGAAAAGAAAGTAGTTTTTGTGGAGCACTAACTCCATCATCAAAAGCAAAAATTCCATAGGAGGACCTACATACTGTGGACTGCGGCTCACACATTCCCTTACAGCGGAAATTCCTTTTGTATGCCCAATATTGGTATACAAACTGGTGACATCTAAGGTCACCAGTAAACATTCAGAAGCCAGTGGACCAATGGTGTTCAATTTACAAAGAAAATCTGTGGTGTCTTTAATATAGTAAGGGGTAGCTTGTACTACCGGTTGTAAATAAAAATCAATATATTGGGAGACTGGCTGGCTTAGAGACCCCCGTGCAGAAATAATAGGTCTCCCTGGTGGTTTCTCTAGTGACTTATGTACTTTTGGTAAAGTGTAGATCAACGGGATCTTGGGGAAATCCTGTTTGAGAAAGTTAACCGTGGATTCATCAATCCAATTGTTGGATAGTCCCAAAAGGATAATTGAATTGATTTCCCTCTTAAAACGCTCAGTAGGATCATGCAGCAGCGGGAAGCAGACAGTGTGGGCAGAGCCATTAACTCTCCAGGGCGGAGCTTTGGATAAGCTGCAGTCACCGGGCGGAACTCAGGAGTTCCGTGATGTGTCCCAGGTGTAACTGGAAGGTTGTGCAGAGGCAGCATGTCTGGGGAGGTGAAAACGGCAGCAGCAGCAGCACTTCGGTTAGCAAAGGGAGGAGTATGAGATCCAGGAGCGCAGGAGGTCTACTATCCAGCAGCAGCACTTCCAACCCGCTCAGAGACAAGGTCAGTTGCTACCCCACCGAGCAAGACCACTGGCATAACTTCTTGCAGGGAAATGGGCATCTGTGCAAGGACAGGAAAGTCCTGGGGCGGTAGGGGGGTTGCCCTGTTGTGTCTGGGGGGTACACTCCTGGGTCTGGAGGGGCACCCTCCTGGATGTGTGTATAGGTAGGTGCTCTACTGGGTAATTGAGGGGTGCTTCTGTGGGTGCTGGGTCTGTGGGGGGTGCTCCTGTGGGTGCTGGGTCTGTGGGGGGGGTGCTCCTGTGGGAGATTGGTCTGTGGAGGGGGAATGCTCCTGTGGGTGCTGGGTTTGTGTGTGGGGGGGTGTTCTTCTGGGTGCTGGGTCCATGTGGGGATTTCTCCTCTGAGTGCTGAGTGTGTGGGGAGGGGGGTTGCTTCCCTGGGTGCTGGGTGTACCCTCCTGGGTGCTGGGTCTGGGGGGTGCTCTCCTGGATGTGTGGGGATGTCCTCACCTGATTTCTGGGCCTGAGGGGTGCTCTCCTAGGTGCTGGGTCTGATGTGTGCTATCCTGGCTGATTGGTCTGGGGGTGTTCTCTCCTGGGTGTGTGGGTGGGGTGTGCCCTTGTAAGTTCTGGGTCTGTATGTGGGGAGGTGAGTCACCCAGCAGGGGAAGGGGGGAGCAGAGGGAGGCACACTCGTAAACTCAATTCATCATCACACACGGGGCTCAGCGGCTCCCTGCATACATCCACTGTGTCGATCCACCCTTACTGTCCTCTACACTGATCGTACATCACTGCTCCCTACACTCCCCCTCACTGCACCCAACACTCACCCTCACTGCTTCCTACTCCAACCCTCCCTTACCGCTCTCTACAATGACCCTCACTGCTCCCTTTACCCTTCCTCACTGTTCCCTAGCCTCACTGCTTCCTACACTCACCTACCCTCACTGCTTCCTACACTCACCCTCACTCGCTGCTTCCTACACCCTTCCTCACTGTTTCCTACACTCACCCTTACTCACTGATCTTTTCAACAACCTTCACTCACTGCTCCCTACACCCATCCTCTGTGCTGCCCACCCTCACTGCTCTCTGGGCCTAATTCAGACCGTTATTATTATTTTTTTGCAGTCCTGCGTTCACATAGTCGCCGCCCAAAGGGGAGTGTATTTTCGCTTTGCCAGTGTGCAAACGCATGTGTAGCAGGGCTGTACAAACAGATCTTGTACAGTCTCTGAGTAGCCCAGGACTTACTCAGCTGCTGCGATCAAATCAGCCTTTCCAGGACCAGAATTGACATCAGGAACCCTCCCTGCAAACGCAAGGACACCCCTGCGTTTTTCCAAACACTCCCAGAAAAGGTCAGTTGACTCCCACAAATGGCTTCTTCCTGTCAATCTCCTTGCGAATGCCCGTGCGAACTTATCCATGGCACAAACCCATCGCTGAGCGGCAATCCGCTTTGTACACGTGCAATGCGCCTGCGCATTGCGGTGCATGCGCAGTTTAGACCTGATTGCCCGCTGTATGAAAACGCAGCTTAGCGATCAGGTCTGAATTAGCAACACCAATGTGTTTTATTTCTGGAAATATGGGTCCACCAGAATGCCTTTAATTAACTTATACAGTTGAGTTAATTAATTGTGCACCTGATGGTGGAAAAGGAACAGTATAGAGTACATAAAAAAACTTAAAAAAGAGAGAAGAAAAATAAAAAAATATATATATAAATCCAATGAAGAAAAAACACACAAAAAAATGCCTTTCAATTATTAGATGCAGAAATCCTGAAATTTAAGTACAGTCTCTGTATGCGGCATCCCGCATATGGGCCCTCATTCCGAGTTGTTCGCTCGCAAGCTGCTTTTAGCAGCTTTGCACACGCTAAGCCGCCGCCTACTGGGAGTGAATCTTAGCTTATCAAAATTGCGAACGAAAGATTAGCAAAATAGCGAATAGACACTTCTTAGCAGTTTCTGAGTAGCTCCACACTTACTCGGCATCTGCGATCAGTTCAGTGCTTGTCGTTCCTGCTTTGACGTCACAAACACACCCAGCGTTCGCCCAGACACTCCTCTGTTTCTCCAGCCACTCCCGCGTTTTTCCCAGAAATGGTAGCGTTTTTTCGCACACACCCATAAAACGGCCTGTTTCCGCCCAGAAGCACCCACTTCCTGTCAATCACATTACGATCACCAGAACGAAAAAAAAACCTCGTAATGCCGTGAGTAAAATACCTAACTGCATAGCAAATTTACTTGGCGCAGTCGCACTGCGGGCATTGCGCATTAGCGACTAATCGCTCCGTTGCGAGAAAAAAATACAGAGCGAACAACTCGGAATGACCCCCCTGATGTATTTAGTGAGCGCTATGGGTATGGTTAGTAGTGGGGTGGGCTTGTGAATGATGGAGTCCGTATGGTGCTGAGCAGTGTGATGTGGGTTTGCAGGGAGTGGATATGGTTATTAATAGAGATGAGCGGGTTCGGATTTAACGCCAGAATTAACACCAGTTCGGTTTTATCCGGATTTTTTCTATTGGCTATCCAAAACACGTGACATCCGTGAGCCAATAAGATGCCGTTTTGAGAACCGAGTAAATCCGAGTAAAACCGAGTAAAACCGAACCCGCTCATCTCTAGTTATTAGTGATGTGCACCGGCAATTTTTCGGGTTTTGTGTTTTGGTTTTGGGTTCTGTTCCGCGGCCGTGTTTTGGGTTCGAACGCGTTTTGGCAAAACCTCACCGAATTTCTTTTGTCGGATTCGGGTGTGTTTTGGATTCGGGTGTTTTTTTCAAAAAACCCTAAAAAACAGCTTAAATCATAGAATTTGGGGGTCATTTTGATCCCATAGTATTATTAACCTCAATAACCATAATTTCCACTCATTTTCAGTCTATTCTGAACACCTCACACCTCACAATATTATTTTTAGTCCTAAAATTTGCACCGAGGTCGCTGGATGGCTAAGCTAAGCGACACAAGTGGCCGACACAAACACCTGGCCCATCTAGGAGTGGCACTGCAGTGTCAGACAGGATGGCCCTTCAAAAAAATACTCCCCAAACAGCACATGACGCAAAGAAAAAAAGAGGCGCAATGAGGTAGCTGTGTGACTAAGCTAAGCGACCCTAGTGGCCGACACAAACACCTGGCCCATCTAGGAGTGGCACTGCAGTGTCACGCAGGATGGCCCTTCAAAAAAATACTCCCCAAACAGCACATGACGCAAAGAAAAAAAGAGGCGCAATGAGGTAGCTGTGTGACTAAGCTAAGCGACCCTAGTGGCCGACACAAACACCTGGCCCATCTAGGAGTGGCACTGCAGTGTCAGACAGGATGGCCCTTCAAAAAAATACTCCCCAAACAGCACATGACGCAAAGAAAAAAAGAGGCGCAATGAGGTAGCTGTGTGACTAAGCTAAGCGACCCTAGTGGCCGACACAAACACCTGGCCCATCTAGGAGTGGCACTGCAGTGTCACGCAGGATGGCCCTTCAAAAAAATACTCCCCAAACAGCACATGACGCAAAGTAAAAAAGAGGCGCAATGAGGTAGCTGTGTGACTAAGCTAAGCGACCCTAGTGGCTGTTACGATTCCTGTACTCCAGACTGGAGAAGATCTTATGGCAGAGATCTGAGTACAGGAATGAAATACAGGTTGTGGGAGCTGGAGAGCCTAGTAACCCCTGGCGCCCTAACTCCGTTGTCTCGCCCGTGTTATCAGAAATCCCCTGCGAGACTATGGTTGCTTGAGCCCATGGCAGCCGCGTTCGAAGGGCGGATTATGTCTGCCCAACCCCGATGCCCCCGCAGGTCTTAATGGGAGACAAGGGGAAGTCCGAGACAGGGAGATAACAAGGGGCCCTCTGACTAAGCAACCAAGCCAGGGGTTACAAGCTAACTTAACTAAATCAAAAGGTATGTGCGGACTAGCCGCCAGGGAAAAGGACAACCAAGGATCCACGGATCCTACACTCCTATCCGGCACCGCTGGACACCAGAGTGGATCTTGTGGAAGCGGAATCCTCCGCAAAGCTCCAGAACTCAAAATAAACACAATAATAAATAGTAGCGGACAAGCCGCAACACACGGCTGCGCCGCGACTCACGAACACCACCAGATGTTAAAGGTGCTCGGTCAGACTCCAGGAACAGATGGTAACTTCCGAGTACTGGATCACTGAGAACAGGAACAAACGAACAGACCGGGACTGGGAACTCTCTCTGCAGCAGAATCAGGCAAACAGGAAGCTATCACCGGCGTCTGTGAGGAGTCCTGGGAGTGCTTTTAACAGAGAGTCTTCCAATCAGCTGTTTGGAGGCTGATTGGATTAAATGCCATGCAGCTGACAAGCTGCATGGCCAGGGAAACAGATGAGTGATAATTACAACATGCCGTGCAGCTGCATGCTACACAGCCAGGAAACCAGTGATGATATAAACTTAGACCCAGCAACGGGGAACACGATCCGACAGTGGCGTCCCCGTTGCTAGGCGCCGGCCGCACTGACGAGCGGACCCTCGGCGCCTAACAGTACCCCCCCCTTGAGGAGGGGTCAAGGAACCCCTAAATCCGGGTTTCTGAGGAAATTCTTGAAAAAATGCCCTTTTGAGCCTTGGGGCATGAAGGTCCTCATCTAGGACCCACGACCTTTCCTCAGGACCATAACCTTTCCAATGCACCAAAAAATAAAGCCGACCCCGGGACAGCTTGGAATCGAGAACCTTCTCAACCACGAACTCCTGCTGACCCTGTACATTAACTGGTGATCTCCCCTGAGGTTTTTTACGAGGAAATCTGCTAGATGAAACATATGGTTTGAGCAAAGAGCAATGGAAGGTATTTCCGATTCGTAACGTTTTTGGTAGCTGTAACCGGAAAGCAACTGGATTGACTTTTTTGATAATGAGAAATGGTCCAATAAATCTAGGACCCAATCTGGCTGAGGTTTGTCGAAGTTTGATATTGCGAGTCGACAGCCACACCCTGTCTCCTACTCTAAAAGTGCACGGCCGCCGGAACCTGTCCGAAAAATCTTTTTCCTTGAAAGCTGCTTTTCTGAGAGCTATGTGCACTTTTTTCCAAATAAGTTTAAGATGAGAGGTCAGGGCCAGAGAGGAGACAGAGGAATGTTGGAAAAATGAATTAGCTCTGGGGTGGAAACCAAAAACTGCAAAAAATGGAGACACATTGGTGGAGGAATGACAGGCATTATTATAAGCAAACTCTGCCAATGGAAGAAACTCAGACCAGTCATTTTGGAGTTTGGCCGAGTACAAACGCAAATATTGTTTTAAGGATTGGTTCACTCGCTCAGTCTGTCCATTTGATTGTGGATGATAACCGGAGGTTAATGATAATTTCATTTTTAACGAAGCACAAAAAGACTTCCAAAACTGTGCAATGAATTGTGGACCCCTGTCAGAAACAATATCAGTGGGTAACCCATGGAGTCTGAAAACATGACGGAGGAACAAGACTGCCAATCCCTGGGCAGATGGCAATCGGGGAAGACCAATAAAATGAGCCATCTTACTAAAACGGTCCACTACCACCCATATGACTGTGCATCCAGCTGACAGAGGGAGATCCACCACAAAATCCATGGAGATATGCGACCATGGTCTAAGAGGAACATTCAATGGCATAAGTTGACCAATAGGCAAAGAACGGGGAACTTTATGCTGTGCACAGACCTGACACGAAAAAACAAACTCTTTAATGTCTTTAGAAAGACCAGGCCACCACACTGAGCGGGATACCAATTCAAAAGTTTTAGCGACTCCCAGATGCCCTGCAACTTTGCTATCATGAAATTCCTCCAAAACAGTTGCTCTCAAAAACTCAGGAACAAAAAGACGACCAGCAGGAGTATTTCCCGGAGCTTGATGTTGAAGCAGCTTCAATTGAGAAAAAACATCCTGTGTGAGACCTGCCTGAATGACTGAAGGCGGAAGTATGAGAGTAACAGGACTGTTGTCTTGAGCGGGAAGAAAACTGCGTGAGAGGGCATCTGCCTTGGTATTCTTGGAACCAGGTCTGAAGGTGATAATGAATTTGAAACGAGTGAAAAATAAAGCCCAACGAGCCTGTCGGGCATTCAGTCGCTTAGCTGATTCAATGTATTGAAGATTTTTGTGATCTGTCAAAACAGAAATGGTATGGGTCGCTCCTTCAAGCCAATGTCTCCACTCCTCAAAAGCCCATTTAATAGCCAGCAACTCCCGATTACCAACATCGTAGTTGGATTCAGCAGATGAGAATTTCCTGGACATAAAGGCACAAGGATGTAACTCAAGGGAATCTGGATCCTTCTGAGAAAGGATAGCCCCTACACCAACCTCCGAGGCATCTACCTCAACGATGAAAGGCAATTCTGGGTTGGGATGTCTAAGGACAGGGGCTGAGACAAAGGCTTGTTTCAAGGCCTGAAAAGATACTTTAGCTTCACATGACCAATTGGTAGGATCTGCTCCCTTCTTAGTGAGTGCCACAATGGGAGCAACTATGTCAGAGAAAGAGTGAATAAACCTTCTGTAGTAGTTCGCAAACCCTAAAATGCGCTGAATTGCTTTTAAGTTGGTGGGTTGCGCCCAACTCAGGATGGCTTGGAGCTTCTTAGGTTCCATTCGGAATCCCCGAGGGGAAATAATGTACCCTAAAAAGGATACCTCCGTGACGTGAAATTCACACTTCTCCGGTTTGGCATACAAGTGATTTTCACGTAATTTCTTAAGTACCTGACGCACCTGGGTAACATGTTGTTCTATAGAGTCAGAAAAAATCAAAATGTCGTCTAAATAGACCACAACGAATCTTCCCAGAAACTCACGGAGCACATCATTAATGAGATCCTGAAAGACTGCCGGAGCGTTAGATAGGCCGAAAGGCATGACCAGATACTCATAGTGACCTGATTGAGTACTGAATGCCGTTTTCCACTCATCCCCCGATCTGATTCTAATGAGATTATATGCTCCTCTCAGGTCAATTTTGGAAAAAATAACAGCCGAACGTAGCTGATCAAAGAGGACAGATATCAGAGGCAGAGGGTAAGTATTCTTTACTGAGATTTTATTCAGGGCTCGAAAGTCAATGCAGGGTCTGAGGGAACCATCCTTCTTCTCTACGAAGAAAAAACCTGCACTTAAAGGGGATTTAGATGGCCTGATAAACCCTTTCTCAAGACTTTCTTTCACATACTCATTCATGGCCACAGTTTCAGGACCAGACAATGCATATAACCTTCCTTTAGGCAACGTGGCACCAGGAATTAACTCAATGGTACAATCATAAGGCCTATGGGGAGGCAAAATATCCGCATTGCCCTTGGAAAACACATCCAAAAAATCTTGGTACTCTCCAGGAATATGTGCAGACCTGGCAGCAGCTACTCGGATAGGAAGTGTAATACATTCTTTATCACAGATGGTACTCCATTGTAGAATCTCCCCAGACTGCCAATCTATGATGGGATTATGAAAGGCCAGCCAAGGGTGACCCAGAACCACAGGAACTGCTGGACAATGGGTAAGAAAAAACTCAATCTTTTCAGAATGTAGAGCTCCCACCGAGAGCAAAACAGGAGGTGTACATAGAGAAATAACCCCATTGGATAAGGGACTCCCATCTAAACCATGCATGGTGATACACCTACTTAAGGTTAACTGAGGAATACCTAAGGCCTTGGCCCATGTTAAGTCCATAAAGTTTCCTGCAGCTCCACTGTCCACAAAAGCAGAGACCGAGGAACAGAGGCTGTCATAAGAAACTTTAGCAGGAACCAATAGTGAATTATTTGAGGAGATGAGCTGTAGACCAAAGTGAACCCCCTCACTATTCACTTGGTCAGGAAGTTTCCCGACTTGTTTGGGCAACTACGGGCAAAATGTCCCTTACCTCCGCAGTACAAACACAGACCAGAATTTTGCCTCCTGGTTCTTTCTTCCGGAGACAATTTGGAGAGACCAATCTGCATAGGCTCCTCCATGTCTATCGGAACGGAAGAAACACAGGGAAAAGAAACTACAGATGCCCCTTTCTCAGTCCTCCGCTCTCTGAGCCGACGATCTATTTTAATAGAGAGCTCCATGAGTTTATCAAGGTTCTCAGGAGCGGGATACTTAAGGAGGCTGTCTTTTATAGATTCAGATAAGCCGAGGCGAAACTGACTGCGCAGGGCAGGATCATTCCAGCCACAGTCGTTCGACCAACGGCGAAACTCCGTACAATAATTCTCTGCAGGATTCCTACCCTGTCTTAGAGCACGCAACTGACTTTCTGCGGATGCCTCTCTATCAGGGTCGTCATACAATAGCCCTAAAGATTTCAAAAAAGCGTCTACAGACGATAAGGCCGGATCGTCTGTCTTTAAACCAAAAGCCCAGGTCTGAGGATCCCCCTGAAGCAGAGAAATTATAATTCCAACCCGCTGAGCCTCCGTACCTGAGGAAACTGGTCTTAAACGAAAATACAGTTTACAAGACTCTTTAAAATTAAAAAACTGTTTTCTATCCCCAGAAAAACGGTCAGGCAGATGCATTTTTGGTTCAGAGATGACCCTCGGGGAAGTCCGTAACAGATCTTCCTGTGAGCTCACCCGGAGGGACAGATCCTGAACCATCTGGGTAAGTTCCTGAATCTGACTAACCAAAAACTGGCCAGGATTTGGCCCAACACCGGTGGGATTCATGAGGCCGACAAAATTCTCCCTACTGGATAAGTGAAAAAATTAACTCCTGTTGAAATTTTTTCTTTTGTCTGGCCGGTGATAATGTTACGATTCCTGTACTCCAGACTGGAGAAGATCTTATGGCAGAGATCTGAGTACAGGAATGAAATACAGGTTGTGGGAGCTGGAGAGCCTAGTAACCCCTGGCGCCCTAACTCCGTTGTCTCGCCCGTGTTATCAGAAATCCCCTGCGAGACTATGGTTGCTTGAGCCCATGGCAGCCGCGTTCGAAGGGCGGATTATGTCTGCCCAACCCCGATGCCCCCGCAGGTCTTAATGGGAGACAAGGGGAAGTCCGAGACAGGGAGATAACAAGGGGCCCTCTGACTAAGCAACCAAGCCAGGGGTTACAAGCTAACTTAACTAAATCAAAAGGTATGTGCGGACTAGCCGCCAGGGAAAAGGACAACCAAGGATCCACGGATCCGACACTCCTATCCGGCACCGCTGGACACCAGAGTGGATCTTGTGGAAGCGGAATCCTCCGCAAAGCTCCAGAACTCAAAATAAACACAATAATAAATAGTAGCGGACAAGCCGCAACACACGGCTGCGCCGCGACTCACGAACACCACCAGATGTTAAAGGTGCTCGGTCAGACTCCAGGAACAGATGGTAACTTCCGAGTACTGGATCACTGAGAACAGGAACAAACGAACAGACCGGGACTGGGAACTCTCTCTGCAGCAGAATCAGGCAAACAGGAAGCTATCACCGGCGTCTGTGAGGAGTCCTGGGAGTGCTTTTAACAGAGAGTCTTCCAATCAGCTGTTTGGAGGCTGATTGGATTAAATGCCATGCAGCTGACAAGCTGCATGGCCAGGGAAACAGATGAGTGATAATTACAACATGCCGTGCAGCTGCATGCTACACAGCCAGGAAACCAGTGATGATATAAACTTAGACCCAGCAACGGGGAACACGATCCGACAGTGGCGTCCCCGTTGCTAGGCGCCGGCCGCACTGACGAGCGGACCCTCGGCGCCTAACAGTGGCCGACACAAACACCTGGCCCATCTAGGAGTGGCACTGCAGTATCACGCAGGATGGCCCTTCAAAAAAATACTCCCCAAACAGCACATGACGCAAGGAAAAAAAGAGGCGCAATGAGGTAGCTGTGTGACTAAGCTAAGCGACCCTAGTGGCCGACACAAACACCTGGCCCATCTAGGAGTGGCACTGCAGTGTCACGCAGGATGGCCCTTCAAAAAAATACTCCCCAAACAGCACATGACGCAAAGAAAAAAAAAGGCGCAATGAGGTAGCTGTGTGACTAAGCTAAGCGACCCTAGTGGCCGACACAAACACCTGGCCCATCTAGCAGTGGCACTGCAGTGTCACGCAGGATGGCCCTTCAAAAAAATACTCCCCAAATAGCACATGACGCAAAGAAAAAAAGAGGCGCAATGAGGTAGCTGTGTGACTAAGCTAAGCGACCCTAGTGGCCGACACAAACACCTGGCCCATCTAGGAGTGGCACTGTAGAGTCACGCAGGATGGCCCTTCAAAAAAATACTCCACAAACAGCACATGACACTTCAAAAAAATACTCCCCAAACAGCACATGACGCAAAGAAAAATGAAAGAAAAAGAGGTGCAAGATGGAATTGTCCTTGGGCCCTCCCACCCACCCTTATGTTGTATAAACAGAACATGCACACTTTAACGAACCCATCATTTCAGCGACAGGGTCTGCCACACGACTGTGACTGAAATGACTGGTTGGTTTGGGCCCCCACCAAAAAAGAAGCAATCAATCTCTCCTTGCACAAACTGGCTCTACAGAGGCAAGATGTCCACCTCATCATCATCGTCCGATTCATCACCCCTTTCACTGTGTACAGCCCCCTCCTCACAGATTATTAATTCGTCCCCACTGGAATCCACCATCTCAGGTCCCTGTGTACTTTCTGGAGGCAATTGCTGCTGGTGAATGTCTCCACGGAGGAATTGATTATAATTCATTTTAATGAACATCATCTTCTCCACATTTTCTGGAAGTAACCTCGTACGCCGATTGCTGACAAGGTGAGCGGCGGCACTAAACACTCTTTCGGAGTACACACTGGAGGGAGGGCAACTTAGGTAGAATAAAGCCAGTTTGTGCAAGGGCCTCCAAATTGCCTCTTTTTCCTGCCAGTATACGTACGGACTGTCTGACGTGCCTACTTGGATGCGGTCACTCATATAATCCTCCACCATTCTTTCAATGGTGAGAGAATCATATGCAGTGACAGTAGACGACATGTCAGTAATCGTTGGCAGGTCCTTCAGTCCGGACCAGATGACAGCACTCGCTCCAGACTGCCCTGCATCACCGCCAGCGGGTGGGCTCGGAATTCGTAGCCTTTTCCTCGCACCCCCAGTTGCGGGAGAATGTGAAGGAGGAGCTGTTGACGGGTCACGTTCCGCTTGACTTGACAATTTTCTCACCAGCAGGTCTTTGAACCCCTGCAGACTTGTGTCTGCCGGAAAGAGAGATACAAGGTAGGTTTTAAATCTAGGATCGAGCACGGTGGCCAAAATGTAGTGCTCTGATTTCAACAGATTGACCACCCGTGAATCCTGGTTAAGCGAATGAAGGGCTCCATCCACAAGTCCCACATGCCTAGCGGAATCGCTCTGTTTTAGCTCCTCCTTCAATGTCTCCAGCTTCTTCTGCAAAAGCCTGATGAGGGGAATGACCTGACTCAGGCTGGCAGTGTCTGAACTGACTTCACGTGTGGCAAGTTCAAAAGGTTGCTGAACCTTGCACAACGTTGAAATCATTCTCCACTGCGCTTGAGACAGGTGCATTCCACCTCCTTTGCCTATATCGTGGGCAGATGTATAGGCTTGAATGGCCTTTTGCTGCTCCTCCATCCTCTGAAGCATATAGAGGGTTGAATTCCACCTCGTTACCACCTCTTGCTTCAGATGATGGCAGGGCAGGTTCAGGCATTTTTGGTGGTGCTCCAGTCTTCTGTACGCGGTGCCTGTACGCCGAAAGTGGCCCGCAATTCTTCTGGCCACCGACAGCATCTCTTGCACGCCCCTGTCGTTTTTTAAATAATTCTGCACCACCAAATTCAAGGTATGTGCAAAACATGGGACGTGCTGGAATTTGCCTAGATGTAATGCACGCACAATATTGCTGGCGTTGTCCGATGCCACAAATCCCCCGGAGAGTCCAATTGGGGTAAGCCATTCTGCGATGATCTTCCTCAGTTGCCGTAAGAGGTTTTCAGCTGTGTGCGTATTCTGGAAAGCGGTGATACAAAGCGTAGCCTGCCTAGGAACGAGTTGGCATTTGCGAGATGCTGCTACTGGTGCCGCCACTGCTGTTCTTGCAGCGGGAGGCAATACATCTACCCAGTGGGCTGTCACAGTCAAGTAGTCCTGAGTCTGCCCTGCTCCACTTGTCCACATGTCCGTGGTTAAGTGGACATTGGGTACAACTGCATTTTTTAGGACACTGGTGACTCTTTTTCTGAGGTCTGTGTACATTCTCGGTATCGCCTGCCTAGAGAAATGGAACCTAGATGGTATTTGGTACCGGGGACACAGTACCTCAATCAAGTCTATAGTTGGCTCTGAAGTAACGATGGATACCGGAACCACGTTTCTCACCGCCCAGGCTGCCAAGGCCTCAGTTATCCGCTTTGCAGCAGGATGACTGCTGTGATATTTCATCTTCCTCGCAAAGGACTGTTGGACAGTCAATTGCTTACTGGAAGTAGTACAAGTGGTCTTCCGACTTCCCCTCTGGGATGCCGATCGACTCCCAGCAGCAACAACAGCAGCGTCAGCAGCAGTAGGCGTTACACTCAAGGATGCATCGGAGGAATCCCAGGCAGTAGAGGACTCGTCAGACTTGCCAGTGACATGGCCTGCAGGACTATTGGCTTTCCTGGGTAAGGAGGAAATTGACACTGAGGGAGTTGGTGGTGTGGTTTGCGGGAGCTTGGTTACAAGAGGAAGGGATTTACTGGTCAGTGGACTGCTTCCGCTGTCGCCCAAAGTTTTTGAACTTGTCACTGACTTTTGATGAATGCGCTGCAGGTGACGTATAAGGGAGGATGTTCCGAGGTGGTTAACGTCCTTACCCCTACTTATTACAGCTTGACAAAGGCAACACACGGCTTGACACCTGTTGTCCGCATTTGTGTTGAAATAATTCCACACCGAAGAGCTGATTTTTTTTGTATTTTGACCAGGCATGTCAATGGCCATATTCGTCCCATGGAAAACAGGTGTCTTCCCGGGTGCCTGACTTAAACAAACCACCTCACCATCAGAATCCTCCTTGTCAATTTCCTCCCCAGCGCCAGCAACACCCATATCCTCATCCTGGTGTACTTCAACACTGACATCTTCAATTTGACTATCAGGAACTGGACTGCGGGTGCTCCTTCCAGCACTTGTAGGGGTCGTGCAAATGGTGGAAGGCGCAAGCTCTTCCCATCCAGTGTTGGGAAGGTCAGGCATCGCAACCGACACAATTGGACTCTCCTTGGGGATTTGTGATTTCGAAGAACGCACAGTTCTTTGCTGTGCTTTTGCCACCTTAAGTCTTTTCTTTTTTCTAGCGAGAGGATGAGTGCTTCCATCCTCATGTGAAGCTGAACCACTAGCCATGAACATAGGCCAGGGCCTCAGCCGTTCCTTGCCACTCCGTGTCGTAAATGGCATATTGGCAAGTTTACGCTTCTCCTCAGACGCTTTTAATTTTGATTTTTGGGTCATTTTTTTACTGATCTTTTGTGTTTTGGATCTTACATGCTCTGTACTATGACATTGAGCATCGGCCTTGGCAGACGACGTTGATGGCATTTCATCGTCTCGGCCATGACTAGTGGCAGCAGCTTCAGCACGAGGTGGAAGTGGATCTTGATCTTTCCCTATTTTTTTAACCTCCACATTTTTGTTCTCCATATTTTAATGCGCACAACTAAAAGCCACCACAGGTATACAATGTAGGTAGATGGATAGTATAGTATTATATTACTTATGGACGACGACTGACGACACAGAGGTAGGTACAGCCGTGGCCTACCGTACTGCTATATATATATATAATATACTGTATAATATAATAACGGACCTGGTGGACACTGTCAGCAGACTGCTAAACTAGTATGAAGAAAAAAAAAGCCACCACAGGTATACAATGTAGATGGATGGATAGTATAGTATTATATTACTTATGGAGGACGAGTGACGACACAGAGGTAGGTACAGCCGTGGCCTACCGTACTGCTATATATATATATAATATACTGTATAATAATAACAGACCTGGTGGACACTGTCAGCAGACTGCTAAACTAGTATGAAGAAAAAAAAAGCCACCACAGGTATACAATGTAGATGGATGGATAGTATAGTATTATATTACTTATGGAGGACGAGTGACGACACAGAGGTAGGTACAGCCGTGGCCTACCGTACTGCTATATATATATATAATATACTGTATAATAATAAAGGACCTGGTGGACACTGTCAGCAGACTGCTAAACTAGTATGAAGAAAAAAAAGCCACCACAGGTATACAATGTAGATGGATGGATAGTATAGTATTATATTACTTATGGACGACGACTGACGACACAGAGGTAGGTACAGCCGTGGCCTACCGTACTGCTATATATATATATATAATATACTGTATAATATAATAACGGACCTGGTGGACACTGTCAGCAGACTGCTAAACTAGTATGAAGAAAAAAAAAGCCACCACAGGTATACAATGTAGATGGATGGATAGTATAGTATTATATTACTTATGGACGACGACTGACGACACAGAGGTAGGTACAGCCATGGCCTACCGTACTGCTATATATATATATATAATATACTGTATAATATAATAACGGACCTGGTGGACACTGTCAGCAGACTGCTAAACTAGTATGAAGAAAAAAAAAAGCCACCACAGGTATACAATGTAGATGGATGGATAGTATAGTATTATATTACTTATGGAGGACGAGTGACGACACAGAGGTAGGTACAGCCGTGGCCTACCGTACTGCTATATATATATATAATATACTGTATAATAATAACGGACCTGGTGGACACTGTCAGCAGACTGCTAAACTAGTATGAAGAAAAAAAAAGCCACCACAGGTATACAATGTAGATGGATGGATAGTATAGTATTATATTACTTATGGAGGACGAGTGACGACACAGAGGTAGGTACAGCCGTGGCCTACCGTACTGCTATATATATATATAATATACTGTATAATAATAACGGACCTGGTGGACACTGTCAGCAGACTGCTAAACTAGTATGAAGAAAAAAAAAGCCACCACAGGTATACAATGTAGATGGATGGATAGTATAGTATTATATTACTTATGGACGACGACTGACGACACAGAGGTAGGTACAGCCGTGGCCTACCGTACTGCTATATATATATAATATACTGTATAATATAATAACGGACCTGGTGGACACTGTCAGCAGACTGCTAAACTAGTATGAAGAAAAAAAAAGCCACCACAGGTATACAATGTAGATGGATGGATAGTATAGTATTATATTACTTATGGAGGACGAGTGACGACACAGAGGTAGGTACAGCCGTGGCCTACCGCCCTGCTATATATATATATATAATATACTGTATAATAATAACGGACCTGGTGGACACTGTCAGCAGACTGCTAAACTAGTATGAAGAAAAAAAAAGCCACCACAGGTATACAATGTAGATGGATGGATAGTATAGTATTATATTACTTATGGACGACGACTGACGACACAGAGGTAGGTACAGCCGTGGCCTACCGTACTGCTATATATATACAATATACTGTATAATATAATAACGGACCTGGTGGACACTGTCAGCAGACTGCTAAACTAGTATGAAGAAAAAAAAAGCCACCACAGGTATACAATGTAGATGGATGGATAGTATAGTATTATATTACTTATGGACGACGACTGACGACACAGAGGTAGGTACAGCCATGGCCTACCGTACTGCTATATATATATAATATACTGTATAATATAATAACGGACTTGTGGGACACTGTCAGCAGACTGCTAAACTAGTATGAAGAAAAAAAAAGCCACCACAGGTATACAATGTAGATGGATGGATAGTATAGTATTATATTACTTATGGACGACGACTGACGACACAGAGGTAGGTACAGCCGTGGCCTACCGTACTGCTATATATATATATAATATACTGTATAATAATAACGGACCTGGTGGACACTGTCAGCAGACTGCTAAACTAGTATGAAGAAAAAAAAGCCACCACAGGAGTGTTTTTCAGGCAGACAAACGTATACTGGACTGGTGGTCACTGTCAGCAAAACTGTGCACTGTACTCCTGCTATAACTGCTCCCCAGTCCCCACACTCAGCACAGATATATCATGCAGCAGTGCAGCACACTGAGCACAGATATGGTGGAGCATTTTTTTCAGGCAGAGAAACAACGGATTAAACTCACTGGTGGTATTATAATCAAAACCCTGCACTGTACTCCCTAACAGCTGCTCCCCGTCCCCAATCCTCCCCACAATTATAACTAAGTCACTCTTTTCTACTATAACGGAGAGGACGCCAGCCACGTCCTCTCCCTATCAATCTCAATGCACGTGTGAAAATGGCGGCGACGCGCGGCTGCTTATATAGAATCCGAGTCTCGCGAGAATCCGACAGCAGGATGATGACGTTCGGGCGCGCTCGGTTTACCCGAGCCACACGGGAGAATCCGAGCACGGCTCGGACCCGTGTAAAAAGGCTGAAGTTCGGGGGGGTTCGGTTTCCGAGAAACCGAACCCGCTCATCACTAATGGTTATGGCTACGAACACGTTCTTCAACCCCTACCCTGGTCTCCAGTGGTGCGCCCAAGTACAGGCGCTCCCCTGAAGTCCGGTCGGTCTGGGGGAAAAACACTGTCAAAGGAATAGGGAGTACCTTACCAGCGCTGGCTGTGTCCCTTAATAGGTGACACAGCCTGTACACAGCCTCCCCCCCCCCCCCTTCTGCAACCCCCTTGCTACCGTACAGACAGCTGGAGATTGCTCTGGAGGGACCTGGTTCCACTTGTAGTAAGTGCAGGCAGGAGAAAATGGTGCTGAACGCTGCAGCGTCCGCTCTGAGGAGAAGCTCCGCCCCCTCAATGGCGCTGTCTTCCCGCTCACTGATAGATTATACTGGCCGGAGGAGTTGCGCTGGCCTGGATCCGCAGACCCTGACAGACTTGCAGTGGACAGTGTAGGGTTCTGCGCTGGCCCAGGGCGCCCCTCCCAGCGCCGCACTGCAGTACCGCTGAGCCATCACGGAGCGCGGGTGAGACCACGCTCCTTACCCTAAGGCCGCCTGCTTCACACTGTCCCCCCGCTTGCAAGTGGGGACAGTGACTCACTCGCCACCTCTTCAGCTCCCAAGGGGGTGGCGGCCGGCTGCCGGGGCAAGCTTTCCCCTCTGAAGCCAAATGTTCAGTCAGCGGGAGCAATGGCTCAAGACCCCGCAGGGCGGACACTGCTCCCCCCCCCCCTCAGTCCCACACTGTAGGGAGGCTGTCGCCAGCAGCCTCCCTGTAAAACAAAAAACTCTGAAAATATATTTTTTTACTTTTTCTAAAGAAGCTCAGTAGAGCTCCCCTAGCTGTGACTGGCTCCTCCGGGCACATTTTTTAAACTGAGTCTGGTAGGAGCGGCATAGAGGGAGGAGCCAGCCCACACTATTAAACTCTTAAAGTGCCAATGGCTCCTGGTGGACCCGTCTATACCCCATGGTACTAATATGGACCCCAGCATCCTCTAGGATGTAAGAGAAAAAATATTTTAAAAAAGCCATTACTTAGTGTTACAAATAAGAAGGCATGTTTTGAGTTTGCCAAAAGGCATGTGAACGACTCCCCAAATGTATGGAGGAAGGTGCTCTGGTCAGATGAGACTAAAATTTAACTTTTCGCCCACCAGGGAAAATGCTATGTCTGGTGCAAACCCAACACATCCCATCACCCCAAGAACACCATCCCCACAGTGAAACATGGTGGTGGCAACATCATACTGTGTGGATGTTTTTCAGCAGCAGGGACTGGAAAACTGTTAAGAGTTGAGGGATATATGGATGGTGCTAAATACTAGAGATGAGCGCCTGAAATTTTTCGGGTTTTGTGTTTTGGTTTTGGGTTCGGTTCCGCGGCCGTGTTTTGGGTTCGAACGCGTTTTGGCAAAACCTCACCGAATTTTTTTTGTCGGATTCGGGTGTGTTTTGGATTCGGGTGTTTTTTTCAAAAAACACTAAAAAACAGCTTAAATCATAGAATTTGGGGGTCATTTTGATCCCAAAGTATTATTAACCTCAAAAACCATAATTTACACTCATTTTCAGTCTATTCTGAATACCTCACACCTCACAATATTATTTTTAGTCCTAAAATTTGCACCGAGGTCACTGTGTGAGTAAGATAAGCGACCCTAGTGGCCGACACAAACACCGGGCCCATCTAGGAGTGGCACTGCAGTGTCACGCAGGATGTCCCTTCCAAAAAACCCTCCCCAAACAGCACATGACGCAAAGAAAAAAAGAGGCGCAATGAGGTAGCTGTGTGAGTAAGATTAGCGACCCTAGTGGCCGACACAAACACCGGGCCCATCTAGGAGTGGCACTGCAGTGTCACGCAGGATGGCCCTTCCAAAAAACCCTCCCCAAACAGCACATGACGCAAAGAAAAAAAGAGGCGCAATGAGGTAGCTGACTGTGTGAGTAAGATTAGCGACCCTAGTGGCCGACACAAACACCGGGCCCATCTAGGAGTGGCACTGCAGTATGTATGTATAAAGAAAAAAAAAAAAAACCACGGTTAGGTGGTATATACAATTATGGACGGGCTGCCGAGTGCCGACACAGAGGTAGCCACAGCCGTGAACTACCGCACTGTACTGTGTCTGCTGCTAATATATAGACTGGTTGATAAAGAGATAGTATACTCGTAACTAGTATGTATGTATAAAGAAAGAAAAAAAAACCACGGTTAGGTCACTGGTATATACAATTATGGACGGGCTGCCGAGTGCCGACACAGAGGTAGCCACAGCCGTGAACTACCGCACTGTACACTGGTTGATAAAGAGATAGTAGTATACTCGTAACAACTAGTATGACGACGGTATAAAGAATGAAAAAAAAACCACGGTTAGGTGGTATATAATACAATTATGGTTGGACGGACTGCCTGCCGAGTGCCGACACAGAGGTAGCCACAGCCGTGAACTACCGCACTGTACACTGGTTGATAAAGAGATAGTAGTATACTCGTAACAACTAGTATGACGACGGTATAAAGAATGAAAAAAAAACCACGGTTAGGTGGTATATAATACAATTATGGTTGGACGGACTGCCTGCCGAGTGCCGACACAGAGGTAGCCACAGCCGTGAACTACCGCACTGTACACTGGTTGATAAAGAGATAGTAGTATACTCGTAACAACTAGTATGACGACGGTATAAAGAACGAAAAAAAAACCACGGTTAGGTGGTATATATTATAATACAATTATGGATGGACGGACTGCCTGCCGAGTTCCGACACAGAGGTAGCCACAGCCGTGAACTACCGCACTGTACACTGGTTGATAAAGAGATAGTAGTATACTCGTAACAACTAGTATGACGACGGTATAAAGAACGAAAAAAAAACCACGGTTAGGTGGTATATATTATAATACAATTATGGATGGACGGACTGCCTGCCGAGTTCCGACACAGAGGTAGCCACAGCCGTGAACTACCGCACTGTACACTGGTTGATAAAGAGATAGTAGTATACTCGTAACAACTAGTATGACTGACTATGACGGTATAAAGAATGAAAAAAAAACCACGGTTAGGTGGTATATATTATAATAATACAATTATGGATGGACGGACTGCCTGCCGAGTTCCGACACAGAGGTAGCCACAGCCGTGAACTACCGCACTGTACACTGGTTGATAAAGAGATAGTAGTATACTCGTAACAACTAGTATGACTGACTATGACGGTATAAAGAATGAAAAAAAAACCACGGTTAGGTGGTATATATTATAATACAATTATGGATGGACGGACTGCCTGCCGACTGCCGACACAGAGGTAGCCACAGCCGTGAACTACCGCACTGTACACTGGTTGATAAAGAGATAGTAGTATACTCGTAACAACTAGTATGACACTATGACGGTATAAAGAATGAAAAAAAAACCACGGTTAGGTGGTATATATTATAATACAATTATGGATGGACGGACTGCCTGCCGACTGCCGACACAGAGGTAGCCACAGCCGTGAACTACCGCACTGTACACTGGTTGATAAAGAGATAGTAGTATACTCGTAACAACTAGTATGACACTATGACGACGGTATAAAGAATGAAAAAAAAACCACGGTTAGGTGGTATATATTATAATAATAATACAATTATGGATGGACGGACTGCCTGCCGACTGCCGACACAGAGGTAGCCACAGCCGTGAACTACCGCACTGTACACTGGTTGATAAAGAGATAGTAGTATACTCGTAACAACTAGTATGACACTATGACGACGGTATAAAGAATGCAAAAAAAACCACAGTTAGGTGGTATATATTATAATAATAATACAATTATGGATGGACGGACTGCCTGCCGACTGCCGACACAGAGGTAGCCACAGCCGTGAACTACCGCACTGTACACTGGTTGATAAAGAGATAGTAGTATACTCGTAACAACTAGTATGACACTATGACGGTATAAAGAATGAAAAAAAAACCACGGTTAGGTGGTATATATTATAATAATAATACAATTATGGATGGACGGACTGCCTGCCGACTGCCGACACAGAGGTAGCCACAGCCGTGAACTACCGCACTGTACACTGGTTGATAAAGAGATAGTAGTATACTCGTAACAATTAGGATGACACTATGACGGTATAAAGAATGAAAAAAAAACCACGGTTAGGTGGTAGGTATATAATAATAAATAATACAATTCTGGTCGGACGGACTGCCTGCCGTGTGCCGACACAGAGGTAGCCACAGCCGTGAACTACCGTACTGTACACTGGTTGATAAAGAGATAGTAGTATACTCGTAACAATTAGGATGACACTATGACGGTATAAAGAATGAAAAAAAAACCACGGTTAGGTGGTAGGTATATAATAATAAATAATACAATTCTGGTCGGACGGACTGCCTGCCGTGTGCCGACACAGAGGTAGCCACAGCCGTGAACTACCGCACTGTACACTGGTTGATAAAGAGATAGTAGTATACTCGTAACAATTAGGATGACACTATGACGGTATAAAGAATGAAAAAAAAACCACGGTTAGGTGGTAGGTATATAATAATAAATAATACAATTCTGGTCGGACGGACTGCCTGCCGTGTGCCGACACAGAGGTAGCCACAGCCGTGAACTACCGCACTGTACACTGGTTGATAAAGAGATAGTAGTATACTCGTAACAATTAGGATGACACTATGACGGTATAAAGAATGAAAAAAAAACCACGGTTAGGTGGTAGGTATATAATAATAAATAATACAATTCTGGTCGGACGGACTGCCTGCCGTGTGCCGACACAGAGGTAGCCACAGCCGTGAACTACCGTACTGTACACTGGTTGATAAAGAGATAGTAGTATACTCGTAACAATTAGGATGACACTATGACGGTATAAAGAATGAAAAAAAAACCACGGTTAGGTGGTAGGTATATAATAATAAATAATACAATTCTGGTCGGACGGACTGCCTGCCGTGTGCCGACACAGAGGTAGCCACAGCCGTGAACTACCGCACTGTACACTGGTTGATAAAGAGATAGTAGTATACTCGTAACAATTAGGATGACACTATGACGGTATAAAGAATGAAAAAAAAACCACGGTTAGGTGGTAGGTATATAATAATAAATAATACAATTCTGGTCGGACGGACTGCCTGCCGTGTGCCGACACAGAGGTAGCCACAGCCGTGAACTACCGCACTGTACACTGGTTGATAAAGAGATAGTAGTATACTCGTAACAATTAGGATGACACTATGACGGTATAAAGAATGAAAAAAAAACCACGGTTAGGTGGTAGGTATATAATAATAAATAATACAATTCTGGTCGGACGGACTGCCTGCCGTGTGCCGACACAGAGGTAGCCACAGCCGTGAACTACCGCACTGTACTGTGTCTGCTGCTAATATAGACTGGTTGATATTTAAAGAGATATTAGTAGTATACAACAATACTATACTGGTGGTCAGGCACTGGTCACCACTCCTGCAGCAAAAGTGTGCACTGTTAATTAATATAATTGTACTCCTGGCTCCTGCTAACAACCTGCAGTGCTCCCCAGTCTCCCCCACAATTAATTATAAGCTTTTAATTTATACATTGATGACTGTGCAGCACACTGGGCTGAGCTGAGTGCACACAGACTGAGTCACACTGTGTGACTGACTGTGCTGTGTATCGTTTTTTTTTTCAGGCAGAGAACGGATATAGCAGAGAGAAGTGAACGGATATATTATATTAAATAAAAGTTAACTAGCAACTGCACTGGTCACTGACTGTGGTAAACTAACTCTGTCTGCGACTCTGCACAATCTCTCTCTATCTAATCTATCTATCTCTATTCTAATGGAGAGGACGCCAGACACGTCCTCTCCCTATCAATCTCAATGCACGAGTGAAAATGGCGGCGACGCGCGGCTCCTTATATAGAATCCGAGTCTCGCGATAGAATCCGAGCCTCGCGAGAATCCGACAGCGTCATGATGACGTTCGGGCGCACTCGGGTTAACCGAGCAAGGCGGGAAGATCCGAGTCGCTCGGACCCGTGGAAAAAAAAGTGAAGTTCGTGCGGGTTCGGATTCAAAGAAACCGAACCCGCTCATCTCTACTAAATACAGGGATATTCTTGAGCAAAACCTGTTTCATTCTGCCTGTGATTTGAGACTGGGATGAAGATTCACCTTCCAGCATGACAATGACCCGAAGCATTCTGCTAAAGCAACACTCAAGTGGTTTAAGGGGAAACATTGAAATGTGTTGGAATGGCCTAGTCAAAGCCCAGATCTCAATAGAATTGAGAATCTGTGGTCAGACTTGAAGATTGCTGTTCACAAGTGGAAACCATCCAACATGAAGGAGATGGAGCAGTTTTGCCTTGAGGAATGGGCAAAAATCCCAATGGCAAGATGTGGCAAGCTCACAGAGACTTATCCAAAGTGACTTGCATCTGTAATTGCCACAAAAGGTGGCTCTACAAAGTACTGACTTTAGGGGGGTGAATAGTTATGCACGCTGAAGTTTTCTGTTATTTTGTCCTATTTTTTTTTTTTTTGCTTCACAATAAATAAAAAAATCTTTAAAGTTGTAGCCATGTTCTGTGAATGAAATGATACAAACCTTCAAACAATCCATTTTAATTTCAGGTTGTGAGGCAACAAACCATGAAAAAGGCATAGGGGGTGAATACTTTAGCAAGGCATTATAAGTCACCTGTGGCGAAGCATTGATATACTTAAAACCTAGACCCTTGGAGTGCCTTGAGGAATGCTCCCCCCTTGCCCATTTATTCACTTACCCCTACGTCCCACACGATTAGCTAAAATCATCATTTTCACAGTTGCAGGTTGATATATCTGTTGCTTAGTCAACTTGTCTTGATTTCATGCTACTGTTATACAGGGTGTGTGGTTTGGGACTCCGTGGACCCTGGGGGTTTGTGTGCACAGCACACCCTGCACCCATTTTTTTTAATACTTACCCTCTGGTGTTGGCAGCAGCAGCACTGCAGAAATCATCAGGATAATGGTGCGATGACCATTTTCTCACCATGCCATTTTTCTGGAGATCTGTGCATGCACACTAGACTTTAGGACAGTGCTAGGGTCCCCTAGTGAGCCTAGTGCCCAGAGTATACAGTGCTACCATCAAGAAAGGAGGGGGCCTGGATGCGCCACTGCATCTTAATAATTATTTTTGCTCAGTATTCTCTAATGAAAGAGACGGTACGGAGCCACAAGTTGCAAGTACATTCAAAAAATGAGGTAGATACAAGTAGATACAAATACATTTACAGAGGAGGAGGTCCTAAAAGAGCTCTCAAAACTGACAGTGGATTAATCAATGGGGCCAAATGGTATACATTTAAGAATACTAAAAGAGCTTAAAGGGGTGCTGGTAACATTAAGAGAATTATTTAACCAGTCGCTACTGTAGCTGCAGGAGTAATTCCAGAAGACTGGAAAATAGCACAGGTTGTCCTCCTTATATATGAAAGATTAAAAAAAAATACCATAGCAGCAAGTCTTAATGCATTTTGTGTCCTTTCTAAATTCTAGCACTAGACAGAGGCTATTCTGTCAGTCCCGTACCCCATGATTTCTGATGACAGCCCTGCTGACAGAGCTGGCCTTAGCCAATATGCAATATAGGCAATTGCCTAGAGCACTTGCAAAGCCCAGGGGCATCTGGGCAAGCTGAGCATACTACAGTGTGAAGAGACAGCTGTTACAGTAGCAGGTAGATGTTAGCCACATAGAACCACATTCTCACGACAGAAGAAGGTACCAGCGGCTAATGCCATACAAACCCAAAGAAGCTAAGTGCGTCAGGGTGGGCACCTTGTGGAATCCAGTGTACCTCGCAGAAAGAGATTTAACAATGGTAAGTCTACCATAAATCTCCTTTTCTGCAGCGGGATACACTGGTATTCCACAGGGAATAACATCGGGGATGTCCTAAAGCAGATCCTCAAGGGAGGGAACGCACTGCAGTGGGCACAAGAACCTGGCGTCCAAAGGACACATCCTGGGAGGCGGAAGTATCAAAGGCATAAAACCTGATGAACGTGGTCACAGAGGACCACATAGCTGCCTTGCACAATTGTTCTGCGGACGCACCACGACGGGCCACCCAAGAAGGTCCAACCAAGTAGAATGGGCCTTAATAACAGCAGGAGCTAGGATCCCAGCCTGCGCATAAGCTTTTGCAATCAGCATTCTAATCCATCTGGCCAAGGTCTGCTTATTCACAGGCAAGCCATATTTGTGAAAACCAAAAAGTACAAAAAGGGAATCAGACCTCCAGAAGGAGGCATTCCTTTCCACATAGACACGGAGAGCCTGTACCACATCCAAAGATTTTTCTTTGGAGGATATACTAGAAGAGGTGGAGGCTGGAACCACAGTCTCCTGGTTAAGGTGAAAAGGTGATACCACCTTAGGCAAATAGCCAGAGCGAGTTCGAAGAACAGCCTGGTCATGGTGAAAAATCAGAAAGGGTGGACGACAGGACAAAGTGCCTAAGTCCGTCACCCTCCTAGCAGAGGCAATAGCCAACAGGAATATGACCTTAAGCGTAAGGCATTTAAGGTCCACAGATTCAAGAGGTTCAAATGGAGACTCTTGTAAGGCATTCAATACGACAGACAGATCCCATGAAGCCACAGGAGGGACATAGGGAGGCTGAATTCATAGAACACCCTGAGTGAAAGTGTGAACGTCAGGAAGGGACGCAATTTTCCTCTTAAACCACATAGACAAGGCAGATATATGAACCTTGAGGGAGGACACACGAAGGCCCAAGTCTAGGCCTTGCTGGAAAAAACCAAAAGTCTGGAAGTTTTAAAGTGTATGCATCATAATTCTTAGAAGCAGCACACCAAGTGAAGTAAGAAATCAAGATTATGTAATAAATCTGAGCCGAAGCTGGTTTACGGGCTTTCAACATAGTTTGAATGACCACCTCAGAGAATCCTTTTGCTCTCAGGAGTGATGCTTCAAGAGCCTCGCCATCAGTCTGACCAGGTCCGGGTAGTCACAAGGGACCTGAACGAGGAGGTCTGGGCATTGAGGAAGTAGAAGAGGACGCTCTATCGAGAGACCCTGCAGGTCTGAGAACCAATGCCGTCTGGGCCACGCTGGAGTGACTAGAAGTAGTATTCCTCCTTCTTGCTTGAACTTCCGTATTACCCTGGGCAGGAGTGATACTGGAGGGAACACGTATGGCAGCCAAAAGTTCCATGGAATTGCTAGTGCGTCCATGAATGCTGCTTGAGGATCTGTTGTCCTTGATCCGAAGACCGGAACCTTGTGATTGTGTCGAGATGCCATCAGGTCTACATCTGGTAGGCCCCAATTGTCCACTAGGCATTGAAAGACTTTGGGATGAAGACTCCACTCTCCGGCGTGCACATCCTGATGACTGAGGAAGTCCTCTTCCCAGTTGAGGACTCCCGGAATGAACACTGCCGATATGGCTGGCAGATAGCGTTCCGCCCATTGGAGAATTTTTTACACTTCCATCATTGCCATGCGGCTCTGAGTGTCGCCTTAATGATTTATGTACGTCACCATGGTGGTGTTGTCTGATTGTACTTGAACAGGCCTGTTCTGTACCAGAGGCAGGGCCAGAGTCAATGCATAGAACACTGCCCTCAATTCCAGAATGTTTATCGGGAGGAGAGATTCCTCCCTGGTTCATCGACCCTGAAGAGAGTGTTGCTCCAACACCGCGCCCCAACTCCTCAGACTGGCGTCCATTGTTAGAAGGACCCAGTTGGAGATCCAGAAGGCATGGCTCCTGCTCAACTGTTGGTCCTGTAGCCACCTGCTCAGTGACAGTCGAACCTCCGGAGTCAAGGTGATCATTTGAGACCTGATCCTGTGAGGCAGGCCGTTCCACTTGGACAGGATTAATCGTTGCAGAGGGCGGAAATTAAATTGAGTGAACTCTACCATGTCGAATGCCGACACCATGAGGCCTAGTACTTGCATCGCCGAGTGTATGGACACTCTCTGGCGAGAGAGGAAGTATCTGATCCTGTCCTGAAGTATGCCGCCAGGTGCACCATGCTCTGAGCAGGAACCAGCGAGGACTTCTTCCAGTTGATGAGCCACCCGTGGGCTTGAAGGAATTGGACCATCATTTCCAGGTGACTGAGAACCTCCAGGGAGTACGCCAGGATCAGCAAGTCATCCAGATACGGCATGATCCTGACACCCTGACTGCGGAGAAGACCTGTCATGACTGCTATGACCTTGGTGAAGATCCGAGGAGCCGTGGTCAGTCCGAAAGGCAAGGCTTGGAATTGACAATGTAGATTGCCAATAGCAAATCACAGATATTGCTGATGCGACATGGCAATAGGTATGTGCAGGTAAGCATCCTGTATGTCCAGGGATACCATATAGTCCTTGGGCACCATAGCCAGTACAACAGAGCGCAGAGTTTCCATATGGAATTTGGATACCCTCACAAATTTGTTCAAAGATTTGAGGTTGAGTATAGGCCGGGATGACCTATTGGGTTTTGGGACTAGAAACAGGGTCGAATAGTAACCCCTTCCTCTTTGAGACAGAGGTACCGGCACAATCACTCCACTATCTAGGAGTGATTGTACAACCAAGCGTAAAGTTTGTGCTTTCAGCGGATCCAAAGGGATAACTGTCAAGCAGAACCATTGAGGGGGCGTCTCTTGAAAGAGATTGCGTACTCATGAGAGACAACTTCCCCCACCCAAGCGTCTGAAGTGGTCCTTAACCAGACCTGGGCAAACTGCAGAAGTCGGCCTCCCACCCTGGGGTCCCCCAGTAGGTGGCCCGCCCCATCATGCTGCAGGCTTATCCTGTTTGTAAGCAGGCTGACGGGCGGCCCAAGATTGCTTAGACTTGGGCTTGATGGATTTGGAAGTACGAGCCTGTCTCGGATACGTTTGACCCTTCGCTTTACCTGGAGGTCGAAAGGAACGAAAAGTGGTACTCAGCCTTCGGAGCAGAAGGATTAGTACTTGGGAGAAATGCAGTCTTGGCTGTTGCCAAGTAAGTCACGATCTTGTTCAGATACTCCCCAAACAGTATGTCCCCCTTAAAAGAGAGCACCTCCAAGGTCTTTTTGGAGTCCAGGTTCACTTTCCAGGACCGTAACCACAAAATCTGACGAGCCAAGATAGACGTAGAAGACGCCTTGGCCACCATTACATCGGCATCCGAGGCCACCTCCTGAATATAGTGAGAGGCTGTGGTAATATACGACAGATATTGTCTGGCAGTGTCAGAAAAATTTAAAGGTAGCTCCTGAACCCATGCTTCAAAAGTTTTTGCAGCCCAAGAGGCTGCTATAGTGGGTCTACGTACAGCACCAGTAAGTGTGTAGATAGACTTCAGGCATCCCTCCACATGCTTATCTGTCGGTTCCTTCAGTGAAGTGACAGTGGTGACAGGCAGAGTAGAAGACACCACTAGACGGGCGACATGAGAGTCCACCGGCGGTGAAGTTTCCCACTTGTTACTCAACTCCGCAGGGAAAGGATAATGAGGCCAACATCCTTTTAGACAGGGAAAATGTATTTCCTGGAGATGACCAGGATTCCTGGCGTATGTCAATTAAGAGGTCAGAATGAGGTAAAACTACGTTAGCAACCTTCTGACGTTTAAACTTATCAGGTTTCTTAGACGTAGCAGGAGGTTCAATCTCATCCTCAATCTGGAGGATTAGCTTGATAGCCTCCACGAGTTCAGGAACATCAACCTGAGTTTTAGATTCCTCATCAGAAACAAGTATCAGAATCTGAAGGATCAGTATAATCCCCATCCTCATCGGAAAAATCATCCAAAATATTAGTGGATTGTGAGGAAGAAATGGCCCGCTTGGAGGACCCATTGGTCCCAGTATGGCAAGGGTTAGGTTTGTGTTTAACCAAGGACTGATTTAGTTGCTGTAACTGGGTTGACAGAGTATCTGCCCATGGTGGATTAACTACAGGGACAATAAGTGGCTGTAATGGCACAGGAGGTCCCACAGGGGGCGTAAGTTGTGTTACAAGCGTAGTCAGCATATTTGAAAATGCAGCCTAAGGTGGGTCTTGATTTGCCACAGGTGCTGCAGACTTACTAGAAGGTGCAGGGCACCCAGTACCTGAACTCTCAGCTGAAATCTTTTCCTCAGGTAAATCTGTGGCGCCAGCACTGCATGATGCAGGAGCGTCTGCGGATTTGCCACCCTGTGTAGCAGACATTTTTGGGAATGTAGCCTTAGGGCGCAACATTACAAGGGGGGTCATTCCGAGTTGATCGCTCGCTGCCGATTTTCGCAGCGCAGCGATCAGGTGAAAAATTGCCATTTCTGCGCATGCGTATGGGCCGCAGGGTGAGGGTGCGGGACAGGTCTGGTAGAGGATAGGGTGAGGGTGCTGGGACAGGTATGGTCAGGGACAGGGAGAGGGTGCGGGAAAGGTCCGGTAGGCTATATGTCTGGTAGGGGACAGGGTGAGGGGACAGGTCTGGTAGGGGACAGGGTAAGGGTGCTGGTACAAGTCAGGTCGAGGACAGGGAGAGGATTCGGGAACAGATCATGTAGGGGACAGGGTGAGAGAATCTGTGCAGGCAGGTCTGGGCACAGCCCCTCCCATGTTGTCCTCTCATAGCAACCCCCACCCCCTAATATTCATCTCCCATTGCTAACCCCCTTCAATATTCTGCACCACATCACAGTACTTCACACAGCGTCCTCCCCACATGAAACAATAAAATTACCTTCTAATAAACGCCTCTGAGGCTGTGCCTGCAGTAGCTCCCCCAGCAGTCTGGTCACCGAAGAGGGGAGAAAAGGGAGGCGGAGCTGCTCGGCCGCAAGTCCCGCAACACAAAGCGGCCGGGTACGAGTGCCTCCAGTCCGCAGCCAGCCACGCACATGTGGCTGCGGATGGCTATGGATCCGTGACATATTTGCAGCTTGACCTCCCCTCCGTTCCATCCAGCCACTGCGATGACTAGCCCGGCTCCAGCCTGGAGCAGAAAGCTGGAGGCGGCCAACGGGACTTGGCTACACTCAACCCCAGGATGCACGGGGGAGGAGCCTCATGCTGGTGCGGGCGGTGCAGGGGGGGGTTGGCTGACGACTCATGCCTGGGTGCCCCCCTTCCCTGAGTCCGCCGCTGGGGCAGTGGGTTGCATGGCGGTTGCTGGCAGCTTGTGACAGGAAAAGGTTTTTTTCCTGTCACCACTGTCAGTCTTCTTGGGGAATATGCGCTCTAACTAGGTGTGCGCTGTGGGCAATACCCCTTCTGCACACACCTAGTTACGGCGCTGTGCCCAACTGCTAACAAATTTGCTGCTGCGATCAACTCTGAATTAGGCCCTGTGCCCAGCAGTCCCAGGATCAGCGCAGCAATGTGAAATTGTGCCCAAACGCTGACAGGGAGTGAGGGAGAGAGAGAGATGCAGCTCCAGGGTGGAAACACCTGCTGTAGATGGCACCTGGAGCTGGGGGAGGGGCTACAGGTCAGCGCCCCATTCCCTATGCTGGACTTCGCCACCGGGTACTATGGAGCCTATAACAAACGGATTTTAGTAAATCCGACCTGTGCTCCCTGCCCTGGTGGATATAGTGGGGTCCCTGAGCAAGAGCAGTACAGTGTCCACACCAGCGCCGCGGTCCGTCTCCTGGGACCGCGACCGGATCACGATTTACCGACGGTTCCCACCTGGGGGACCCTCTTACCTCCTCCCTGAAGTGCGGCGACTTGATTCAGGAGAGCAGCAGCGGTGATGTGTGCCTGATACCCGGAGCGCCTTCGCTGTAAGTACCCGGGAACCAGGCCGCGGGAGTATACAGCGCTGCTGAGGGTGGTGATGGAGCCACAGCACAGAATGTCAGCATGACATACACTGCAACTAGTGCTTGTGCTGCGGGCCTTGAAGTCTTCTAAAAAAAGGCTCTTTTCAGGGCTGCCTAGCGCAGCCCCATCTGTTAGCTGCCTGCACTGCTGACACCAACTTACAAACTGAGCTCCATTGCCTGGAGGCGAGTCTATAGAGGAGATGGTGCAGTGCATCCTGGGAACAGTCAAAGCTTTAGCCTGTTGCTGCTCGGATTCATTTCCAACTCTACACCCCGATGTTATTCCCTGTTGAATACCAGTGTACCCCGCTGCAGTAAGTGAAAGTAAAAAGAGAGGAGTCCGATCAGGGGGCGGGGCTACATGGCTCTGTGTGCAATCATTGCTTGCTGCTGTGCAATGGCGGAACTGAAGGGTGGATCAGTGCTGCCTGTATGTACTACAGTCTGCTGCCAGGTGATATGTAAATAAAAGTAAGGGGAGGGCACCATCTATAAGTGTATAAGTGTGTGTGTTTTTATATATGTGTATAAGTGTGTAGCTGTTAGAGATGAGCGCCTGAAATTTTTCGGGTTTTGTGTTTTGGTTTTGGGTTCGGTTCCGCGGCCGTGTTTTGGGTTCGAACGCGTTTTGGCAAAACCTCACCGAATTATTTTTGTCGGATTCGGGTGTGTTTTGGATTCGGGTGTTTTTTTCCAAAAACACTAAAAAACAGCTTAAATCATAGAATTTGGGGGTCATTTTGATCCCAAAGTATTATTAACCTCAAAAACCATAATTTACACTCATTTTCAGTCTATTCTGAATACCTCACACCTCACAATATTATTTTTAGTCCTAAAATTTGCACCGAGGTCGCTGTGTGAGTAAGATAAGCGACCCTAGTGGCCGACACAAACACCGGGCCCATCTAGGAGTGGCACTGCAGTGTCACGCAGGATGTCCCTTCCAAAAAACCCTCCCCAAACAGCACATGACGCAAAGAAAAAAAGAGGCGCAATGAGGTAGCTGTGTGAGTAAGATTAGCGACCCTAGTGGCCGACACAAAGACCGGGCCCATCTAGGAGTGGCACTGCAGTGTCACGCAGGATGGCCCTTCCAAAAAACCCTCCCCAAACAGCACATGACGCAAAGAAAAAAAGAGGCGCAATGAGGTAGCTGTGTGAGTAAGATTAGCGACCCTAGTGGCCGACACAAACACCGGGCCCATCTAGGAGTGGCACTGCAGTGTCACGCAGGATGGCCCTTCCAAAAAACCCTCCCCAAACAGCACATGACGCAAAGAAAAAAAGAGGCGCAATGAGGTAGCTGACTGTGTGAGTAAGATTAGCGACCCTAGTGGCCGACACAAACACCGGGCCCATCTAGGAGTGGCACTGCAGTGTCACGCAGGATGGCCCTTCCAAAAAACCCTCCCCAAACAGCACATGACGCAAAGAAAAAAAGAGGCGCAATGAGGTAGCTGTGTGAGTAAGATTAGCGACCCTAGTGGCCGACACAAACACCGGGCCCATCTAGGAGTGGCACTGCAGTGTCACGCAGGATGGCCCTTCCAAAAAACCCTCCCCAAACAGCACATGACGCAAAGAAAAAAAGAGGCGCAATGAGGTAGCTGACTGTGTGAGTAAGATTAGCGACCCTAGTGGCCGACACAAACACCGGGCCCATCTAGGAGTGGCACTGCAGTGTCACGCAGGATGTCCCTTCCAAAAAACCCTCCCCAAACAGCACATGACGCAAAGAAAAAAAGAGGCGCAATGAGGTAGCTGTGTGAGTAAGATTAGCGACCCTAGTGGCCGACACAAACACCGGGCACATCTAGGAGTGGCACTGCAGTGTCACGCAGGATGTCCCTTCCAAAAAACCCTCCCCAAACAGCACATGACGCAAAGAAAAAAAGAGGCGCAATGAGGTAGCTGTGTGAGTAAGATTAGCGACCCTAGTGGCCGACACAAACACCGGGCCCATCTAGGAGTGGCACTGCAGTGTCACGCAGGATGTCCCTTCCAAAAAACCCTCCCCAATCAGCACATGATGCAAAGAAAAAGAAAAGAAAAAAGAGGTGCAAGATGGAATTATCCTTGGGCCCTCCCACCCACCCTTATGTTGTATAAACAAAACAGGACATGCACACTTTAACCAACCCATCATTTCAGTGACAGGGTCTGCCACACGACTGTGACTGATATGACGGGTTGGTTTGGACCCCCCCCAAAAAAGAAGCAATTAATCTCTCCTTGCACAAACTGGCTCTACAGAGGCAAGATGTCCACCTCATCTTCACCCTCCGATATATCACCGTGTACATCCCCCTCCTCACAGATTATCAATTCGTCCCCACTGGAATCCACCATCTCAGCTCCCTGTGTACTTTGTGGAGGCAATTGCTGCTGGTCAATGTCTCCGCGGAGGAATTGATTATAATTCATTTTAATGAACATCATCTTCTCCACATTTTCTGGATGTAACCTCGTACGCCGATTGCTGACAAGGTGAGCGGCGGCACTAAACACTCTTTCGGAGTACACACTTGTGGGAGGGCAACTTAGGTAGAATAAAGCCAGTTTGTGCAAGGGCCTCCAAATTGCCTCTTTTTCCTGCCAGTATAAGTACGGACTGTGTGACGTGCCTACTTGGATGCGGTCACTCATATAATCCTCCACCATTCTATCAATGTTGAGAGAATCATATGCAGTGACAGTAGACGACATGTCCGTAATCGTTGTCAGGTCCTTCAGTCCGGACCAGATGTCAGCATCAGCAGTCGCTCCAGACTGCCCTGCATCACCGCCAGCGGGTGGGCTCGGAATTCTGAGCCTTTTCCTCGCACCCCCAGTTGCGGGAGAATGTGAAGGAGGAGATGTTGACAGGTCGCGTTCCGCTTGACTTGACAATTTTGTCACCAGCAGGTCTTTCAACCCCAGCAGACCTGTGTCTGCCGGAAAGAGAGATCCAAGGTAGGCTTTAAATCTAGGATCGAGCACGGTGGCCAAAATGTAGTGCTCTGATTTCAACAGATTGACCACCCGTGAATCCTTGTTAAGCGAATTAAGGGCTGCATCCACAAGTCCCACATGCCTAGCGGAATCGCTCCCTTTTAGCTCCTTCTTCAATGCCTCCAGCTTCTTCTGCAAAAGCCTGATGAGGGGAATGACCTGACTCAGGCTGGCAGTGTCTGAACTGACTTCACGTGTGGCAAGTTCAAAGGGCATCAGAACCTTGCACAACGTTGAAATCATTCTCCACTGCACTTGAGACAGGTGCATTCCATCTCCTATATCGTGCTCAATTGTATAGGCTTGAATGGCCTTTTGCTGCTCCTCCAACCTCTGAAGCATATAGAGGGTTGAATTCCACCTCGTTACCACTTCTTGCTTCAGATGATGGCAGGGCAGGTTCAGTAGTTTTTGGTGGTGCTCCAGTCTTCTGTACGTGGTGCCTGTACGCCGAAAGTGTCCCGCAATTTTTCTGGCCACCGACAGCATCTCTTGCACGCCCCTGTCGTTTTTAAAAAAATTCTGCACCACCAAATTCAAGGTATGTGCAAAACATGGGACGTGCTGGAATTTGCCCATATTTAATGCACACACAATATTGCTGGCGTTGTCCGATGCCACAAATCCACAGGAGAGTCCAATTGGGGTAAGCCATTCCGCGATGATCTTCCTCAGTTGCCGTAAGAGGTTTTCAGCTGTGTGCGTATTCTGGAAAGCGGTGATACAAAGCGTAGCCTGCCTAGGAAAGAGTTGGCGTTTGCGAGATGCTGCTACTGGTGCCGCCGCTGCTGTTCTTGCGGCGGGAGTCCATACATCTACCCAGTGGGATGTCACAGTCATATAGTCCTGACCCTGCCCTGCTCCACTTGTCCACATGTCCGTGGTTAAGTGGACATTGGGTACAACTGCATTTTTTAGGAGACTGGTGAGTCTTTTTCTGACGTCCGTGTACATTCTCGGTATCGCCTGCCTAGAGAAGTGGAACCTAGATGGTATTTGGTAACGGGGGCACACTGCCTCAATAAATTGTCTAGTTCCCTGTGAACTAACGGCGGATACCGGACGCACGTCTAACACCAACATAGTTGTCAAGGACTCAGTTATCCGCTTTGCAGTAGGATGACTGCTGTGATATTTCATCTTCCTCGCAAAGGACTGTTGAACAGTCAATTGCTTACTGGAAGTAGTACAAGTGGGCTTACGACTTCCCCTCTGGGATGACCATCGACTCCCAGCGGCAACAACAGCAGCGCCAGCAGCAGTAGGCGTTACACGCAAGGATGCATCGGAGGAATCCCAGGCAGGAGAGGACTCGTCAGACTTGCCAGTGACATGGCCTGCAGGACTATTGGCATTCCTGGGGAAGGAGGAAATTGACACTGAGGGAGTTGGTGGGGTGGTTTGCGTGAGCTTGGTTACAAGAGGAAGGGATTTACTGGTCAGTGGACTGCTTCCGCTGTCACCCAAAGTTTTTGAACTTGTCACTGACTTATTATGAATGCGCTGCAGGTGACGTATAAGGGAGGATGTTCCGAGGTGGTTAACGTCCTTACCCCTACTTATTACAGCTTGACAAAGGGAACACACGGCTTGACACCTGTTGTCCGCATTTCTGGTGAAATACCTCCACACCGAAGAGCTGATTTTTTTGGTATTTTCACCTGGCATGTCAACGGCCATATTCCTCCCACGGACAACAGGTGTCTCCCCGGGTGCCTGACTTAAACAAACCACCTCACCATCAGAATCCTCCTGGTCAATTTCCTCCCCAGCGCCAGCAACACCCATATCCTCCTCATCCTGGTGTACTTCAACACTGACATCTTCAATCTGACTATCAGGAACTGGACTGCGGGTGCTCCTTCCAGCACTTGCAGGGGGCGTGCAAATGGTGGAAGGCGCATGCTCTTCACGTCCAGTGTTGGGAAGGTCAGGCATCGCAACCGACACAATTGGACTCTCCTTGTGGATTTGGGATTTCAAAGAACGCACAGTTCTTTGCGGTGCTTTTGCCAGCTTGAGTCTTTTCAGTTTTCTAGCGAGAGGCTGAGTGATTCCATCCTCATGTGAAGCTGAACCACTAGCCATGAACATAGGCCAGGGCCTCAGCCGTTCCTTGCCACTCCGTGTGGTAAATGGCATATTGGCAAGTTTACGCTTCTCCTCCGACAATTTTATTTTAGGTTTTGGAGTCCTTTTTTTTCTGATATTTGGTGTTTTGGATTTGACATGCTCTGTACTATGACATTGGGCATCGGCCTTGGCAGACGACGTTGCTGGCATTTCATCGTCTCGGCCATGACTAGTGGCAGCAGCTTCAGCACGAGGTGGAAGTGGATCTTGATCTTTCCCTAATTTTGGAACCTCAACTTTTTTGTACTCCATATTTTATAGGCAGAACTAAAAGGCACCTCAGGTAAACAATGGAGATGGATGGATTGGATACTAGTATACAATTATGGACGGACTGCCACGGTTAGGTGGTATAAAAAAACCACGGTTAGGTGGTATATAATACAATTATGGATGGACGGACTGCCAGCCGAGTGCCGACACAGAGGTAGCCACAGCCGTGAACTACCGCACTGTACACTGGTTGATAAAGAGATAGTAGTATACTCGTAACAACTAGTATGACGACGGTATAAAGAATGAAAAAAAAACCACGGTTAGGTGGTATATATTATAATACAATTATGGTTGGACGGACTGCCTGCCGAGTGCCGACACAGAGGTAGCCACAGCCGTGAACTACCGCACTGTACACTGGTTGATAAAGAGATAGTAGTATACTCGTAACAACTAGTATGACGACGGTATAAAGAATGAAAAAAAAACCACGGTTAGGTGGTATATATTATAATACAATTATGGATGGACGGACTGCCTGCCGAGTGCCGACACAGAGGTAGCCACAGCCGTGAACTACCGCACTGTACACTGGTTGATAAAGAGATAGTAGTATACTCGTAACAACTAGTATGACGACGGTATAAAGAATGAAAAAAAAACCACGGTTAGGTGGTATATAATACAATTATGGTTGGATGGACTGCCTGCCGAGTGCCGACACAGAGGTAGCCACAGCCGTGAACTACCGCACTGTACACTGGTTGATAAAGAGATAGTAGTATACTCGTAACAACTAGTATGACGACGGTATAAAGAATGAAAAAAAAACCACGGTTAGGTGGTATATATAATACAATTATGGTTGGACGGACTGCCTGCCGAGTGCCGACACAGAGGTAGCCACAGCCGTGAACTACCGCACTGTACACTGGTTGATAAAGAGATAGTAGTATACTCGTAACAACTAGTATGACGACGGTATAAAGAATGAAAAAAAAACCACGGTTAGGTGGTATATATTATAATACAATTATGGATGGACGGACTGCCTGCCGAGTGCCGACACAGAGGTAGCCACAGCCGTGAACTACCGCACTGTACACTGGTTGATAAAGAGATAGTAGTATACTCGTAACAACTAGTATGACGACGGTATAAAGAATGAAAAAAAAACAACGGTTAGGTGGTATATAATACAATTATGGTTGGACGGACTGCCTGCCGAGTGCCGACACAGAGGTAGCCACAGCCGTGAACTACCGCACTGTACACTGGTTGATAAAGAGATAGTAGTATACTCGTAACAACTAGTATGACGACGGTATAAAGAATGAAAAAAAAAACCACGGTTAGGTGGTATATAATACAATTATGGTTGGACGGACTGCCTGCCGAGTGCCGACACAGAGGTAGCCACAGCCGTGAACTACCGCACTGTACACTGGTTGATAAAGAGATAGTAGTATACTCGTAACAACTAGTATGACGACGGTATAAAGAATGAAAAAAAAACCACGGTTAGGTGGTATATATTATAATACAATTATGGTTGGACGGACTGCCTGCCGAGTGCCGACACAGAGGTAGCCACAGCCGTGAACTACCGCACTGTACACTGGTTGATAAAGAGATAGTAGTATACTCGTAACAACTAGTATGACGACGGTATAAAGAATGAAAAAAAAACCACGGTTAGGTGGTATATATTATAATACAATTATGGATGGACGGACTGCCTGCCGAGTGCCGACACAGAGGTAGCCACAGCCGTGAACTACCGCACTGTACACTGGTTGATAAAGAGATAGTAGTATACTCGTAACAACTAGTATGACGACGGTATAAAGAATGAAAAAAAAACCACGGTTAGGTGGTATATAATACAATTATGGTTGGACGGACTGCCTGCCGAGTGCCGACACAGAGGTAGCCACAGCCGTGAACTACCGCACTGTACACTGGTTGATAAAGAGATAGTAGTATACTCGTAACAACTAGTATGACGACGGTATAAAGAATGAAAAAAAAACCACGGTTAGGTGGTATATATTATAATACAATTATGGATGGACGGACTGCCTGCCGAGTGCCGACACAGAGGTAGCCACAGCCGTGAACTACCGCACTGTACTGTGTCTGCTGCTAATATAGACTGGTTGATAAAGAGATAGTATACAATACTACTAATATACTGGTGGTCAGGCACTGGTCACCACTAGTCACACTGGCAGTGGCACTCCTGCAGCAAAAGTGTGCACTGTTTAATTTTAATATAATATTATTTATCATGTACTCCTGGCTCCTGCTATAACAACCTGCAGTGCTCCCCAGTCTCCCCCACAATTATAAGCTTTATATACAATACATTGATGTGCAGCACACTGGGCTGAGCAGTGCACACAGACTGAGTCACTGTGTGACTGTGTATCGTTTTTTTCAGGCAGAGAACGGATATATTAAATAAAACAAACAACTGCACTGTCTCTGGTGGTCACTGGTCACTGTGGTCGTCAGTCACTAAACTCTGTCTGCACTCTCTTCTAATCTACAGTATCACAGCAATCTCTCTCTCTCTCTCTCTTCTAAATCTAATCTAAATGGAGAGGACGCCAGCCACGTCCTCTCCCTATCAATCTCAATGCACGTGTGAAAATGGCGGCGACGCGCGGCTCCTTATATAGAATCCGAGTCTCGCGAGAATCCGACAGCGTCATGATGACGTTCGGGCGCGCTCGGGTTAACCGAGCAAGGCGGGAAGATCCGAGTCGCTCGGACCCGTGAAAAAAAAAGTGAAGTTCGTGCGGGTTCGGATTCAAAGAAACCGAACCCGCTCATCTCTAGTAGCTGTGTGTGTATATATGTGTATAAGTGTGTGACTGTGTGTATATATGTTTATAAGTGTGTGACTGTGTATATATGTGTGGCTGTGTGTATGTATGTGTATAGGTTTGTGACTGTGTATATATGTGTGGATGTGTGTGACGGTGTGTTTTTATGTATGGCTGTGTTTTATATATGTGTATACATGTGTGGCTGTGTGTATATGTGTGTATACGTGTGTGGCTGTGTGTATATGTGTGTATACATGTGTGGCTGTGTGTATATATCTGAATAAGTGTGTGACTGTGTGTATAAGTGTGTGGCTGTATGTATGTTGCTCCTTGAACTGTATGTGATTGACTGTACATACAGTATGTATGGGATAATGTGTGTGACAGTATATATGTACGTATGTATGCAATTGTATGTGTGAGAATATAAATTTATGTACTGTATGAGTACATGTATGTAACTACATGTATGTGTATAAGTGTATGATTATATATGTGATGCACTTGCAGTCAACCCACCAGCACCTATCACAGGGAGAATGGCCCGGCGGAGAATACTCCATTGCATGATGCGGGCCGTCTTGCGAGACATAGGCTGTTCAGTGGAACTTCAACAGGTGTCAGCCCTAAGCACTCTACTCCTCCCCCTTAGCGCACTCTAAGGGTGTGTACACACGGTGAGATATTTTCTTTCGATTTTGACTATATAGTCAAAAATCGCAAGAAAAGTTAGTGCAGATCGCAAGATGAAAGTCACCTTGCGATCCCGATTCGATCCCGATGCGCGGTCCCGCCAGGTCGGCATCGCAAGAAAAGATAGACTGTGCAGGCAAGTCAATCCTTGCTAGATCGGTGTACTATCTAGTTCATCTCACATGTCAATGACATCTCACATAAGCCAAAATCTCACATACAGTAAGCCAAAATGGTAAGCACACATAGTCCATATCTCAAGAAAAGTTAGTCAAAATCTGTGCTATCTGGGCTCCGGGGAGTTCAAGGGAAATCGCAAGTGAAAATCGGGCATAGCAAGGATCTCACCGTGTGTACACATCTTAAGACATATCACTGCAGCCAGGTACCGTGATTGGGGAGGATTCCTTGGGAGAGCACCCCCAAAGAGGAGCAGCAGCGCAGAGCACTGATTCCCAGGACCCGGCATGGCGGGTTAGTGGGGCGGGTTTAACAAACATCCACCATGTCCACCATGTTAAACTGCCCTTGCATCTCTTCAAACCATGCTGCAGCTCTCCCTTTGTGACCTCTTCTTTCTGCAATCTGTTCTATATACAGTATAGCTCTCTGCTCCCAGCTATCTTTCCTGCTTGTCTCCAATTATTCGTGTTCTCTGACTGCTGTCTGTCACTTTCTGTTCCTCTGTCTCTATTTCTCTGTGCGTACAGACTCTCTCTGTACTATAAAAAATATTGGTGAAACAGAAAATAGCGCTTAGTGGAATGAAAGACTGCCCAGATGAATTATAGTGATTCCCAATCACCAACAGCAAACAATACAGAACAGAAACTTGAATATACCTTAGGCGCTACCACCATATAAATAGATGCCACATAACAGTGTTGATGGAATGTATTGTCTAGAGATGAGCGCCAGAAATTTTTCGGGTTTTGTGTTTTGGTTTTGGGTTCGGTTCCGCTGCCGTGTTTTGGGTTCGACCGCGTTTTGGCAAAACCTCACCGAATTTTTTTTTGTCGGTTTCGGGTGTGTTTTGGATTCGGGTGTTTTTTTTAAAAAAAACACTAAAAAACAGCTTAAATCATAGAATTTGGGGGTCATTTTGATCCCAAAGTATTATTAACCTCAAAAACCATAATTTACACTCATTTTCAGTCTATTCTGAATACCTCACACCTCACAATATTATTTTTAGTCCTAAAATTTGCACCTAGGTCGCTGGATGACTAAGCTAAGCGACCCTAGTGGCCGACACAAACACCAGGCCCATCTAGGAGTGGCACTGCAGTGTCACGCAGGATGGCCCTTCCAAAAAACCCTCCCCAAACAGCACATGACGCAAAGAAAAAAAGAGGCGCAATGAGGTAGCTGTGTGAGTAAGATAAGCGACCCTAGTGGCCGACACAAACACCGGGCCCATCTAGGAGTGGCACTGCAGTGTCACGCAGGATGTCCCTTCCAAAAAACCCTCCCCAAACAGCACATGACGCAAAGAAAAAAAGAGGCGCAATGAGGTAGCTGTGTGAGTAAGATAAGCGACCCTAGTGGCCGACACAAACACCGGGCCCATCTAGGAGTGGCACTGCAGTGTCACGCAGGATGGCCCTTCCAAAAAACCCTCCCCAAACAGCACATGACGCAAAGAAAAAAAGAGGCGCAATGAGGTAGCTGTGTGAGTAAGATAAGCGACCCTAGTGGCCGACACAAACACCGGGCCCATCTAGGAGTGGCACTGCAGTGTCACGCAGGATGGCCCTTCCAAAAAACATTCCACAAACAGCACATGACGCAAAGAAAAAATAAAGAAAAAAGAGGTGCAAGATGGAATTGTCCTAGGGCCCTACCACCCACCCTTATGTTGTATAAACAGGACATGCACACTTTAACCAACCCATCATTTCAGTGACAGGGTCTGCCACACGACTGTGACTGAAATGACGGGTTGGTTTGGACCCCCACCAAAAAAGAAGCAATTAATCTCTCCTTGCACAAACTGGCTCTACAGAGGCAAGATGTCCACCTCATCATCATCCTCCGATATATCACCGTGTACATCCCCCTCCTCACAGATTATCAATTCGTCCCCACTGGAATCCACCATCTCAGCTCCCTGTGTACTTTGTGGAGGCAATTGCTGCTGGTCAATGTCTCCACGGAGGAATTGATTATAATTCATTTTAATGAACATCATCTTCTCCACATTTTCTGGATGTAACCTCGTACGCCGATTGCTGACAAGGTGAGCGGCGGCACTAAACACTCTTTCGGAGTACACACTTGTGGGAGGGCAACTTAGGTAGAATAAAGCCAGTTTGTGCAAGGGCCTCCAAATTGCCTCTTTTTCCTGCCAGTATAAGTACGGACTGTGTGACGTGCCTACTTGGATGCGGTCACTCATATAATCCTCCACCATTCTTTCAATGTTGAGAGAATCATATGCAGTGACAGTAGACGACATGTCTGTAATCGTTGTCAGGTCCTTCAGTCCGGACCAGATGTCAGCATCAGCAGTCGCTCCAGACTGCCCTGCATCACCGCCAGCGGGTGGGCTCGGAATTCTGAGCCTTTTCCTCGCACCCCCAGTTGCGGGAGAATGTGAAGGAGGAGATGTTGACAGGTCGCGTTCCGCTTGACTTGACAATTTTCTCACCAGCAGGTCTTTCAACCCCAGCAGACTTGTGTCTGCCGGAAAGAGAGATCCAAGGTAGGCTTTAAATCTAGGATCGAGCACGGTGGCCAAAATGTAGTGCTCTGATTTCAACAGATTGACCACCCGTGAATCCTTGTTAAGCGAATTAAGGGCTCCATCCACAAGTCCCACATGCCTAGCGGAATCGCTCCGTGTTAGCTCCTCCTTCAATGTCTCCAGCTTCTTCTGCAAAAGCCTGATGAGGGGAATGACCTGACTCAGGCTGGCAGTGTCTGAACTGACTTCACGTGTGGCAAGTTCAAAGGGCATCAGAACCTTGCACAACGTTGAAATCATTCTCCACTGCGCTTGAGACAGGTGCATTCCACCTCCTATATCGTGCTCAATTGTATAGGCTTGAATGGCCTTTTGCTGCTCCTCCAACCTCTGAAGCATATAGAGGGTTGAATTCCACCTCGTTACCACTTCTTGCTTCAGATGATGGCAGGGCAGGTTCAGTAGTTTTTGGTGGTGCTCCAGTCTTCTGTACGTGGTGCCTGTACGCCGAAAGTGTCCCGCAATTCTTCTGGCCACCGACAGCATCTCTTGCACGCCCCTGTCGTTTTTTAAATAATTCTGCACCACCAAATTCAAGGTATGTGCAAAACATGGGACGTGCTGGAATTTGCCCATATTTAAAGCACACACAATATTGCTGGCGTTGTCCGATGCCACAAATCCACAGGAGAGTCCAATTGGGGTAAGCCATTCCGCGATGATCTTCCTCAGTTGCCGTAAGAGGTTTTCAGCTGTGTGCGTATTCTGGAAACCGGTGATACAAAGCGTAGCCTGCCTAGGAAAGAGTTGGCGTTTGCGAGATGCTGCTACTGGTGCCGCCGCTGCTGTTCTTGCGGCGGGAGTCCATACATCTACCCAGTGGGCTGTCACAGTCATATAGTCCTGACCCTGCCCTGCTCCACTTGTCCACATGTCCGTGGTTAAGTGGACATTGGGTACAGCTGCATTTTTTAGGACACTGGTGACTCTTTTTCTGAGGTCTGTGTACATTTTCGGTATCGCCTGCCTAGAGAAATGGAACCTAGATGGTATTTGGTACCGGGGACACAGTACCTCCAACAAGTCTCTAGTTGGCTCTGCAGTAATGATGGATACCGGAACCACGTTTCTCACCACCCAGGATGCCAAGGCCTCAGTTATCCGCTTTGCAGTAGGATGACTGCTGTGATATTTCATCTTCCTCGCAAAGGACTGTTGGACAGTCAATTGCTTGGTGGAAGTAGTAAAAGTGGTCTTACGACTTCCCCTCTGGGATGACCATCGACTCCCAGCAGCAACAACAGCAGCGCCAGCAGCAGTAGGCGTTACACGCAAGGATGCATCGGAGGAATCCCAGGCAGGAGAGGAATCGTCAGAATTGCCAGTGACATGGCCTGCAGGACTATTGGCATTCCTGGGGAAGGAGGAAATTGACACTGAGGGAGTTGGTGGGGTGGTTTGCGTGAGCTTGGTTACAAGAGGAAGGGATTTACTGGTCAGTGGACTGCTTCCGCTGTCACCCAAAGTTTTTGAACTTGTCACTGACTTATTATGAATGCGCTGCAGGTGACGTATAAGGGAGGATGTTCCGAGGTGGTTAACGTCCTTACCCCTACTTATTACAGCTTGACAAAGGCAACACACGGCTAGACACCTGTTGTCCGCATTTCTGTTGAAATACTTCCACACCGAAGAGCTGATTTTTTTGGTATTTTCACCAGGCATGTCAGTGGCCATATTCCTCCCACGGACAACAGGTGTCTCCCCGGGTGCCTGACTTAAACAAACCACCTCACCATCAGAATCCTCCTGGTCAATTTCCTCCCCAGCGCCAGCAACACCCATATCCTCCTCATCCTGGTGTACTTCAACACTGACATCTTCAATCTGACTATCAGGAACTGGACTGCGGGTGCTCCTTCCAGCACTTGCAGGGGGCGTGCAAATGGTGGAAGGCGCATGCTCTTCACGTCCAGTGTTGGGAAGGTCAGGCATCGCAACCGACACAATTGGAGTCGGACTCTCCTTGTGGATTTGGGATTTCGAAGAACGCACAGTTCTTTGCGGTGCTACTGCTTTTGCCAGCTTGAGTCTTTTCATTTTTCTAGCGAGAGGCTGAGTGCTTCCATCCTCATGTGAAGCTGAACCACTAGCCATGAACATAGGCCAGGGCCTCAGCCGTTCCTTGCCACTCCGTGTGGTAAATGGCATATTGGCAAGTTTACGCTTCTCCTCCGACAATTTTATTTTAGGTTTTGGAGTCCTTTTTTTACTGATATTTGGTGTTTTGGATTTGAAATGCTCTGTATTATGACATTGGGCATCGGCCTTGGCAGACGACGTTGCTGGCATTTCATCGTCTCGGCCATGACTAGTGGCAGCAGCTTCAGCACGAGGTGGAAGTGGATCTTGATCTTTCCCTAATTTTGGAACCTCAACATTTTTGTTCTCCATATTTTAATAGGCACAACTAAAAGGCACCTCAGGTAAACAATGGAGATGGATGGATACTAGTATACTTATGGATGGACTGCCGAGTGCCGACACAGAGGTAGCTACAGCCGTGGACTAACGTACTGTGTCTGCTGCTAATATAGACTGGATGATAATGATATGAAATCAATATATATATGTATGTATATATAATATCACTAGTACTGCAGCCGGACAGGTAGATAATATATTTATTAGGTAATGATGACTGATGACGGACCTGCTGGACACTGTCAGCTCAGCAGCACCGCAGACTGCTACAGTAAGCTACTATACTATAGTAGTATGTACAAAGAAGAAAGAAAAAAAAAAAAAACACGGGTAGGTGGTATACAATTATGGATGGACTGCCGAGTGCCGACACAGAGGTAGCTACAGCCGTGGACTAACGTACTGTGTCTGCTGCTAATATAGACTGGATGATAATGATATGAAATCAATATATATATATGTATGTATATATAATATCACTAGTACTGCAGCCGGACAGGTAGATAATATATTTATTAGGTAATGATGACTGATGACGGACCTGCTGGACACTGTCAGCTCAGCAGCACCGCAGACTGCTACAGTAAGCTACTATACTATAGTAGTATGTACAAAGAAGAAAGAAAAAAAAAAACCACGGGTAGGTGGTATACAATTATGGATGGACTGCCGAGTGCCGACACAGAGGTAGCTACAGCCGTGGACTAACGTACTGTGTCTGCTGCTAATATAGACTGGATGATAATGATATGAAATCAATATATATATGTATGTATATATAATATCACTAGTACTGCAGCCGGACAGGTAGATAATATATTTATTAGGTAATGATGACTGATGACGGACCTGCTGGACACTGTCAGCTCAGCAGCACCGCAGACTGCTACAGTAAGCTACTATAGTATAGTAGTATGTACAAAGAAGAAAGAAAAGAAAAAAACCACGGGTAGGTGGTATACAATTATGGATGGACTGCCGAGTGCCGACACAGAGGTAGCTACAGCCGTGGACTAACGTACTGTGTCTGCTGCTAATATAGACTGGATGATAATGATATGAAATCAATATATATATATGTATGTATATATAATATCACTAGTACTGCAGCCGGACAGCTAGATAATATATTTATTAGGTAATGATGACTGATGATGGACCTGCTGGACACTGTCAGCTCAGCAGCACCGCAGACTGCTACAGTAAGCTACTATACTATAGTAGTATGTACAAAGAAGAAAGAAAAAAAAAAAACACGGGTAGGTGGTATACAATTATGGATGGACTGCCGAGTGCCGACACAGAGGTAGCTACAGCCGTGGACTAACGTACTGTGTCTGCTGCTAATATAGACTGGATGATAATGATATGAAATCAATATATATATGTATGTATATATAATATCACTAGTACTGCAGCCGGACAGGTAGATAATATATTTATTAGGTAATGATGACTGATGACGGACCTGCTGGACACTGTCAGCTCAGCAGCACCGCAGACTGCTACAGTAAGCTACTATACTATAGTAGTATGTACAAAGAAGAAAGAAAAAAAAAAAACCACGGGTAGGTGGTATACAATTATGGATGGACTGCCGAGTGCCGACACAGAGGTAGCTACAGCCGTGGACTAACGTACTGTGTCTGCTGCTAATATAGACTGGATGATAATGATATGAAATCAATATATATATGTATGTATATATAATATCACTAGTACTGCAGCCGGACAGCTAGATAATATATTTATTAGGTAATGATGACTGATGACGGACCTGCTGGACACTGTCAGCTCAGCAGCACCGCAGACTGCTACAGTAAGCTACTATACTATAGTAGTATGTACAAAGAAGAAAGAAAAGAAAAAAACCACGGGTAGGTGGTATACAATTATGGATGGACTGCCGAGTGCCGACACAGAGGTAGCTACAGCCGTGGACTAACGTACTGTGTCTGCTGCTAATATAGAGTCTAGACTGGATGATAAATTATTGATAATGAGATGAAATCAATATAATATCACTAGTACTGCAGCCGGACAGGTACTATATATATTTATTATGTAATGACTGATGACGGACCTGCTGGACACTGTCAGGTCAGCAGCACCGCAGACTGCTACAGTAAGCTACTATAGTAGTATGTATAAAGAAGAATGAAAAAAAAAAAAAACACGGGTAGGTGGTATACAATATTATATATATATATATATATATATATATATATATTATATACAATTATATATATATATATATATATATATATATTAAACTGGTGGTGATTGATTATTAAACTGGTGGTCAGGTCACTCACGTTGCAACTTGCAACTAGTACTCCGAGTCCTAAGCAGACAATCACAAAATATATTATTATACTGGTGGTCAGTGTGGTCACAACAATGGCAGTGTGGCACTGACTCTGGCAGCAAAAGTGTGCACTGTACGTTATATGTACTCCTGAGTCCTGCTCTCAGACTCTAACTGCTCCCCACTGTCAGTGTCTCCCCCACAAGTCAGATAATACAATACACTTACAGTCACACTATCTAATCTATATCACTTTAGCAAGTAGTATAGTAGTATAGTAGTACTCCTCCTAATAATGCTCCCCAAAATTACTACTACTGTGTCTCTCTCGTCTCTACTGTGTCTCTCTCTTCTCTAAACGGAGAGGACGCCAGCCACGTCCTCTCCCTATGACTCTCAATGCACGTGTGAAAATGGCGGCGACGCGCGGCTCCTTATATAGAATCCGAGTCTCGCGATAGAATCCGAGCCTCGCGAGAATCCGACAGCGGGATGATGACGTTCGGGCGCGCTCGGGTTAACCGAGCAAGGCGGGAAGATCCGAGTCGCTTGGACCCGTGAAAAAAAACATGAAGTTCGGGCGGGTTCGGATTCAGAGGAACCGAACCCGCTCATCTCTAGTATTGTCCAAAAGAAATCTTTCAATGGCTGTTATACTTCTTCAGGACTGTGTTCCTCACAATTCTTCAAGGTTAAATCCCTCCTTGTGGACGGGTGTTCACAATATGCAAGCAAGAAGGAAATATCGTATATGGGTGGTCATTCCGAGTTGTTCGCTCACTGCCGATTTTCGCAGTGCAGCGATTAAGTAAAAAAATGGCAAAAATGCGCATGCGCTTAGTACTTCACACAAAACTTAGTAGATTTACACAAGCTCGAGCAACATTTTTTCATCGTTCGAGTGATCGTAGTGTGATTGACAGGAAGTGGGTGTTTCTGGGCGGTAACTGCCCGTTTTCAGGGAGTGTGCTAAAAAACGCTGGCATGCCAGGTAAAAACGCAGGAGTGGCTGGAGAAACGGGGGAGTGGCTGGCCGAACGCAGGGCGTGTTTGTGATGTCAAACCAGGAACTAAACGGACTGAGGTGATCGCAGTCTAGGAGTAGGTCTGGAGCTACTCAGAAACTGCAGGGAATTATTTAGTAGCAGTTCTGCTAATCTTTCGTTCGCTATTCTGCTAAGCTAAGATACACTCCCAGAGGGCGGCGGCCTAGCGTTTGCAATGCTGCTAAAAGCAGCTAGCGAGTGAACAACTCGGAATGAGCGCCATGGTGTAGTAGTTTGTTTAAAAAGTTAACAATTTATTTTTCATAATAAAACAATATAAAACATATATAAGAGCATTATTTCATCCAATTAAAAGTGAAGGCTTCACTTTAAAGGTAAGAATTGGAACCGTACCGTGCCGAGCTCCCAGCAAGGAGCAATGGAAAGAGTGTGAATGGGAGGTTCCGGAATTCCTCCCTCCTCCCTCCAAGCTATCTGCCCTATCTGCCGGCCACTGGACCTGGTAAGTTCCTCTGTAGTTGTGGATGCAGGTAGATGGATCAAAATGTGCCGGCGGCACATTGTTTTATAATGAAAAATAAATTGTTAACTTTTTAAACAAACTACTACACCATATACGATATATTCATTCCACCAACACTGTTATGTGGTATCTATTTATATGGTGGTAGCGCCTAAGGTGTATTCAAGTTTCTGTTCTCTCAGTACTATATTCTCCCTGCACTCTGCACTCCTTTATCTTTCCTGTCTACGTTATCAGCCAATAATGCACTACAGCTTTCCCATCTCCCTGGCACCACAATATTCTGCCCTGTAAACCTCCCTCAGAATTGCATCCACATACTATTGTCAAAGCACTAAAGGGCCCCATACACTACAGCGATATGTCTGAGGCTGAAGTCGGATGCGATTTCCTTTGAACTCTCCCAGGAGCTTGCCCGGAGTGGTTCCATACGATTCCATATGATTTGGTACATGTGTGACTTTTTTTTGCATGCGATCTATTGCATGTGATATGTCACGCGGTGACATATTGCATGCGATTTATCGCTATGCATTCACATGTACCAAGTGATGTGCACCGGACATTTTTCGGGTTTTGTGTTTTGGTTTTGGATTCGGTTCCGCGGCCGTGTTTTGGATTCGGACGCGTTTTGGCAAAACCTCCCTGAAAATTTTTTGTCGGATTCGGGTGTGTTAAATCATAGAATTTGGGGGTCATTTTGATCCCATAGTATTATTAACCTCAATAACCATAATTTCCACTCATTTCCAGTCTATTCTGAACACCTCACACCTCACAATATTATTTTTAGTCCTAAAATTTGCACCGAGGTCGCTGGATGACTAAGCTAAGCGACCCAAGTGGCCGACACAAACACCTGGCCCATCTAGTAGTGGCACTGCAGTGTTAGACAGGATGGCAGATTAAAAAAATTGTCCCCAAACAGCACATGATGCAAAGAAAATAAGAGGCGCAATGAGGTAGCTGTGTGACTAAGCTAAGCGACCCAAGTGGCCGACACAAACACCTGGCCCATCTAGGAGTGGCACTGCAGTGTCAGACAGGATGGCACTTCAAAAAAATAGTCCCCAAACAGCACATGATACAAAGAAAAAAAGAGGTGCAATGAGGTAGCTGTGTGAATAAGCTAAGCGACCCAAGTGGCCGACACAAACACCTGGCCCATCTTGGAGTGTCACTGCAGTGTCAGACAGGATGGCACTTCAAAAAAATAGTCCCCAAACAGCACATGATGCAAAGAAAAAAAGAGGTGCAATGAGGTAGCTGTGTGACTAAGCTAAGCGACTCAAGTGGCCGACACAAACACCTGGCCCATCTAGGAGTGGCACTGCAGTGTCAGACAGGATGGCACTTCAAAAAATAGTCCCCAAACAGCACATGATGCAAAGAAAAATGAAAGAAAAAAGAGGTGCAAGATGGAATTGTCCTTGGGCCCTCCCACCCACCCTTATGTTGTATAAACAGGACATGCACACTTTAGCAAACCCATCATTTCAGCGACAGGGTCTGCCACATGACTGTGACTGAAATCACTGGTTGGTTTGGGCCCCCACCAAAAAAGAAGCAATCAATCTCTTCTTGCACAAACTGGCTCTACAGAGGCAAGATGTCCACCTCCTCCTCATCGTCCAATTCCTCACCCCTTTCACTGTGTACATCCCCCTCCTCACAGATTATTAATTCGTCCCCACTGGAATCCACCATCTCAGGTCCCTGTGTACTTTCTGGAGGCAATTGCTGCTGGTGAATGTCTCCACGGAGGAATTGATTATAATTCATTTTGACGAACATCATCTTCTCCACATTTTCTGGAAGTAACCTCGTACGCCGATTGCTGACAAGGTGAGCGGCTGCACTAAACACTCTTTCGGAGTACACACTGGAGGGGGGGCAACTTAGGTAAAATAAAGCCAGTTTCTGCAAGGGCCTCCAAATTACCTCTTTTTCCTGCCAGTATACGTACAGATTGTCTGACGTGCCTACTTGGATGCGGTCACTCATATAATCGTCCACCATTCTTTCAATGGTGACAGAATCATATGCAGTGACAGTAGACGACATGTCAGTAATCGTTGTCAGGTCCTTCAGTCCGGACCAGATGTCAGCACTCGCTCCAGAATGCCCTGCATCACCGCCAGCGGGTGGGCTCGGAATTCTTAGCTTTTTCCTCGCACCCCCAGTTGCGGGAGAATGTGAAGGAGGAGCTGTTGACGGGTCACGTTCCGCTTGACTTGACAATTTTCTCACCAGCAGGTCTTTGAACCTCTGCAGACTTGTGTCTGCCGGAAAGAGAGATACAACGTAGGTTTTAAATCTAGGATCGAGCACGGTGGCCAAAATGTAGTGCTCTTATTTCAACAGATTGACCAACCGTGAATCCTGGTTAAGCGAATTAAGGGCTCCATCCACAAGTCCCACATGCCTAGCGGTATCATTCTGTTTTAGCTCCTCCTTCAATCTCTCCAGCTTCTTATGCAAAAGCCTGATGAGGGGAATGACCTGACTCAGGCTGGCAGTGTCTGAACTGACTTCACGTGTGGCAAGTTCAAAGGGTTGCAGAACCTTGCACAACGTTGAAATCATTCTCCACTGCGCTTGAGTCAGGTGCATTCCCCTTCCTTTGCCTATATCGTAGGTAGCTGTATAGGCTTGAATGGCCTTTTGCTGCTCCTCCATCCTCTGAAGCATATAGAGGGTTGAATTCCACCTCGTTACCACCTCTTGCTCCAGATGATGGCAGGGCAGTGTTTGCTGGTGCTCCAGTCTTCGGCACGTGGTGGCTGAATGCCGAAAGTGGCCCGCAATTCTTCAGGCCACCGACAACATCTCTTGCACGCCCCTGTCGTTTTTTAAATAATTCTGCACCACCAAATTCAATGTATGTGCAAAACATGGGACGTGCTGGAATTTGCCTACATGTAATGCACGCACAATATTGGTGGTGTTGTCCGATGTCACAAATCCCCAGGAGAGTCCAATTGGGGTAAGCCATTCTGCAAAGATGTTCCTCTGTTTCCATAAGAGTTTGTCAGCTGTGTGCCTCTTATGGAAAGCGGTGATACAAAGCGTAGCCTGCCTAGGAACGAGTTGGCGTTTGCGAGATGCTGCTACTGGTGCTGCCTCTGCTGTTCTTCCTGCGGGAGGCAATACATCTACCCAGTGGGCTGTCACAGTCATATAGTCCTTAGTCTGCCCTGCTCCACTTGTCCACATGTCCGTGGTTAAGTGGACATTGGGTACAACTGCATTATTTAGGACACTGGTGGCTCTTTTTATGACGTCTGTGTACATTTTCGGTTTCGCCTACCTAGAGAGATGGAACCTAGATAGTATTTGGTACCGGGGACACAGTACCTCAAGCAATTGTCTAGTTTCCTGTGAATTAACGGTGGATACCATAAACACGTTTAACACCACCCAGGCTGCCAAGGCCTGAGTTATCCGCTTTGCAGCAGGATGACTGCTGTGGTATTTCATCTTCCTCGCAAAGGACTGTTGGACAGTCAATTGCTTACTGGAAGTAGTACAAGTGGTCTTCCGACTTCCCCTCTGGGATGACGATCGACTCCTAGCAGCAACAACAGCAGCGCCAGCAGCAGTAGGCGTTACACTCAAGGATGCATCGGAGGAATCCCAGGCAGGAGAGGACTCGTTAGACTTGAAGTGACATGGCCTGCAGGACTATTGGCTTTCCTGTCTAAGGAGGAAATTTACACTGAGGGAGTTGGTGGTGTGGTTTGCAGGAGCTTGGTTACAAGAGGAAGGGATTTAGTTGTCAGTGGACTGCTTCCGCTGTCACCCAAAGTTTTTGAACTTGTCAATGGCTTCTGATGAATACGTTCCAGGTGACGTATAAGGGAGGATGTTTCGAGGTGGTAAAACGTCCTTACCCCTACTTATTACAGCATGACAAAGGCGACACACGGCTTTACACCTGTTGTCCACATTTCTGTTAAAATAATTCCACACCGAAGAGGTGATTTTTTTTGTAATTTGACCAGGCATGTCAATGGCCATATTCGTCCCACGGACAACAGGTGTCTCCCCGGGTGCCTGACTTAAACAAACCACCTCACCATCAGAATCCTCCTTGTCAATTTCCTCCCCAGTGCCAGCAACACCCATATCCTCATCCTGGTGTACTTCAACAGTGACATCTTCAATTTGACTATCAGGAACTGGACTGCGGGTGCTCCTTCCAGCACTTGCAGGGGGCGTGCAAATGGTGGAAGGCGCCACCTCTTCCCGTCCAGTGTTGGGAAGGTCAGGCATCGCAACCGACACAATTGGACTCTCCTTGGGGATTTGTGATTTAGAAGAACGCACAGCTTAAGTCTCTTCATTTTTCTAGCGAGAGGATGAGTGCTTCCATCCTCATGTGAATCTGAACCACTAGCCATGAACATAGGCCAGGGCCTCAGCCGTTCCTTGCCACTTCGTGTCGTAAATGGCATATTGGCAAGTTTACGCTTCTCATCAGATGCTTTTAATTTTGATTTTTGGGTCATTTTACTGAACTTTTGTTTTTTGGATTTTACATGCTCTTTACTATGACATTGAGCATCGGCCTTGGCAGACGACGTTGATGGCATTTCATCATCTCGGCCATGACTAGTAGCAGCAGCTTCAGCACGAGGTGGAAGTGGATCTTGATCTTTCCCTATTTTACTCTCCACATTTTTGTTCTCTATTTTTTAATGTGTGGAATTATATGCCAGTAATATATCAATAGCAATGGCCTACTGTAACGTACTGCTATATATTATAAACTGGTGGTCAACAAAATTCTGCACTGTCCTCCTACTATATATACTGCGCACAACTAAAATGCACCACAGGTATGGATGGATAGTATACTTGACGACACAGAGGTAGGTAGAGCAGTGGACTACTGTACCGTACTGCTATATATTATATACTGGTGGTAAGCAAAATTCTGCACTGTCCTCCTACTATATATACTGCGCACAACTAAAATGCACCACAGGTATGGATGGATAGTATACTTGATGACACAGAGGTAGGTAGAGCAGTGGCCTACTGTACCGTACTGCTATATATTATATACTGGCGGTCAGCAAAATTCTGCACTGTCCTCCTACTATATATACTGCGCACAACTAAAATGCACCACAGGTATGGATGTATAGTATACTTGATGACACAGAGGTAGGTAGAGCAGTGGACTACTGTACCATACTGCTATATATTATATACTGGTGGTCAGCAAAATTCTGCACTGTCCTCCTACTATATATACTGCGCACAACTAAAATGGACCACAGGTATGGATGGATAGTATACTTGACGACACAGTGGTAGGTAGAGCAGTGGACTACTGTACCGTACTGCTATATATTATTTACTGGTGGTCAGCAAAATTCTGCACTGTCCTCCTACTATATATACTGCGCACAACTCAAATGCATCACAGGTATGGATGGATAGTATACTTGACGACACAGAGGTAGGTAGAGCAGTGGACTACTGTACCGTACTGCTATATATTATATACTGGTGGTCAGCAAAATTCTGCACTGTCCTCCTACTATATATACTGCGCACAACTAAAATGCACCACAGGTATGGATGGATAGTATACTTGATGACACAGAGGTAGGTAGAGCAGTTGCCTACTGTACCGTACTGCCATATATTATATACTGGTGGTCAGCAAAATTCTGCACTATCCTCCTACTATAAATACTGCTCACAACTAAAATGAACCACAGGTATGGATGGATAGTATACTTGATGACACAGAGGTAGGTAGAGCAGTGGCCTACTGTACCGTACTGCTATATATTATATACTGGTGGTCAGCAAAATTATGCACTGTCCTCCTACTATATATACTGCGCACAACTAAAATGCACCACAGGTATGGATGGAAAGTATACTTGACGACACAGAGGTAGGTAGAGCAGTGGACTACTGTACCGTACTGATATAATACTAGTGGTCACTGGTCAGCAAAATTCTGCACTGTCCTCCTACTATATACTACAATGCAGCACAGATATGGAGCGTTTTTCAGGCAGAGAACGTAGATATTTTCAGCACACTGAGCACAGATATTTGCAAGCACACTGAGCACAGATATTTGCAGCACACTGAACACAACTGAGAGAATGCTGCACGTCCTCTCCCTATCATCTCCAATGCACGAGTGAAAATGGCGGCGACGCGCAGCTCCTTATATAGAATACAAATCTCGCGAGAATCCGACAGCGGGATGAGGACATTCGGGCGCGCTCGGGTTAACCGAGCAAGGCGGGAGGATCCGAGTCTGCCTCGGAACCGTGTAAAATGGGTGAAGTTCGGGGGGGTTCGGATTCCGAGGAACCGAACCCGCTCATCACTAATATGATGAAGTCATACTGCTGATGAAACGCGTTGGTACTGCTGTACCTGAGACCTCCTTATGGACAGATAAGCTCTTTAACGTAAAAATTCCTGTACATTTGCATTTTTTACTAATATTGGATTCTTATGAAAACAGGATGCATTCGATTACATATATGGAATGTTAAGCTTGAATCTTGATATATTCTGTACGTTTGCACTTTTATCATCTGTTTTATATTTTTTTTAATGTTTTATGTTGTATTAAAATTTGTGAAAAAAACTTTTAATTAATCCCTGCTGGTGGATTTTTACTATTGAGGATTTGCTTATCCTTACGGTTTTTAGATACAACTAGTTCTATTTTTATGGTGAAATCTGCTTTGAAAACTGTACGCGCTATGTTATTTCTGTCTTATTTTTCTCTACACATGTGCATTGGTCATGAGACCGAAGAAAGTGTGTGTATCAGATAAGTGATGTCCATACATTATCACTTGATTCACTTTATATCAATTATATAAAAAAAACACTAAAGAGGCGCCCTTGTTCTTCACTAGTTTCATATATATATATATATATATATATATATATATATATTATACAGTGGTATATATATATATATATATATACACACACATACTGTATATATATATATATATATATATATATAGAGAGAGAGAGAGAGAGAGAGAGAGAGGGAGAGAGTGAGAGACATGCATACATATGTGTGTGCGTGTATGTATGTCTGTATATATATATATATATATATATATACATACATACATACACACACACACACACACATACACACACACATACGGAAACCCCTCCCAATAAATCCTGCATTTGCCCCTGGCTATCCCGGGCACGCCGAATTGTAGAGAACACTTTTGGCATCCTGTCTAGCCACTTCCGGATATTCCTAACAGCTATCAACTTGCAGGTAGAGAAGATAGATTGGGTGGTGACTGCGTGCTGTGTCCTGCATAACTATTTGCGCAGAAAAACCACCCAGCATAGGACACTGCCTAGAGCAGCGCCAGGAGACGCAGACCCAGAACACCCAGACCCAGAACACCCAGAGGAGACTTCAGCATTTCCCTCTGTGGAACCACCTCCACTCCATTCTAGGGCGAGTCTACGGGCAAAACAGGTCAGTGACGAGTACCTGGCCTATTTTAACGGGGTGGGTGCAGTCGATTGGCAGGAGGACCACATTTATGTGTACTGTGTTGGACTGATGATGGAACTTGCAAAAACTTAAAAACTTATTAAAAAAAATATACTTACAGATACCAACATAGATAGTTCACCCTCTTCAGGCTCTGGTGTGGCAGTCCAAGGGAGGGAGGTGACACTTGTCCGGGTAGCCTCGTGGTCCAGGACAAACTCCAGCATGGGGTAGTACCAGAGCGAGGCCTTGTAAACCTGGGCGGAACCTGCTCCAGACCTTTTGGACTGTTCCATTTTTTTGTGTTCTTTGAGGAACACTGGCCCTCATTCCGAGTTGTTCGCTCGCAAGCTGCTTTTAGCAGCATTGCACACGCTAAGCCGCCGCCTACTGGGAGTGAATCTTAGCTTAGCAAAATTGCGAACGAAAGATTCTCAAAATTGCGAATAGAAATTTCTAAGCAGTTTCTGAGTAGCTCGGGACTTACTCTGCCACTGCGATCAGTTCAGTCAGTTTCGTTCCTGGTTTGACGTCACAAACACACCCAGCGTTCGCCCAGGCACTCCCCCGTTTCTCCAGCCACTCCCGCGTTTTTCCCAGAACCGGCAGCGTTTTTTCACACACTCCCATAAAACGGCCAGTTTCCGCCCAGAAACACCCACTTCCTGTCAATCACATTACGATCACCAGAACGAAGAAAAAACCTCGTAATGCCGTGAGTAAAATACCAAACTTCTTAGCAAATTTACTTGGCGCAGTCGCAGTGCGAACATTGCGCATGCGCAATTAGCGGAAAATCGCTGCGCTGCGAAGAAAATTACCGAGCGAACAACTCGGAATGACCACCACTGTACGCAGGTTCTGTATCTTTTTCTTTACCCAGTCCTTGTCAGCAACGGACACAAAGGGCCTACAGTACTCCACTAGCTCCTACAAGGCCGCATTCCGTTGCACTTTATCAGAATAGCTCTTGGCTTTGATCTTCCATAAACATTCATGGCCATGGTATATTTCTAGTAGGCCGGTGATGAAGTCTATGTCTTGATCCAAAGACATATCTATAATGAAAAAAAAGTGGTGCACAAACTGTTATATATTTTGTATTTAAAAATGGTTTTATTTAAGGTATATGGTAAAATGGTTATATGGTTATGGTTATGGTTATATGGTATATGGTTAAATTTGGATAATATATGATTTTAAAATAAAGTTGTTTTTTGGAATTAGTTTCCTCATTACACAAACATCAATGGTGCAGCATTGGGTTACAGTGGCGGGAAAAACACGTGGCCATTAAGGGGTTAAAATGACTTTGGGGCCAGAGAAACCCAAGGTACAGCAGTAAGGTACAGTGGCGGGGAAAACACATGGCTATTAGGGGGTTAAAATGACTTTGGGGCCAGAGAAATACAAGGTGCAGCATTGAGGTACAGTGGCGGGGAAAACACATGGCCATTTAGGGGTTAAAATGACTATGGGGCCAGAGAAACACAAGATACAGCATTGGGGTACAGTGGCCATTAGGGGGTTTTAAAATGACTTTGGGCCCACAGAAATGAATAAAATGTGAACATTAATTTAGAATACATTGGTGGTCAGTGTGATTACATTGGTGGTCAGTGTGATTACATTGGTGGACAGTGGGATTACATTGGTGGACAGGTTGATTACATTGGTGGACTGTGTGATTACATTGGTGGACAGTGTGATATACATTGGTGGACAGTGTGATATACATTGGTGGTCAGTGTGATTACATTGGTGGACAGGTTGATTACATTGGTGGACTGTGTGATTATGGTGGACAGGTTGATTACATTGGTGGACTGTGTGATTACATTGGTGGACACCAGTGTGATATACATTGGTGGTCAGTGTGGAAATACATACTTGGGGCAATGTGAAATCCAATCAAATCGATATCTCTTATGAGCTCTCTTCTCCTGCTGCGTCGCTGCTGCTGCCGCTGATGGGAGTGTCCTGAGAATGCCAGTCAAACTTCCTACGATATATCGCATGCGATATATCGCAGGCACAAAAAAAACACACCGTTTTCCATACGAGTCCATGCGATTACGATGTATCATGAGTGCAGCACTTGTGACCTAGGGGATCCGACCCGACACTCACGGGAACTCGGATCAGATCGGATGGAAAACACATATGATGTGTCACTTTTCAACCGATATATCGGACCGAAAGGTCGAAAATCGCAGGAAATCGGGCATTGTCGTTCTAGTGTATGGGGCCCTTAAGCTACTTCAACCCTCACTGTGAAGCCTTACAGATGGGTCCTCCGTTATCTTGACTGGCTGAGTCGTTAGTCACTATCGGCCATATGCAGCATACCGGGGTGCAGGAAGGTGTGCCTAGTCACAGAGAGGCGCGCCTAATCGCAACGGAGGCACACAGAGCGATTGACGTTACCTTTACATGTAATACCTGCGATCATCCACCAGATGTCGCTTTTTACAATCACCACTGCGCATGCGTGTGGTCTCCCATAAAATACAATACTGAAATACATAGTAAGAACTACTTTACTAGTGCGTCTCATTACGCTACATTATGTCATACAGCATATAACAGTACAGACGAAAATAGTACAGCATATGCAGATGCAATCAAACGTGATAAAGCCACAGTATGGTCCATTTACAGTACTTTAGAAATATGTGAGCGTCCAAGTCGGATAAATCAACATAAAACCAGTAGTGTACACAGACGCAAACAGACGTGTTACTGTACAGTACATGCACATTGTTGCCTATTGATGTTAGGGATATTGTATGTTAGCGTCCTAATCCTGTGGCCATTACGGCATAATCAAAACCAATGGATTTATTCATCTGTCGGTGGTGAAGTGTCCGAGTGGAGAAGTGTTCCACTTCCTATACTTAGAGTCCCGGGTTCGATTCCTAAAGTACGAATGCATGTTAGTTTCTTCCAGACACTTTATTATTTTTTTTATTCTTATATCTATCGTACTGTAGTATACTTTCACATTCAATACAAGTGTGCACACAAGTTTTACATAAAGCAGGGCAAAGCTGCAGGAGCATTTCTATGGTTAAGGTTCTATGCACCGCATGGTACACATACAATTCTGTAGCAGGGCAGACTCGATTGAAATGGCTACCGCCTGTGACTCCTTGTCCCATGGAGGCACGCAGCTATGGAACAAGTAACAGCACAGATTTTGCAGGCAATGCTGAAGGAGCGTCACAATCCCCTAGCTAAAATACACAGGGGCGATAGGCATAAGCGGGTTCTATGCACATAACGATACACTGGACTTAATTGCATCGCAAACTGACAAAATGTCCGAGGCACATGAACCCCCACCGTGTGGCAGCACTCGGCTATGCAGCGAGTGACAGCATAGGTTTTACAGGCCACGGGGCAATGCTGAAGAAGCGTCACAATCCCCTAGCTAAAATACACAGGGGTGATAGGCATAAACGAGTTCTATGCACATAACTATACACCGGACTCAATCGCATTGCAAACTGACAAAATGTCCGAGGCACGTGAACATCCGCCGTGTGGCAGCACTCGGCTATGGAGCGAGCGAAGGCTATGGTTTTACAGGCCATGGGGCAATGCTGAAGAAGCGTCACAATCCCCTAGCTAAAATACACAGGAGCGATAGGCATAAGCGAGCTCTATGCACATTATGGTACACCAGACTCGATCGCATAGCAAACTGATAAAATGGCCGCCGCCCGTGAACACCCACCTCATGACAGTGCTCGGATATGGAGCGAGCGATGGCATAGGTTTTGCAGGCTACGGGGCAATGCTAAAGGAGCGTCACAATCCCCTAGCTAAAATACACAGGAGCGATAGGCATAAGCGAGCTCTATGCACATTACTGTACACCGGACTCGATCGCATAGCAAACTGACAAAATGGCCACCACCTGTGAAACCCCGCCTCATGGCATCGCTCGGATATGGACATCCCACTACTGTGTCCTTACCCCACTAACCCTGCACCCACAACTCCCACTACTGTGCTTCTATCCCTGATAATACACTCCATACTGTACCCTTGCCTTGCCCCCTAACTCTAACCCCACTACTATATGCTTATCCCCCTAACACTCTTCCATGAGACCAAACCTTTTCTGTGAGGCGCCATGCCGCTTTTTCATGTGCACGCACAAAAGCTCCCATACGGGATGGGGGGGGGGGGGCACCAGACAAAATGTTGCCTAGGGCACCAAATTGGTCAGGGTCGGCTCTGCCTGCTAATCCCTCCCAGCCATCTCCTGACTGCAATACTGTAGCCTTCCCGAGTCATCAGAACCTGCTTTATTTAAACACAAAACTTGAACTCATTAACAACATAGCTGTTCATCAAAAGTCACAGCCCCGGGTTTAAACTCCTCAGACTTACAGTCATCTATCACTTGTCCTTCTCTTTACATATTTAACAAATAAGTATTATACATTAGCTTAAGACAACATATATACAGTATGAGAGATACAAAATACAATAACACCGAGTTTTAATGCATCTTGTGTTCATTTTCAGGTTCTAGCCCTGGAAAGAAAACAATGACTTCTCATGACCTCTGTTATCCTATTGAAGAATTGCTACTCCTTCTTGAATATCAGGCTAAACATTCCACTCCTATTAAATACATCAGCTTTGTGCTGTGCTTGGTGACCTGCCTCATAGGATTGGTTGGAAACGTAATTGTTATCTGCTACACAGGAATTCTAATGAAAAAACGTAAATCCAGTATCTGGTTTCTGAACTTAGCCATTTCTGATTTTGTTTCTGTCCTGTTATTGCCGCTCCATGGTATTGAAGTCTTTAGAGGCAACTGGCCACTTGGATTGGAAATGTGTAAACTATCATTCTTCTCTCTCTGTGCTAATATGTATGCCAGCATTTTCATCCTTATAGCCTTAAATATCACACGGGTCCTGTCAGTGACACAACCAATGTTTTTTCGGAAATACAATTCCCAACGCATTTCTTGTTGGACCTGTACAATGATATGGATAATTACAGTCCTGTCCTCTCTCCCAGTGCTGTTTTTTAGCGGTGTGGTTAAAATGGGAAAAATCACACAATGTATTCTGTTGGGTGTTACAAATGTTGATAGTGGACCCATCGCCTCTGGATATAATATGAGTGAAGAGGAGAATATGAAAGACAGCATACCCTTTGACCTGCACCAGTTCAGCAATTTTTTCAAGCAGTGTTCGGCTGACATGTGTTGCAGTGATGAGGTCACACTACATTTTTGGAATGATATGGTATATTCAACAGAGTGTTTTATAATACCTCTCCTTTTGATTGGTTACTTTCTTCCTCTATGTGTTGTAATATTATCCAACATAACAATAGTTGTGCAGGCAAGTAAATCTCAGACAACAAACACCCACCGACTCTATCGCATTGTAGTTACCATCATCCTGGTGTTTTTCATAACCTGGACACCGCTAATTACAGCTCAGATTGTACTACTGACCGCTGCCCGCAATATGAATTTACCAATAATGTTTAAAATTGTCACATTCATGCCCATTCTAGTTAACATTACGTATGTCAACTGCTGTTTCAACCCCATCCTGTATGTGTTGGTCAGTAGGCAAATAAGGACTGGACTTGCAGATTTCCTAAGTGGCCTAAAAAACAACTTCAAATTGAATTAGTAATTTAAAAGGATTTGAGCTATATTTTCCTAGTTTATATAGGGCTTGCTTAACTTAAATAAATTGTGCCAAAGTCATGGCTGTAACTTTGTTTCAGTTAGTAATTGTTCGGTGACACAAAGCCAAATTTAACTGTATTTTGTTGGGGTTGGGTTCAGGTGACCAGCGTTTGGGATCCCCCCGGTCACCATACCGACGCTGGGATTCCAAGCTTTAGATTGCCGGCGGGGAAGGGGCGAGCGCAACAAAGCCTCTTGCAGGCTCGCAGCGCTTGCCACGCAGTTGCCTTGGTGGCTCGCTGCGATCGCCACAGATTATAGTCCCTGTTAGCATAACGACTGTCGGGCTGTCAATCGGTCGGGATCCCGCCGGTCACGTAACTACATCCCTTTTGTTGTTCTTCCACCAGTTTTCCCAGTAGACAACTTAGTATGAGCAATGCTACTGTACATGGCTATGGCATTAAAATTGTGTTGTTATGCATGGTCATTTCACGCATGGGGTCTCAGGTAGTGTCTTTCCTTTGACCTTGTGGTGATCCCCATCCAAGATCCTGTATGGTTGCAAATTTCCGGGTTTCCAGGACTATTTAACCTACATGCTGATTCTGTCTCTTTATTCTGACAGGGATATCCATTTTGTTTTTATCAGAGTTGGGGATTTATTTTGCTGTATACAGATTTCTTGTGAATAAATGTACTTGAGCAAATGCATTAGCAGTTCGCTGTCATTCATATCGTCCCGTATGTGAGATCATTCTGTGTGAGAGGTTTGGCAACATTTAAGGGAAGTGATAAGAAATGTGGAGTCCACCCTCCATATCATCTTTCATTTCTGAGGTGTCTTTACAAGAATTGTGGAAAATAAGCATTCATGTGGTGGGACCCTGTTCCCCATATATTTTCATGTAATGTTGTAATTAGAGATGTGCACCGGACATTATTCGGGTTTTGTGTTTTGGTTTTGGATTCGGTTCCGCGGTCGGGTTTTGGATTCGGACGCGTTTTGGCAAAACCTCCCTGAAATTTTTTTGTCGGATTCGGGTGTGTTTTGGATTCAGGTGTTTTTTACAAAAAACCCTCAAAAACAGCTTAAATCTTAGAATTTGGGGGTCATTTTGATCCCATAGTATTATTAACCTCAATAACCATATTTTTCACTCATTTCCAGTCTATTCTGAACACCTCACACCTCACAATATTATTTTTAGTCCTAAAATTTGCACCGAGGTCGCTGTGTGACTAAGCTAAGCGACCCAAGTGGCCGACACAAACACCTGGCCCATCTAGGAGTGGCACTGCAGCGTCAGACAGGATGGCACTTCAAAAAATAGTCCCCAAACAGCACATGATGCAAAGAAAAAAAGAGGTGCACCAAGGTCGCTGGATGGCTAAGCTAAGCGACCCAAGTGGCCGACACAAACACCTGGCCCATCTAGGAGTGGAACTGCAGTGTCAGACAGGATGGCACTTCAAAAAAATAGTCCCCAAACAGCACATGATGCAAAGAAAAAAAGAGGTGCAATGAGGTAGCTGTGTGACTAAGCTAAGAGACCCAAGTGGCCGACACAAACACCTGGCCCATCTAGGAGTGGCACTGCAGTGTCAGACAGGATGGCACTTCAAAAAATAGTCCCCAAACAGCACATGATGCAAAGAAAAAAAGAGGTGCACCAAGGTCGCAGGATGGCTAAGCTAAGCGACTCAAGTGGCCGACAAAAACACCTGGCCCATCTAGGAGTGGCACTGCAGTGTCAGACAGGATGACACTTCAAAAAATAGTCCCCAAACAGCACATGATGCAAAGAAAAAAAGAGGTGCAATGAGGTAGCTGTGTGACTAAGCTAAGCGACCCAAGTGGCTGACACAAACACCTGGCCCATCTAGGAGTGGCACTGCAGTGTCAGACAGGATGGCACTTCATAAAATAGTCCCCAAACAGCACATGATGCAAAGAAAAAAAAGAGGTGCACCAAGGTCGCTGGATGGCTAAGCTAAGCGACCCAAGTGGCCGACACAAACACCTGGCCCATCTAGGAGTGGCACTGCAGTGTCAGACAGGATGGCACTTCAAAAAAATATTCCCCAAACAGCACATGATGCAAAGAAAAAAAGAGGTGCAATGAGGTAGCTGTGTGACTAAGCTAAGCGAACCAATTGGCCGACACAAACACCTGGCCCATCTAGGAGTGGCACTGCAGTGACAGACAGGATGGCACTTCAAAAAATAGTCCCCAAACAGCACATGATGCAACGAAAAAAAGAGGTGCACCAAGGTCGCAGGATAGCTAAGCTAAGCGACCCAAGTGGCCGACACAAACACCTGGCCCATCTAGGAGTGGCACTGCAGTGTCAGACAGGATGGCACTTCAAATAAATAGTCCCCAAACAGCACATGATGCAAAGAAAAAAAGAGGTGCAATGAGGTAGCTGTGTGACTAAGCTAAGCGACCCAAGTGGCCGACACAAACACCTGGCCCATCTAGGAGTGGCACTGCAGTGTCAGACAGGATGGCACTTCGAAAAATAGTCCCCAAACAGCACATGATGCAAAGAAAAATGAAAGAAAAAAGAGGTGCAAGATGGAATTGTCCTTGGTCCCTCCCACCCACCCTTATGTTGCATAAACAGGACATGCACACTTTAACAAACCCATCATTTCAGCGACAGGGTCTGCCACACGACTGTGACTGAAATGACTGATTGGTTTGGTACCGTACTGCTATATATTATATACTGGTGGCCAGCAAAATTATGCACTGTCCTACTACTATATATATACTGCGCACAACTTAAATGCACCACAGGTATGGATGGATAGTATACTTGACGACACAGTGGTAGGTAGAGCAGTGGCCTACTGTACCGTACTGCTATATATTATATACTGGTGGTCAGCAAAATTATGCACTGTCCTCCTACTATATATATACTGCGCACAACTTAAATGCACCACAGGTATGGATGGATAGTATACTTGACGACACAGAGGTAGGTAGAGCAGTGGCCTACTGTACCGTACTGCTATATATTATATACTGGTGGTCAGCAAAATTATGCACTGTCCTCCTACTATATATATACTGCGCACAACTTAAATGCACCACAGGTATGGATGGATAGTATACTTGACGACACAGAGGTAGGTAGAGCAGTGGCCTACTGTACCGTACTGCTATATATTATATACTGGTGGTCACTGGTCAGCAAAATTATGCACTGTCCTACTATATACTACAATGCAGCACAGATATGGAGCGTTTTTCAGGCAGAGAACGTATAATACTGGTAGTCACTGGTCAGCAAAACTCTGCACTGTCCTCCTACTATATAATACTGGTGGTCCCCAGTCCCCACAATAAAGCACACTGAGCACAGATATTTGCAGCACACTAAGCACAGATATGGAGCGTTTTTCAGGCAGAGAACGTAGATATTTGCAGCACACTGAGCACAGATATTTGCAGCACACTGAGCACAGATATTTGCAGCATACTGAACACAGAAACTGAGAGAACGCCAGCTACGTCCTCTTACTATCATCTCCAATGCACGAGTGAAAAATGGCGGTGACGCGCGGCTCCTTACATAGAATACGAATCTCGTGAGAATCCGACAGCGGGATGATGATGTTCGGGCGCGCTCGGGTTAACCAAGCAAGGCGGGAGGATCCGAGTCTGCTCGGAACCGTGAAAAATGGGTGAAGTTCGGGGGGGGTTCGGATTCCGAGGAACCGAACCTGCTCATCTCTAGTTGTAATGTAATGTTTCTTTTATTAAACTTTATTTATGGGGCACCGCATGTGGTCCACAATGCTGTACAGAGTGCAAATGACAATACATGGTAACACAGTACAATACAATAAGCAGTACAATTTATAACTAACAAATAACACTGTGATTATCTTCACAGCTAATAATGTAAGTGGTGCAAGGGGAATATTTGCTACAAGCTGAAACCTGTACCAATCGGCTAACAGATTTAGGTACACTGCAAGAGGTATGAAGGAAAGACAAAGCAGGGTATCCTGTCAGGATGAAAATGCAACAATAAAGCATTGAAATGTTGATTACAAAGAAAGGATCCTGAATTCTTATTTTCCAAGTCGCAGTTACCTGTAAAGCAAAGGAGTGCCGACAGCACCAAGTATTCTATATATATTGTTTTTAATAAATAGTTTTCATTATGAACCATCATTATAATATTTGATCCACTTGCAGTTTAATAATTGTTTAATCACACCAGGAACAGAATAGGTCACCTTTGCAAGAATTATACTGGAATAAATATGGTGGGGATACTAAGCACCCAGTCAGAAGAACAGTAAAATATGTAGTACGCAATACTTGCCTACCTTATACTTTTCCTCTCTGGGAGAAGCCCAGAGAGGAGAGGCAGGTGAGAGGCAATGGGGTCGGGCTAATTGCGTCATCTGGGTTAAAATGACGCCTTTCCATTGAGACACATAACTAAGCCCCGCCCACTACCTGAGGACTCCCCATTCTGCCCACTTACCTAGGAAGTGGTTGGGATGCTGGAGGGTTGCCCACTCTTCCGGGGTAGCGGGAGACTGCCCGTAAAATGGGTTGTCTCCTTCAGAATCCGGGAATTAAGGCACATATGTATACGCAGTTTCTCAAAACACACTATGCTAATTTTTTAAACTTGATTATAAAAGAAGACACCAGGATTTGCAGGTTTTTTTAGACAACAGGAAAAAAAAGGTTTCATTTTTTATTTTAATAACAGAAAACAATCAGAAGAGGTCTTCTAGGGGTGCAGCTTGAAAATCTTGAAATTAACTGTCCTCACACACAAGTGACAAGCAAATACTGCAGAATGATTTCCTTGAGGGGAAAAAAGTGCAGGTTAGCTTTAACAAACAAGAGCCTTTTCTTTTTTCTTTTTTGCTGCATGACAGACAGTACAGTAACATGTTTGCATTTGCAGAGTGTGCAGTATGTGTGAGAAACAAAAGGGGGAATCAGTATGTAATACCGATGGCTGGTATTCTGGCCATCAGTATACTGACAGTGGCACCCCGGCCACCAGGATGCCGGCAGCAGGGCGAGCGCTAGTAAGCCCCTTGCGGGCTCGCTGCGCTTGCCACAGTGCGGGCACGGTGGCTCGCTGCTCTTGCCACACGTAATAGTCACACTCTATGGGTGTTGTGGTCACCCATAGAGGGAGAAAAGCCTGTGGCACCGGTATGTGCTGTGTGGGATACCAGCATCGACAAAGGGTCGACATAGAATAGGTAGACACTGGAAAAGGTTGATAGGGACAAAAGGTCGTCATGGAAATGGTAGACAGAAAAAATGTAGATGCAATTTTTTATTGTTTTTTGGGGGTGTTTTGTCACTTTTCTGACACAAACAAGCCCCATTAGTATAATTCTTTGTTCACCATGCTTCGGGGTAGGTTACTATTTCCAATGGTTGTCCACGTGGATGGTAAAGTATGAAAAAGTTTAAAAAATATATATATATATTTTTTAAATTGTGTCTACCATATGGGTGTCAACCATTGTCAGGTCGACCTTTTGACCTTGTCAAACTTTTGACCGAGTGAACCTTTTGAACCGTCTTACTTTTACATGTCGATATTTTGACCCAGTTGACCTAAAGCGTGTCTACCATTAGTGGTAGACCTATTGACTGTAGACCTTTTTTGTGTAGATATATTAAGTTTAGCATATAGTAGTATAAAATATTTGCAATCGCAGGAGTATATTTATTAAAGTGTGGGTATATAGAAGTGAAGATGTTGCCTATAGCAACCAATTAGATTCTAGCTATTATCTTCTGGAAGGTGCTAAATGATAAGTTGTTATGCACACCAGTGCCTGCAGGAATGTACTGGTGTCTGAACGGAGAGGGATGCAAAACAAATGAACTCACAGACAGACTGGGGAATATGACATTACGTACACAGAAGGTGATAGGGTAACAAAATAAACACAAAGTGAACAGAGAAGCCCAGAGGCTAAGAAACTGGGTGTCTCCCTAGTATCAGGAGTGCTCAGATGGAAAGAAGCAAGATGTGTTTTAATACGTAGAGAACCCGAAATGCTGTTGCTAAGGGCAACAGCAAAACCCTAAAGGGTTACCAACGGGTGTGGCAGCAAACTCCTTGGTCAGAGATGGAATAATAGACACAAGGAGAGTCTCCACAATCCTAGTCCTCACTTGCAGTGCACTGGTTCAGCTTACTGCCACTAAACTGACACCAGAACACCTTGCACAGTGAGAAAGGATTTTGGCAGGCAAGTCTGAGAATACAGCCGCAAACTTGCTAAGTTCACAGAGTAGCAAAAGAACCCCAGCAAGTTAAACGACTGACTCCAGTCTTACTGCTAGGTCTGGATTGGCAGAGTGTAGTACCAAATCCCAAGGCCTATTTGCAGTAAGCAACAAACAAATGCAAAGCTACACAGTACTGGCTAACTTTTAGGAACTGACTAACCAACAAAGATTCAGCAGCATCTGATTAACCTGAGAAGAGGCTTTATATAGCAGGTGCTGTCCACGCCCCACTCAGACCTCACAGACTGTGAGCACAAAAACCAGCACCGGATCCCCTGCCGTGCACAAAGCCTGTAACCACTGCACAGCAAAAGACCCGAACCGGAGTATCAGCTGCGCTCAGGTTACTCCGCTAGCACTTGTCTCCCGGTTGCCATGACGACGTGGCAGCACAGGGCAGGAGACCCTAACAGTACCCCCCCTCTGACTTGGGGTCAAAGAACCCCTACCACCGGGTTTATCGGGGAACTGCGAGAAGAAAGAGCGTATCAGTCTGGGGGCATGAAGATCACAACTGCGCACCCACGACCGCTCCTCCGGGCCATACCCCTTCCAGTGCACCAAAAATGACAGCCGACCCCGAACCATCTTGGAGTCAAGAATCCTTTCAACAACAAACTCCCTCTGGCCACGTATCAGAAGAGGAGAAGGTCTTCCACTGGAAGAAGGATTACTAATCGCCCGTTTTAAAAGGGAACAATGAAATGTTTTATTGATACCCAAAGAACGGGGCAGATCTAACTGACATGCCACCGGATTGATAACCCTAGTGATCTTATAAGGGCCGATGAACCGGGGACCTAACTTATGAGATGGCTGTCTCAACTTCAAATTCTTGGTAGACAACCAGACGAAGTCTCCTAATTTGAAGCTGCAGGGTCTTTTCCGCTTATCAAAAACCCTTTTGGTCACTAATGACACAGACACAAGGGCTTTCTTCACTTTCCTCCAAATACCCCTAAGGACCGAAACCACAGAGGAACCACCAGGCGTGGAGTCCAGGGGGTCAAAAGAATTGGCCTTAGGATGATGCCCATACACACAAAGGAAGGGAGAGATCCCTGTAGCAGAGTGAGCCGCGTTGTTATAGGCAAACTCCGCCATGGACAGATGAGCAACCCAGTCAGTCTGACACTTGGAGACATAACACCTGAGGAACTGCTCCAAGGACTGGTTCACCCTTTCAGTCTGCCCATTAGACTGCGGATGGTAGCCTGACGACAAGCTGACAGAAATCTGGAGATCGGAACAAAATGCCCTCCAGAATTTGGCCACAAACTGGGATCCGCGGTCAGAGACCACATCAAGTGGCAACCCGTGGAGGCGCACAACATGCAGCATAAATAATTCAGACAGGCGTCTGGCCGATGGCAGCCCAACCAGTGGAACGAAGTGCGCCATCTTCGAAAACCTGTCAACGACAACCCAGATGGCTGTCATCCCCGAGGATTTGGGCAAGTCCACCACAAAATCCATTGAAATGTGGGTCCATGGCTTAGATGGAATAGAGAGTGGATGTAATGGGCCAACAGGAACCCCTCTAGGAGTCTTATTTCGGGCACAGATGTCACATGCCCGAACCCACTGATCCACATACTTAGCCACCGAGGGCAACCACACCGCCCTAGATAGCAACTCCCGAGTTCTGGCAATACCCGGGTGACCTGCCGACTTCTTGGCATGGAATTCCAGGAACACTCGCTGTCTTAACCTAGGAGGCACAAACAAAAGACCTACCGGAAGGTCTGGAGGAGCCTGCTCCTGTGCTCTAAGGACTAATGACAAGAGGTCCTGGGTAATGCCCACTTTAATACATGATGGGGACACAATGGGCAATGGCTCCTCGGTGGTCTCCTGGATTGGAGCAAAACTCAGCGAGAGCGCATCAGCCTTGATGTTTTTTGACCCAGGGCGATATGTTATCAAAAAATTAAAGCGAGCAAAAAACAAAGCCCATCGTGCCTGCCTGGCATTGAGACGCTTCGCTGACTCTAAATATGCCAAATTCTTATGGTCGGTGAGAATTGAGACCACAAACTTATCCCCCTCAAGCCAGTGTCTCCACTCCTTGAGTGCATCCTTAATAGCCAACAATTCCCGGTTACCCACGTCATAATTAATCTCGGCAGGCGAAAATTTACGGGAAAAGTAAGCACAGGGATGAAGGCGATTATCAGACACTCCCATCTGAGAGAGCACTGCCCCAATACCCATCTCAGAGGCATCCACCTCCACCACAAAAGGACGCTCTGGATCTGGGTGTCACAGCACCTTGGCCGAGACAAATGCCCCTTTGAGACGGGCAAAAGCCGCTTTGGCCTCACAAGACCAGTGAGCAACATCCGCTTCTTTCTTAGTGAGTGCCACCAAGGGCGCCACTATAGACGAAAATCCAGCGATAAATCGTCTATAAAAATTCGCAAAGCCCAGGAAACGCTGAAGCGCCTTCAAACTAGTGGGCTGCACCCAATCCAGGACTGCCTGTACCTTGGAACCCTCCATTTGGAAACCTTCTGGGGAGATAATATATCCTAGAAATGCAATTTGCTGAACTTCAAATTCGCACTTCTCCAGCTTCGCCCCAAGCCGGTGGTCTCTGAGTTTCTGGAGGACTAAGCGTACATGCTTCCGATGTTCCTCCAGGGAATGGGAGAAGATTAGGATGTCATCTAAGTATACAACTAAGAATCTATCCAAATATTCCCTGAGCACATCGTTCATGAAATCCTGGAAGACTGCCGGGGCATTACAAAGCCCAAAAGGCATCACCAAATATTCATAATGCCCTGAGTGGGTATTAAAGGCAGTCTTCCATTCATCCCCCTCTCTTATTCGGATTAGATTGTACGCACCGCGTAGGTCAATCTTAGAAAAAATGGTGGCAGTACGAAGCTGGTCAAACAAGACCGAAATGAGAGGCAGTGGTTATGAGTTTTTAATCGTGATACGGTTCAATTCCCTGAAGTCGATGCTGGGTCGCAACAAACCGTCCTTTTTACCCACGAAGAAGAACCCTGACCCAACTGGAGACTGTGAAGGTCTGATAAATCCCTTAGCCAAGTTCTCCTGAATGTACTCTGCCATAGCCTGAGTCTCAGGACATGACAGGGAGTACAACCTGCTCTTGGGAAGCTTAGCACTCGGCAACAAATCAATGGCACAGTCATAGGGGCGATGGGGAGGTAGTACCTCTGCAACTTTTTTGGAGAACACGTCCGCAAAATCTGCATAACATCCTGGCAATCCTGGCAAACTTAGCTGCGAAAGCCTGACTGGAAGGCTCAAGCAACTCCTGAAACAATCAGTACCCCAACTAAGAATCTCCCCAGAGACCCAGTCAAATTGAGGATTGTGGGCCCTTAACCAGGGTAACCCCAACACCAATGGGGCAAAAGTACAGACAGTCACATAAAAGGACAATTTTTCAGAGTGTGTGGCTCCAATAAACAAAGAAATCTGGCTAGTGCAAGAGGTAATTTTACCCTGGGATAATGGTTCCCCGTTTAACCCACAGATCTCAATTTCCGATGCCAAGGGTACTAAGGGAACAGAGTGTTTCAGGGCGAATTGGCGGTCCATAAAAACTCCGTCGGCCCCACTGTCCACAAAGGCCTCAGTCTTGACAGTTTGACGGAGGATCTTCAAGGTCACCGGAATGATAAAAGTCTTCTTGGGAAATTCTGACTTCTGGCCTGACAGGATATTTCCCATCACCCTCAGGCCCTGAAGTTTTCCGGCTTTTCTGGGCATGATACTACCCCATGACCTTTATTCCCACAGTACAAACACAACCCCTGCTGTCTCCTCCGCGTCTTCTCACGCGAGGAGAGGCGGGTAGCCCCAATCTGCATAGGCTCCTCGGAAAATTCCTCAGAGTCTGAGGTTCCCTTGGGAAAGAAGGAAACCTCGGTCTCCCTTTCAAGCCTACGCTCTCTCAGCCATCTATCCACCCGGATGGATAACTGCATGAGCTGATCCAAGCTATCAGGCAAGGGATATTGTACCAGTTGGTCTTTTATCTGGTTAGAAAGACCTCTTCGGTACTGGTGTCTCAGGGCTGGGTCATTCCACTGGGTATCATGGGCCAACCTTCGAAACTCCGTACAGTAAACCTCAACTGGCCTTCGCCCTTGCTTAAGGATCGAAATCTGAGCCTCGGCTGAGGCCGTCTTGTCAGGGTCATCATACAACATGCCCAGTGCCATAAAAAAAGCATCAACGCTTTTAAGCGACGGACAGTCAGGCTGCAACCCATATGCCCAGACCTGTGGGTCTCCTTGTAGCAAGGAAATCACTATGCCCACCCATTGAATCTCTGACCCAGAAGACTGAGGCCTTAAGCTGGAAATATAGCTTGCAGCTCTCCTTGAAACAAAAGAACTGCGAGCGATCTCCAGAAAAACGATCCGGGAGATTTACTTTTGGCTCCTTAACCCCTGAAGGTGCTGCTGCTGCGTGAGCTCCGCCAGCGGCCTGGGAGGTGTGCATTTTAATGGACAAATCATTAAATTGTCGAGTCAAGACCTGCACCTGATCGACCACCTGTTGCAAAGTATTTTGAGGGGTGTGCTCCATATTCCCACAAAATTTCAACAGGAGTATTGGGCTGCTGAATATGTTATGCACACCAGTGCCAGCAGGAATGTACTGGTGTCTGAACGGTGAGGGATGCAAAACAAATGAACTCACAGACAGACTGGGGAATATGACATTACGTACACAGAAGGTGATAGGGTAACAAAATAAACACAAAGTGAACAGAGAAGCCCAGAGGCTAAGAAACTGGGTGTCTCCCTAGTATTAGGAGTGCTCAGATGGAAAGAAGCAAGATGTTGTGTTTTAATACGTAGAGAACCCGAAATGTTGTTGCTAAGGGCAACAGCAAAACCCTAAAGGGTTACCAACGGGTGTGGCAGTAAACTCCTTGGTCAGAGATGGAATAATAGACACAAGGAGAGTCTCCACAATCCTAGTCCTCACTTGCAGTGCACTGGTTCAGCTTACTGCCACTAAACTGACACCAGAACACCTTGCACAGTGAGAAAGGATTTTGTCAGGCAAGTCTGAGAATACAGCCGCAAACTTGCTAAGTTCACAGAGTAGCAAAAGAACCCCAGCAAGTTAAACGACTGACTCCAGTCTTACTGCTAGGTCTGGATTGGCAGAGTGTAGTACCAAATCCCAAGGCCTATTTGCAGTAAGCAACAAACAAATGCAAAGCTACACAGTACTGGCTAACTTTTAGGAACTGACTAACCAACAAAGATTCAGCAGCATCTGATTAACCTGAGAAGAGGCTTTATATAGCAGGTGCTGTCCACGCCCCACTCAGACCTCACAGACTGTGAGCACAAAAACCAGCACCGGATCCCCTGCCGTGCACAAAGCCTGTAACCACTGCACAGCAAAAGACCCGAACCGGAGTATCAGCTGCGCTCAGGTTACTCCGCTAGCACTTGTCTCCCGGTTGCCATGACGACGTGGCAGCACAGGGCAGGAGACCCTAACATAAGTAGAATCTGATTGGTTGCTATGGGCAACATCTTCACTTCTATAACCCCGCACTTTAGTAAATATACCACACAGTGTAGCATAAGAAGTGCAAATCACATGTACAATGAGACAGAAGGTATAAAGGAAAATAAACAAACACATGGGAGAGCATATCAAGAAAGAAGATGTCAACACCAAGTACATAACTCCCAACTTCTACGACTAGCTGGACGGGACGCTTGCGCGGCGTAGCCGCACGCAACCCAGAAAAGGGGCATAGCCTCGGGTGAAGTGGGCTCGCTGCACTGACTCATGGTGCGGCATTTTGGGAGCGTGCCCAGCACTTCCAGAGCAGCTAGGCAGACCCCTGCTCACCTCCCAGCACTTTGCAGAACAGAGCAGCGGGTGATCAAAGCCTCCCCAACTGACCGACCCCCCCCCCCTCCCCTGCGGGATACTACTGCCCCCGGGAGATACAGCAGGACTGTCCCGCTGGATTCGGGACCGTCCCGCTGGATTCGGGACAGTTGGGAGGTATGGCAAGTAATATTTAAGCAAGCAGTTACACTTTAGATTGCATACATGTGGCACCCCGCTACTATAACAAGCCCTTAAATTCCTCCAATATCGACCTGCATGTGGAATATAGTGAGGAAGCAAGTACTTATGTGGATTGGCTGATTGGTGGACAGTATAACAGCTACAGTCACATCACATAGCCAGTGCGTGGTGAGCAGGGACACTCACCCCATGCGCTGGCTGGACAGCAGCACCCAACAGTGGCAGGACACATTCGGGACCACTGTGAAAGTTTTAAAAAGAGGGGAACCCGCGGACCATCAGGGAGCTCACTGAGGAGACTGTGGGGAGTGAGGGAGATACGCTCATTGGAGGGGAAGAGTCAGCAGGAGACACAGAATCCTCAAGCTGACAGTAGGAATGGCCATCGGTGGGTTATCCATTGATGGATAACATTGATGGTATATAACCATCTGTAAGGGAACCATCAATGGTTTTACGCAATGATGGTCATCCCTGCATTACTGCACAATGAACTGTGGGCCAACCAAAGCCTGGGAGCATGGCTTTGTTTGTACCAGGGGGCCAGGCTAAGCCCCCATGCCCTGACACCTTAAGTGGGAAAAATTAATTTGGTAGCACCAAACCATCGATGGCAGGAATCCATCTGGTTCTCACCCATCAATGGTAAAAGTATTCAACATCAGTCATAGACCATAGATGATTTTGACCCATTGATGGTCAATGGTCATCACTAGCTGACAGCCTAAGTATTAAATACACCTACTGGAGAGGTATTATTGCAGCTCTGCACCTTTACACCACACTGCCAACTATCTTTGAAGTGAGTTACAGACTGACAGCAACAAGTTCAGATTAGCAAGGAGCCCATCGTTCTACAGCACCTAACCTTATTCAAGGTTAGGTTATTACAGACACTTTTACAGCTTAAAATAAAAGTATCATCTGCTCGTTAGAGATCAGCATGGTTTTACCTGCAGCAGCATTAGGAGAATAGTACATTAGGCTTACGGGATGTAGTTATTTGACCGGTGGTCTCCTGACTGCTGGTCACTACACGGATGCCGGGATCCTGGCCGATTCAGATTCCGACAATCAGCATTCTGACAAACAGGGACTATTCCCACTCATGCGGGCTTTGTTGAAATTGCCCCCCGCCCCCCCCTTCAACGACTAGTGCTGGTCACCCGAACCCAACCCAGGCTTACTCTACACCCCAACACTAAAAACATTCATTAACTTTGCTCAGTATAGGACGATTAAAGAAACTACATCAGGAAATAACCATTTCCAGTAACAGCAGGGAATGTTAATTGTCTGCAGTCCACAGTTTTAATGAATTATAAATACTTACAACATCTGCGGTACCTCAGGGAGCTGCATTTAGTACAAGTTCGAGAGACCAGTTACTAGAGATGAGCGGGTTCGGTTTCTCTGAATCCGAACCCGCCCGAACTTCATGTTTTTTTACACGGGTCCGAGCGACTCGGATCTTCCCGCCTTGCTCGGTTAACCCGAGCGCGCCCGAACGTCATCATCACGCTGTCGGATTCTCGCGAGGCTCGGATTCTATCGCGAGACTCGGATTCTATATAAGGAGCCGCGCGTCGCGGCCATTTTCACACGTGCATTGAGATTGATAGGGAGAGGACGTGGCTGGCGTCCTCTCCGTTTAGAAATTAAAATAGATAGGAGAGTGAGAGTGAGACACTTCATTTACTTACTGGAGCTTAGGAGGAGTTATACTAGTGACTGATGACCAGTGACCTGACCCACCAGTGCAGTTTTATAATTTATTATTATTTAATAATCCGTTCTGTTCTTGTTCTCTGCCTGAAAAAAACGATACACAGTGACTCAGTCACACTCACATACCATATCTGTGCTCAGCCCAGTGTGCTGCATCATCTATGTATAATATCTGACTGTGCTCACACAGCTTAATTGTGGGGGAGACTGGGGAGCAGTTATAGGTTATAGCAGGAGCCAGGAGTACATATTAAACAGTGCACACTTTTGCTGCCAGAGTGCCACTGCCAGTGTGACTGACCACTGACCACTGTGACCAGTGACCTGACCACACTGACCACCAGTATAGTATATTGTGATTGTCTGCCTGAAAAAGTACACTCGTCGTGTGACTTGTGTGGTGTTTTTTTATTCTATAAAAATTAAAAAACTCATTCTGCTGACAGACAGTGTCCAGCAGGTCCCTCATTATATAATATATACCTGTCCGGCTGCAGTAGTGATATATATATATTTTTTATATCATTATTTATCATCCAGTCTATACTAGCAGCAGACACAGTACGGTAGTTCACGGCTGTAGCTACCTCTGTGTCGGCACTCGGCAGTCCATCCATAATTGTATACCACCTACCCGTGGTTTTTTTTTTCTTTCTTCTTTATACATACTACATCTCATTATCATCCAGTCTATATTAGCAGCAGACACAGTACAGTACGGTAGTCCACGGCTGTAGCTACCTCTGTGTCGGCACACGGCAGTCCATCCATAATTGTATACCACCTACCCGTGGTTTTTTTTTCTTTCTTCTTTATACATACTACATCTCATTATCATCCAGTCTATATTAGCAGCAGACACAGTACAGTACGGTAGTCCATGGCTGTAGCTATCTCTGTGTCGGCACTCGGCAGTCCATCCATAATTGTATACCACCTACCCATGTTTTTTTTTTTCTTTCTTCTTTATACATACTACATCTCATTATCAACCAGTCTATATTAGCAGCAGACACAGTACGGTAGTTCACGGCTGTAGCTACCTCTGTGTCGGCACTCGGCAGTCCATCCATAATTGTATACCACCTACCCGTGGTTTTTTTTTCTTTCTTCTTTATACATACTACATCTCATTATCATCCAGTCTATATTAGCAGCAGACACAGTACAGTACGGTAGTCCACGGCTGTAGCTACCTCTGTGTCGGCACTCGGCAGTCCATCCATAATTGTATACCACCTACCCGTGGTTTTTTTTTTCTTTCTTCTTTATACATACTACATCTCATTATCATCCAGTCTATATTAGCAGCAGACACAGTACAGTACGGTAGTCCACGGCTGTAGCTACCTCTGTGTCGGCACTCGGCAGTCCATCCATAATTGTATACCACCTACCCGTGGTTTTTTTTTTCTTTCTTCTTTATACATACTACATCTCATTATCAACCAGTCTATATTAGCAGCAGACACAGTACGGTAGTTCACGGCTGTAGCTACCTCTGTGTCGGCACTCGGCAGTCCATCCATAATTGTATACCACCTACCCGTGTTTTTTTTTTCTTTCTTCTTTATACATACTACATCTCATTATCATCCAGTCTATATTAGCAGCAGACACAGTACAGTACGGTAGTCCACGGCTGTAGCTACCTCTGTGTCGGCACTCGGCAGTCCATCCATAATTGTATACCACCTACCCGTGGTTTTTTTTTCTTTCTTCTTTATACATACTACATCTCATTATCATCCAGTCTATATTAGCACCAGACACAGTACAGTACGGTAGTCCACGGCTGTAGCTACCTCTGTGTCGGCACTCGGCAGTCCATCCATAATTGTATACCACCTACCCGTGGTTTTTTTTTTCTTTCTTCTTTATACATACTACATCTCATTATCAACCAGTCTATATTAGCAGCAGACACAGTACGGTAGTTCACGGCTGTAGCTACCTCTGTGTCGGCACTCGGCAGTCCATCCATAATTGTATACTAGTATCCATCCATCTCCATTGTTTACCTGAGGTGCCTTTTAGTTGTGCCTATTAAAATATGGAGAACAAAAATGTTGAGGTTCCAAAATTAGGGAAAGATCAAGATCCACTTCCACCTCGTGCTGAAGCTGCTGCCACTAGTCATGGCCGAGACGATGAAATGCCAGCAACGTCGTCTGCCAAGGTCGATGCCCAATGTCATAGTACAGAGCATGTCAAATCCAAAACACCAAATATCAGTAAAAAAAGGACTCCAAAACCTAAAATAAAATTGTCGGAGGAGAAGCGTAAACTTGCCAATATGCCATTTACCACACGGAGTGGCAAGGAACGGCTGAGGCCCTGGCCTAAGTTCATGGCTAGTGGTTCAGCTTCACATGAGGATGGAAGCACTCAGCCTCTCGCTAGAAAACTGAAAAGACTCAAGCTGGCAAAAGCACCGCAAAGAACTGTGCGTTCTTCGAAATCCCAAATCCACAAGGAGAGTCCAATTGTGTCGGTTGCGATGCCTGACCTTCCCAACACTGGACGTGAAGAGCATGCGCCTTCCACCATTTGCACGCCCCCTGCAAGTGCTGGAAGGAGCACCGCAGTCCAGTTCCTGATAGTCAGATTGAAGATGTCAGTGTTGAAGTACACCAGGATGAGGAGGATATGGGTGTTGCTGGCGCTGGGGAGGAAATTGACCAGGAGGATTCTGATGGTGAGGTAGTTTGTTTAAGTCAGGCACCCGGGGAGACACCTGTTGTCCGTGGGAGGAATATGGCCGTTGACATGCCTGGTGAAAATACCAAAAAAATCAGCTCTTCAGTGTGGAGGTATTTCAACAGAAAAGCGGACAACAGGTGTCAAGCCGTGTGTTGCCTTTGTCAAGCTGTAATAAGTAGGGGTAAGGACGTTAACCACCTCGGAACATCCTCCCTTATACGTCACCTGCAGCGCATTCATAATAAGTCAGTGACAAGTTCAAAAACTTTGGGCGACAGCGGAAGCAGTCCACTGACCAGTAAATCCCTTCCTCTTGTAACCAAGCTCACGCAAACCACCCCACCAACTCCCTCAGTGTCAATATCCTCCTTCCCCAGGAATGCCAATAGTCCTGCAGGCCATGTCACTGGCAATTCTGACGAGTCCTCTCCTGCCTGGGATTCCTCCGATGCATCCTTGCGTGTAACGCCTACTGCTGCTGGCGCTGCTGTTGTTGCTGCTGGGAGTCAATGGTCATCCCAGAGGGGAAGTCGTAAGCCCACTTGTACTACTTCCAGTAAGCAATTGACTGTCCAACAGTCCTTTGCGAGGAAGATGAAATATCACAGCAGTCATCCTGCTGCAAAGCGGATAACTGAGGCCTTGACAACTATGTTGGTGTTAGACGTGCGTCCGGTATCCGCCGTTAGTTCACAGGGAACTAGACAATTTATTGAGGCAGTGTGCCCCCGTTACCAAATACCATCTAGGTTCCACTTCTCTAGGCAGGCGATACCGAGAATGTACACGGACGTCAGAAAAAGACTCACCAGTGTCCTAAAAAATGCAGTTGTACCCAATGTCCACTTAACCACGGACATGTGGACAAGTGGAGCAGGGCAGGGTCAGGACTATATGACTGTGACAGCCCACTGGGTAGATGTATGGACTCCCGCCGCAAGAACAGCAGCGGCGGCACCAGTAGCAGCATCTCGCAAACGCCAACTCTTTCCTAGGCAGGCTACGCTTTGTATCACCGCTTTCCAGAATACGCACACAGCTGAAAACCTCTTACGGCAACTGAGGAAGATCATCGCGGAATGGCTTACCCCAATTGGACTCTCCTGTGGATTTGTGGCATCGGACAACGCCAGCAATATTGTGTGTGCATTAAATATGGGCAAATTCCAGCACGTCCCATGTTATGCACATACCTTGAATTTGGTGGTGCAGAATTTTTTAAAAAACGACAGGGGCGTGCAAGAGATGCTGTCGGTGGCCAGAAGAATTGCGGGACACTTTCGGCGTACAGGCACCACGTACAGAAGACTGGAGCACCACCAAAAACTACTGAACCTGCCCTGCCATCATCTGAAGCAAGAAGTGGTAACGAGGTGGAATTCAACCCTCTATATGCTTCAGAGGTTGGAGGAGCAGCAAAAGGCCATTCAAGCCTATACAATTGAGCACGATATAGGAGGTGGAATGCACCTGTCTCAAGTGCAGTGGAGAATGATTTCAATGTTGTGCAAGGTTCTGATGCCCTTTGAACTTGCCACACGTGAAGTCAGTTCAGACACTGCCAGCCTGAGTCAGGTCATTCCCCTCATCAGGCTTTTGCAGAAGAAGCTGGAGACATTGAAGGAGGAGCTAACACGGAGCGATTCCGCTAGGCATGTGGGACTTGTGGATGGAGCCCTTAATTCGCTTAACAAGGATTCACGGGTGGTCAATCTGTTGAAATCAGAGCACTACATTTTGGCCACCATGCTCGATCCTAGATTTAAAGCCTACCTTGGATCTCTCTTTCCGGCAGACACAAGTCTGCTGGGGTTGAAAGACCTGCTGGTGAGAAAATTGTCAAGTCAAGCGGAACGCGACCTGTCAACATCTCCTCCTTCACATTCTCCCGCAACTGGGGGTGCGAGGAAAAGGCTCAGAATTCCGAGCCCACCCGCTGGCGGTGATGCAGGGCAGTCTGGAGCGACTGCTGATGCTGACATCTGGTCCGGACTGAAGGACCTGACAACGATTACGGACATGTCGTTTACTGTCACTGCATATGATTCTCTCACCATTGAAAGAATGGTGGAGGATTATATGAGTGACCGCATCCAAGTAGGCACGTCACACAGTCCGTACTTATACTGGCAGGAAAAAGAGGCAATTTGGAGGCCCTTGCACAAACTGGCTTTATTCTACCTAAGTTGCCCTCCCACAAGTGTGTACTCCGAAAGAGTGTTTAGTGCCGCCGCTCACCTTGTCAGCAATCGGCGTACGAGGTTACATCCAGAAAATGTGGAGAAGATGATGTTCATTAAAATTAATTATAATCAATTCCTCCGTGGAGACATTGACCAGCAGCAATTGCCTCCACAAAGTACACAGGGAGCTGAGATGGTGGATTCCAGTGGGGACGAATTGATAATCTGTGAGGAGGGGGATGTACACGGTGATATATCGGAGGATGATGATGAGGTGGACATCTTGCCTCTGTAGAGCCAGTTTGTGCAAGGAGAGATCAATTGCTTCTTTTTTGGTGGGGGTCCAAACCAACCCGTCATTTCAGTCACAGTCGTGTGGCAGACCCTGTCACTGAAATGATGGGTTGGTTAAAGTGTGCATGTCCTGTTTATACAACATAAGGGTGGGTGGGAGGGCCCAAGGACAATTCCATCTTGCACCTCTTTTTTCTTTAATTTTTCTTTGCGTCATGTGCTGTTTGGGGAGGGTTTTTTGAAGGGACATCCTGCGTGACACTGCAGTGCCACTCCTAGATGGGCCCGGTGTTTGTGTCGGCCACTAGGGTCGCTTATCTTACTCACACAGCTACCTCATTGCGCCTCTTTTTTTCTTTGCGTCATGTGCTGTTTGGGGAGGGTTTTTTGGAAGGGACATCCTGCGTGACACTGCAGTGCCACTCCTAGATGGGCCCGGTGTTTGTGTCGGCCACTAGGGTCGCTTATCTTACTCACACAGTCAGCTACCTCATTGCGCCTCTTTTTTTCTTTGCGTCATGTGCTGTTTGGGGAGGGTTTTTTGGAAGGGACATCCTGCGTGACACTGCAGTGACACTCCTAGATGGGCCCGGTGTTTGTGTCGGCCACTAGGGTCGCTTATCTTACTCACACAGCTACCTCATTGCGCCTCTTTTTTTCTTTGCGTCATGTGCTGTTTGGGGAGGGTTTTTTGGAAGGGACATCCTGCGTGACACTGCAGTGACACTCCTAGATGGGCCCGGTGTTTGTGTCGGCCACTAGGGTCGCTTAACTTAGTCATCCAGCGACCTAGGTGCAAATTTTAGGACTAAAAATAATATTGTGAGGTGTGAGGTATTCAGAATAGACTGAAAATGAGTGTAAATTATGGTTTTTGAGGTTAATAATACTTTGGGATCAAAATGACCCCCAAATTCTATGATTTAAGCTGTTTTTTAGTGTTTTTTGAAAAAAACACCCGAATCCAAAACACACCCGAATCCGACAAAAAAAATTCGGTTAGGTTTTGCCAAAACGCGGTCGAACCCAAAACACGGCCGCGGAACCGAACCCAAAACCAAAACACAAAACCCGAAAAATTTCCGGCGCTCATCTCTACCAGTTACGGTGTAATGCTAAAAACTCAATTTACATACAACAAACCAAGGAGTGATTTCCAATTTATGTGCACCATTTGTAGCGTATTACCCTGAACACTACTGTCTGAGCTCAATTACGAAAAGTTACGGTATCAGATAGAGTAAAAGGGGAACTAGGACATTATACTGTTATTTGAATGCCTAATCTTCTAGATAGTCTAGATGAGCGTTTATCACACCTGTTACATGATTGATGTCATAGCGCCCTTCATTCCGAGTTGATCGCTCGCTAGCAGTTTTTAGCAGCCATGCAAACGCATAGTCGCCGCCCACAGGGGAGTGTATTTTCGCTTTGCAGGAGTGCGAACGCCTGTGCAGCAGAGCGCCTGCAAACACATTTTGTGCAAAACAAGACCAGCCCTGTAGTTACTTATCCTGTGCGATTATTGCTGCGACGAGTGACACGGTAATGACATCAGACACCCACCCAGCAAATGCCCGGCCACGCCTGCGTTTTTCCAAACACTCCCAGAAAACAGTCAGTTGACACCCAGAAACTCCCACTTTCTGTCAATCTCCTTGCGATCGGCTGTGCGACTGAAAGCGTCGCTAGAACCTGTGCAAAACCATGATGCTTGTTGCACCCGTATGTCGCGTGTGCGCATTGCGGTGCATACGCATGCGCAGATTTGCTGTTTTTTTACCTGATCGCTACGCAGCAAACAGCGACAGCTAGCGATCAACTCGGAATGAGGGCCTTTGTTGTAAAAGTTCTTTTGTTCTTTGTAATCTAAAGTGTTTTCAGTAAGGAACATTTACAGTATTTTATTAGGAACACTCGCTCAAATGTGTGACCTTCACCATTGAAGTTTAGGTAAGTTTGACCCAATACTCTATGGCACAAGGGAAGAAGACCTCGAGACATCAATACCAGTGAAATAAAATCTGTGTATACTTTTAGAAGTTCAAAATTGTAAACTGATTGCAGTTATGCTGAGATGATATGTATTTATCCTCCAATAAATTCCTTTAAGTGAAATTATCCTCCTCACCTCTCTGTGAAGAACCAAGGGACCTGTATAATAGATAAGAGTTACAATATTCAGGTAAAACAAAACCTAACTCCGTATCACATACACACACAGTATAAAATCACAGATCAAGTTGAAAAAGATAGGTGAAGCTCATAACAAGTATTAACGAATAGAAAGAGATAAAAAAGAAAGTGGAACAATAGAGAACAGAAGGGCAGACCATCATGGACCATGCCAAGCTAAAAAGAAAATAAAGGAGGGGGAGAGGAATGAGCCTGTGGTATGTTACTAAGAGATTTAGGGGTCTATTCATGAAGCAGTGAAAAGGGTGGAGAAGTGAGCCAGTGGAGAAGGTGCCCATGGCAACCAATCAGCATTGAGGTAACATTTATAATTTGCATACTATACAATTGTACGGAGCAGCTGATTGGTTGCCATGGGCAACTTCTCCACAGGCTCACTTCTCCACTCTTTTCACTTCTTCATGAATAGACCCCTTAGAGATTTCCGTTTGACAGTTTGGTAATGACGTTATTAATGGCTTTTTTTTTTTTTTAACAGTGCTCCAGCCAAGTCCCACACCCTCTCTCTCCACTCTCCTGTGTGCAATAGCGCCTGATCATGAGGGAGGGACTTTTATATGCAATCACATGAGATCTAACTCCAGGAAAATAGCGATTTGCCTCGTTCTGGGATCCAAGCTTGGCAGGAAGACCCGAGCCAGGACTCGGAAACACTTGGATCCCCTAAATGTGGGTGTGTTTGGTTTTTTGTAAAAACCAAACTGCTCATATCTATTAGAAAATGGTGAGGAAAGAATGGAGAGTGGCGCGAATCAAAGAAAAATTCCTTGTGGATACACTCTTCATGAAATTATGAATTCACGAGACTAAAACTGAACTTTCTTCTGCAGGGTACACTGGGCTCCACAGGGAATGACATTGGGGTGTAGAGTAGGATCTTGATCTGAGGCACCAACAGGCTCAAAGCTTTGACTGTTCCCAGAATGCCTAGCGCCGTCTCCTCTATAACCCCGCCTCTGTGCACAGAAGCTCAGTTTTGTAGTTGGTGCCATGCAGTAAGCAGACACTTAACAGGGGGGCTGCTCCAGCAGCCCTGAAAGAAGCTTTTAAAGAATTTTGAAAACTTCAAGGGCTGCAGCAGAGACACTGACTGTGTTAGATGTCAGTCAGACATCTCCTGCTGCAGCTCCATCACCTCCCCCAGCGGCGCTGTATACTCCCGCACCCTGGTTGCCTGGTACCTACAGCGGAGGCTTCGGTTTTCTTCCTTGTTAGTCCCACACACGACCGCTGCTCTCCCGGATCGCGTGGTCGCACTCAGGGAGGAGGTAAGGGGTCCCCTCAATGGGACCCGCTGTAAATCGCGATCCCGCGCGGCCCGCCTCCCACCGGCTACTGGCGTGGACACTGTGGTAGTACAGGGACCCCACTAGACCACCAGGGCATGGGCACAGGTCGGTTTTCTCTCATAAAACCGTTTTACTAAGCCCCCAGTACCCAGTGGTGAAGTCCAGCAGGGGTATAAGGCTTTGACCTGTAGCCCCTCCCCCAGCCCCAGGGCGCCATTTAGCGTAAATGATCCGGCCCCGGAGCTGCATCTCTCTCTCTCCCTCACTCCCTGTCAGCGTTTGGGCGCCATTATAGCAAGCAGAGCTGATCCTGGGACTGTTTGGCCAAATCCTCCTCTGTAAAGCTGCCTGCCTGTCAGCGCTGTGCATTTTACAGGACAATTAAGTATTCTACATGTCTGCTGACAGTGTTAGTTAAGAAAAAGTGCATTTAATCAGGGATATTTAGTACAAGTACCCTGTGATATTCATCCAGTCTTTACTGTGCATATCTATTCAGTGTATAGCTATACATAGTACTACTCTGTATTGCTAGTCCAGTGCAGTTTTATTGCATGTCATAATTTCTGCATTGTACAAACTGTGACGCTGTGTGTGAGCATATAGCTGCTGTGTGACCTCCATTTCGTGTCTCTCACTCAGATTGCTATCCCTATATTCTATAACCTGAGGGGGCTAAATGTGTCAGGTTTATCATAATGTAGGTAGTTCATAGGATTATATATACTCAGTGTATTTTTCTCTGTGATTTTTAGTCACCATATACCTCTTGAGTTCCCTGTTTGTGCTGATACACTACACAGGGGGTTCTTGTCAGGTATTGTGCGGCTGATATTGGGGGTAATTCCAAGTTGATCGCAGCAGGAAATTTTTTATCAGTTGGGCAAAACCATGGTGGTCATTCCGAGTTGTTCGCTCGCAAGCTGTTTTTAGCAGATTTATTCACGCTAAACCGCCGCCTACTGGGAGTGAATCTTAGCATCTTAAAATTGCGAACGAAAGATTCGCAATATTGCGATAAGACATCTCTGTGCAGTTTCAGAGTAGCTCGAGACTTACTCTGCCAGTGCGATCAGTTCAGTGCTTGTCGTTCCTGGTTTGACGTCACAAACACACCCAGCGTTCGCCCAGACACTCCTCCATTTCTCCAGCCACTCCCGCGTTTTTCCCAGAAACGGTAGCGTTTTTTCCCACACGCCCCTAAAACGGCCTGTTTCCGCCCAGAAACACCCACTTCCTGTCAATCACATTACGATCAACAGAACGATGAAAAAACCGTGAGTAATATTCCTAACTGCATAGCAAATTTACTTGGCGCAGTCGCAGTGCGAACATTGCGCATGCGCATTAAGCGGAAAATCGCTGCGATGCGAAGAAAATTACAGAGCGAACAACTCGGAATGACCACCCATGTGCACTGCAGTAGGGGGGCAGATATAACATGTGCAGAGAGAGTTAGATTTGGGTGTGGTGTGTTCAATCTGCAATCTAAATTGCAGTGTAAAAATAAAGCAGCCAGTATTTACCCTGCACAGAAACAAAATAACCCACCCAAATCTAACTCTCTCTACACATGATATATCTGCCTCCCCTGCAGTGCACATGGTTTTACCCAACTGCTAACAAAATTCCTGCTGCGATCAACTTGGAATTACCCCATTGTACTGTGTTGCCTTGCATTGAGCTTTTGATTATGTCAGCTACAAAGGGCAACGGAGCTGGGGCTGATCCCACATTGCATGGTGTTGATGCTACAGACACATTTGAGGATAACATATCAGCTGAGGGTTCAGGTTCTGGGGGTTCCTTGCCCCCCATTGGGACTGTAGCAACGAGGGTGCAAAATGGCCCACCTTGGGCTACCTTCTCCACGCTATTGAATATGCTGGTAACTAGACTAAAGCCACCTATGGGACCTCCTGTGCCGGTACAACCGCTTATGGTCCCCGCGGTTCATCCGCCATTGGCAGATCAACTGCCCAATCAGTTACAGCAATTGAACCAATCACTGACTGTTCAAAAGTCTAACCCTCGCCCGCCTTAGACCAAGGGTTCCTCTAAGCGGGCAATAAATTCTTCACAATCCGTTTATATGGACCCCACAGATTCTGATCCTGATGCTTCTGATGGGGAAGTTGTTTCGCAGGTGGATGTGCCTGACTTGTTAGAGGCTATCAGGCTCATTCTTCAGGTTGATTATGAACCGGAGCCTGACGCTGCCCCTAAAAAACTGGACAGATTTAAACATCAGAAGGTGGTTAAACAAGTTTTACCTCACTCTGACCATTTAGTTGACATACGTCAGGAGTCCTGGGAAAATCCAGGAAAGAAGTTCACGCCTCACAAGAAGATGTTGGCTCGCTACCCCTTCGCTGCGGAGCAGTGGATTCGCAAGTGGCGCGGCTGGTAGTTTCCCCAGCTCTGCCTGTAACTACTGTCACATCCTTGAGAGAGCCGACAGACAAGCATGTGGAAGGTTGTTTGAAGGCAATCTACACCCTAAATGGTACACTGCATAGGCCCACTATTGCAGCAACATGGGCTGCAGAAGCTGTTGAAGTGTGGGCTCAGGAGCTGGAGACGGAGTTGCCTGCCAATGCTTCTGATCATGCTAGACAATGCCTGTCATATATGGTTACAGAGTCTCATTACATCAAAGAGGCGGCTTCTGATGCCGGTATTCTGGTGGCCAAGGCTTCTACTACGTCCATTTTGGCTCAACGAATTCTCTGGTTACGGTCCTGGTCTGTGGACATGGACTCTAAGAAAACCCTGGAGGTACTCCCCTTCAAAGGAGACATTCTTTTCGGAGAAAACCTTGACAAGATAGTGGCTTACTTAGCGTCTGCTAAAACAGCATGTCTTCCTAGTACTGCTCCTTCGGTGCCAAAGGCTAAGAGTACTATCTTTCACTCCTTTCGTCTTTCAGGTAAAGCAAAAGGTCAAGCGTACCCAAAACAGGTTCGCACTTCCAAACACAATAAGCACAAACCCAAACGGGCCTGGGCTGCCCGTCAGCCTGCTTCCAAAACTGACACGCCTGCCCGCCCCGGGCCTCCCTCTGGGGGATCCCAGGGTGGGGGGCCGACTTCTAGGGTTTACCCAGGAATGGTTGAAGACCACTTCCGATGCCTGGGTATGGGAAGTCGTCACTCGAGGTTAAGCCGTATTCTTCAAGAATCATACCCCTCATCGATTTTGCCTGACAGATGTCCCTTCGGATCAGGTGAAGGCAAAGACTCTTCATTTGGTGGTATAGTCCTTCCTGGACACAGGAGTGGTAGTACAGGTGCCTCTGGCTCAGAGATGCAAGGGGTTCTATTCACCGCTGTTCCTAGTCCCGAAACCAAATGGGTCTTCCCGGCCCATTCTCAATCTCAAGTCCTTGAACAAGGTTGTGAAGGTCTCCAAGTTTCGTATGGAAACTCTTCGCTCTATTGTTCTGGCTTTGGAGCCTGGGGACTATATGGTCTCACTGGACATACAGGATGCTTACCTGCATATTCCCATTGCAGTGTCGCATCAGCAGTACCTGAGGTTTGTGGTTGGCAACCTCCATTACCAGTTTCAGGCATTACCTTTTGGTTTGACCACGGCTCCGCGAGTCTTCACCAATGTTATGGTGGTAATTATGGCTGTACTCCGCCGTCAAGGGGTCAGGATCCTACCGTACTTGGAGGACTTGTTGATTCTGGCAATTTCCCCAGAGATACTCCTACGTCATCTGGATCTGACTGTCCAGTTTCTGCAAGCCCACGGGTGGCTCATCAACTGGAAGAAATCCTCCCTGGTCCCTGCTCAGAGCATGGTGCACCTGGAAGCATTGTTGGACACTCACAACCAATGGTTGTTCTTGTCTCAGGAGAAAGTCCTGTTGCTTCAGGACAGGATTCTATGCTTCCTATCTCGTCCGCAAGTGTCGATACATTCGGCAATGCAAGTGCTACAGTAGGTCTCATGGTGTCGGCTTTCGACATGGTGAAGTACGCTCAATTCCATTCCCGCACTCTCCAGAGGCTGATTCTCGCCAAGTGGGATGGCCTGCCTCACCGGATCAGGTCTCAAATGATCTCATTGTCTCCGGAGGTCCGTCTGTCACTGTGCTGGTGGCTTTAGGACCAACGATTGAGCAGGGGTCGTCCCTTCTGGATCTCCAACTGGGTCCTTCTGACGATGGATGCCAGTCTGAGGGGTTGTGGCGCAGTGTTGGAGCAACACTCCCTTCAGGGTCGGTGGACCAAGGAGGAGTCTCGCCTCCCGATAAACATTCTGGAACTGCGGGCGGTGTTAAACTCATTGAACTTGGCCCAGCATTTAATACAGAACAGACCTGTTCAAGTACAGTCGGACAATGCCACCACGGTGACATACATCAATCATCAAGGCGGCACTCGAAGCCACATGGCAATGAGGGAAGTATCAAGAATTCTTCAGTGGGCAGAATGCTATCTGCCAGCCATATCGGTAGTGTTCATTCCGGGGGTCCTCAACTGGGAAGTGGATTTTCTCAGTCGTCAGGACGCTCACGCCGGAGAGTGGAGCCTCCATCTAGAAGTGTTTCAACTCCTCGTGGACAAGTGGGGCCTTCCAGATGTGGACCTGATAGCGTCTCGACACAATCACAAGGTTCTGGTCTTCGGAGCAAGGACAAGGGATCCTCAAACAGCGTTCGTGGACGCACTGGAAATTCCATGGAACTTTCGGCTGCCGTACATGTTCCCTCCGGTGTCACTTCTGCCCAGAGTAATAAGGAAGTTCAAGCAAGAAGGAGGAATCCTACTTCTGATCGCTTCAGCGTGGCCCAGACGGCACTGGTTCTCAGCCCTTCAGGGTCTCTCGTTAGAGCGTCCCCTTCTACTTCCGCAGTGCCCAGATCTCTTCGTTCAGGGCCCCTTTGTATATCAGGATTTAGCCCGATTGGCTTTGACGGCATGGCTCTTGAAACTTCCGTCTTGAGGGCCAAAGGATTTTCTGAGGCGTTCATTCAAACAATGTTGAAGGCCCAGAAACCGGCTTCTGCTCGGATTCACCATAGGGTCTGGAATTCTTACTTTGCTTGGTGCGCATCTAACAATCATGACGCTTACAAGTTTAGTATGGCCAAACTTTTGGCATTTCTACAACAGGGCCTAGACTTGGGCCTTCGTCTGGCTTCCATCAAGGTTCATATTCCTGCCTTGTCGGTCTGGTTCCAGAGAAAAATTGCGACTTTACCTGATGTACATACGTTCACTCAGGGTGAACCTCCCTATATCCCGCCTGTGGCCCCTTGAGACTTGTCGGTGATTTTGGAGGTGTTGCAAGGGTCTCCGTTTGAGCCTCTTGAATCTGCAGACCTTAAGTGGCTTTCTCTTAAGGTATTGTTTCTGCTGGCTATTGCCTCTGCTAGACGGGTATCGGATTTGGGTGCCTTGTCTTGTAGGTCACCATATCTGATTTTTCACCGTGATCAGGCGATTCTTAGAACACGTCCCGGGTATTTACCTAAGGTCCACCTTAATCAGGAGATTGTGGTTCCAGCCTTTGCCTCTCCTGAATTGTCTTCCAAAGAGCGGCCTTTGGATGTGGTACGGCTCTCCGTATCTACGTGAAGAGAACTGCCTCCATCAGGAAGTCGGATTCTCTCTTTGTTCTGTTTGGTTTTCACAAACGTGGCTGGCCTGCTCACAATCAGACCCTTGCCAGATGGATTAGAATGGCGATTGCACATGCTTATGTACAGGCTGGCCTTCCAGCTCCTGCTACCATCAAGGCCCATTCTACTCGGTCTGTTGGACCTTCTTGGGTGGCCCGCCGTGGTGCGACCCTTGAACAATTGTAAACAGAAAAAAATATGTACAGATGGCGCTTCAGTTCAAAGGTGCTGCAGTCCCCCAGCCGGGAAGGTCATCAATTTCCCAAAAAGTTCAGTCCTAGTTCTATAGTTTTGCTGAGGTGCGCTCCCTGGGTAACTACGGGTAGTGTCTCTTTGTTCAGAAAGGGGAAATTCTCACCCAATTAGTGGGTGAGAATTTCTAATAGTGCCCACCCAATCACGCTTGTAATATCCCTTCCTTTGTTCCTGCAGACTCCGATATCAGTTCTTTTCTAACACTCCTTCACCTCTCCGTCCAGATATAATATGTCCGTAAATAGGAGGAAATAGCAATATATAGTGAAGTACTGCTTGTTGTAAGGTGCAAAATTGATTTATTGATAAAGTGCAAAAATAACATAAAACACTGGGCGTCTTAATCACAGAGTGCAAGATCATAAAAAGATGAAAAGCTGTAATCCACCACAGATTGGTGGACCCACGTACCAGAGGTTGTGGGGTGTCACAGTGGCCCACCCAAACAGCGCTAGCAGTGTTGCTCCCCGGGGTATATAGCAACAATCAGCGTGTTCCCTCCGGCTTCTGCAGGTACCTCCAATCAGTCACCTTGCTATTTCCTCCTATTTACAGACATATTATATCTGGACGGAGAGGTGAAGGAGTGTTAGAAAAGAACTGATATCGGAGTCTGCAGGAACAAAGGAAGGGATATTACAAGCGTGATTGGGTGGGCACTACTGACACCCCACTAAGTCTGGTACGTAGGTCCGCCACATTAAGGTGGATTGAAGTTTTTCTGCTTTATATTACATCTTATTTTGCACCTTACAACAAGCAGTACTTCACTATATATTGCTATTTCCTCCTATTTACGGACATATTATATCTGGACGGAGAGGTGAAGGAGTGTTAGAAAAGAACTGATATCGGAGTCTGCAGGAACAAAGGAAGGGATATTACAAGCGTGATTGGGTGGGCGCTACTGACACGCCACTAAGTCTGGTAAGTAGGTCCGCCACATTAAGGTGGATTGAAGTTTTTCTGCTTTATATTACATCTTATATGTGATTGAAATTTCTGCAAACCCATTTGATCCCTACGGTACTTCACTATATACAAATTCTCTTTTTGAGGACATCGTGTAATATTGGAACAAGGAAGTACTGCTGATAAGCCATCTGTAGATGAGAATTTCCCCTTGAACAATTGTGCAAGGCGGCTACGTGGTCCTCAGTGAACAAGTTCATAAGGTTCTATGCCTTTGATACTTCCGCCTCCCAGGATGCTTCCTTTGGACGCCGGGTTCTTGTGCCCGCTACAGTGCATCCCCTCCCATAAAGAACTGCTTTAGGTCATCCCCAATGTCATTCCCTGTGGAGTCCAGTGTACCCTGCAGCAAAAAACGAGATTTATGGTAAGAACTTACCATTTTTAAATCTCTTTCAGCGAGGTACACTGGGCTCCACAGGGTGCCCACCCTGACGCACTTAGCTTCTTTGGGTTGGTATGGCATTAGCCGCTGACACCCTCTCCTGTCGTGAGAGTGTGGTGTATGTGGATAACTGTTGTCGTCTCTTTTACCTGCTACTGCATAGGACTGGTTAACAAAAACTGAGATCCTGTGCACGGAGGCGGGGTTATAGAGGAGGCGGCGCTAGGCATTCTGGGAACAGTCAAAGCTTTGAGCCTGTTGGTGCCTCGGATCAAGATCCTACTGTACACCCCAATGTCATTCCCTGTGGAGCCCAGTGTACATCGCAGAAAGAGATTTAACAACTGTAAGTTCCTACCATAAATCTCATTTTTAATTTACTTATTTCATAAAACAAGTAATCAAAGAAAAAATACATGTACAGTATTATACGTATACTGTATATATTTTTCTTTGCTTTACTTCTGTGTCCATTCACATTGTGCAAAGGTGTAATACTGTATGGTTTGAGGAGGTTCACCGAATTGATCAAATTTGTAGGTCATAAGGGCTCCCCGAATTAACCCCTTGTTGAAATTACACATATATCACAACAAGGAATAAGAAGACTCAGGTAAAGGCACAACACTAATCAACCAAAATATTATCCAAACATAGAATTTGACTGCAGATAAGAACCACTTGGACAATCTACTCTACCCACATACATGCACACAGTTACATGCTAGAGCCAATTAACCTAATGTATTTATTTTTGGAGTGTGGGAGAAAACTGGCTTACACCCATGCAAGTACAGGGAGAATATACAAACTCCACACAGTTAGGGTTATGGTGGGAGTCGAACCCATGACCTCAGTGCTGTGAGGCAGTAATACTAACCATTACACCATTCATACTCCTTACATCCTGTCCCTCTTCGGGGTGTATTCAATAAGAATCGGAAACTGCAGTTTCCGACTGGAAAAGGTCGGAAGCGGTTCCTATTCAATACGGGCACATTTTTTCCAACAAGTCGGGAAATCCAACTTGTCGGAATGCTGTCGGAAAGCAGGTGGATCGTCGGCCGCCTGCTGCTGTCGAAAAAAATGGGGCCATAGTGCCGAAACTACGCGTGGGTGAATGGGGCACCGCACACAGCGCAGATCTCTGTAGTTGTTGTTGTCCCACAGAACCCTTTTTCTCACCTGCTGCCATCCACTTTAGTTCCGTTCCACAGCGGGAAGCTGCCATTTCCACCCGCTTCCGCCGCCGTAATCTGTTACTGCGGGCTCGCTGCTAGTCCACTCTACCTCCCCCGAGTCCCGGCTCCTCTGTAGTACAGCTCCTCGGGATTTGAAGTTCCAGCGCTCCCAGCAAACTACAAGTCCCATGATGCACAGCGGGTCTGTGAGTGACTGAAGAAACGGCGGTCGGGACTGACAGCCTCTCCCACCTCCCCAGCTTCTTGCTGCTTACTATCTCACCACAGGGAGGCTGACTGTAACTTACTCTAGGTATTAGGGGAGCATTTAACATAATATTTCACACACACACATTTTATATATATATATATATATATATACATATATTTGTATATATATATATATATATTTGTATATAGTGTATGTGTTCATATATGTTTGTCTCTGTATATTAGAGTAGATGTTTGTGTGTGTGTGTGTGTGTGTGTGTGTGTGTGTGTGTGTATATATATATATATTTATTTATTCATTTTTGTTATTTGCAGGGGGATGCAGGCTATATATGGGGTATTCCCACACAGTGATGAAAATAAGGGTGCGCCGTGAAGCCACTCCCTTTATCCAGTCACATCCATACTTATTTTTTTATATATTGCTGTTTGTATGTATTAAGCGCCAATTGGGTTTACATTGTTTTTTTTCTTTGTTAACCCTTGAGAGGCTGGCATACCTCATCCGCAGTTTGCTGCTGAAATACATTTGGTCATTTGAGCATCATTTAGTATAGCGCCTAAAAGCTATTTGTCCTCCTTGCTAGTACATGGCACTGAAATGTCTAGTTACGGCACTGCTACCTGGCGTAATGTGTGACAGGGCCTCTACCTGGCGTTATGTGTGACAGGGCCTCTACCTGGCGTAATGTGTGACACTGCCTCTACCTGGCGTAAAGTGTGACAGGGCCTCTACCTGGCGTAATGTGTGACAGGGCCTCTACCTGGCGTAATGTGTGACAGGAGCTCTACCTGGCATAATGTGTAAAAAGGGCCCTACCTGGTGCAATGTGGTTGCAAGTTGTGACACTGTGTGGCATAATTTGAATAATGGAGATTACTGTGCAGCGTAATATGAATTGGTATTATTTAGTGACTACACCCCTTCCCCACGAAGTCACGCCCCTATATTTTTGTCCCTGGCACTGGCCCTATTTTACATATGGGAAGGGGGGTGCCGATGCTGTTTCTTGCACACAGCGCGCCTGAAATGTCTAGTTACACCACTGTGGGGCCACATCCGACAGCAGTGGCGTGCGGTGAGCTCAGTGGCTGGTGAGGCACTGCAGCCATAATGTCTGCTGTGTCCCGCCGATGCCTGCCACCGCACCCAAGCCAATGCCTGTTACCACCGTGGTCAGTGGGAGACAAAGAAAGACAGTGGGCGATTGCAGGGAGAAGCAGTGGGTGACAGCAGTGGGTGATGCTAGGGAGAGGGTGACAGGGAGAGGGTGTTGCCAGTGAGAGGGTGATAGCAGTGGGTGATGCCAGGGAAAGGATAACAGCAGTTTGTAATAGGGAGAGGGTGACAGCAGTGGGTGACGCCATGGAGAGGATGATGCCAGGGAGCTGGTGACAGCAAGAGGGTCACAGGGAGAGGGTGACAGCAGTCGGTGCCAGCTGTGGGTGACGGGAAGAGGGCGACGCCAGGGAGAGGATGGCAGGGAGAGAGTGACAGCAGTCGGGGCCACCTGTGGCTGACAGGGAGAGGGTGACAGCAGTCAGTGCCAGCTGTGGGTAATGTCGAGAGGGTGAAGCCAGGGAGAGGGTGACAGTGAGAGGATACCAGCAGTCGGTGCCAGCTGTGGGTGACAGCAGTCTGTGAGAGGGTGACAGAAAGAGGGTAACGCCAGGGAGAGCACATGACTGTCCCACTCTACCAGCAGTATAGAATACAACAGAAGGAGTACGGCCCTGAGCCTATGGTCCCTGATAAAGCATGGGTGAGCTCAGCCCATTACAAACTAAAGTACCCGCCACTCTCCCCACTGCAGCCCCCGCTGCACATAGGCGTGCGCAGCACATTTTGTTAGGGGGTGCACCGTCGTAGAGGCATGTCTAGTACCACCTACCTACTGGGCATGTCTAGCAACACCTATCGGGCGTGTCTAGCACTGCCTACTAAGTGTGTCTAGCACCGCCTATTGGCATTCTTTTCTATTCAATATGCACCTTACCTGTATGGTGGTTTCTCATAAAGGGGAACCTCTGAAGAAATGTCCTTCCTGGGCAGACGGCGTCTTCAGTCGGTAATCACTATTCATGTAGGAGGTCACATGATCCAGAAGATGCCTGTTTGCGTAGGAATATAACCAATGTCATCAACATACAACAGAGGTTCAACCAGACTTGTGTCACCTCCTTCCCTCTGCATCTATCAGCCACAACATCATCTCCGCCCTGCACGTCTCTCAGCCACACCATCATCTCCGCCCTGCATCGTCTCTCAGCCACACCATCATCTCCTCCCTGCGTCGTCTCTCAGCCACACCATCATCTCCTCCCTGCGTCGTCTCTCAGCCACACCATCATCTCCCATCTGAATCTCTCGCAATACCCCTCACTTTGTCTCTCATTCTCCCCACTTCACTCTGTGGCTCTGAGCCTCCCACCCTTCTGTCTGTGCCTTCAGTCGCCCGCCCTTCACCGTCTCTCAGCCTCATCAGTGGAGTTGGTGGGTCCAGCAGGAGAACACGGGCAGGTGGGCGGCCGTTCGCGTGGTGTGACATCATCGGGTCACATCGCACAGTACATTGAGGCGGAGGAGTGGTGTGGGGCAGCGGGCAGGATGGGAGTAGTGGTGCATAGCAGGGGGGCAGGATGGGAGCAGTGGTGCATAGCAGGGGGATAGAATGGGAGTAGTGGTGTGGAGCAGGGGGGCAGGCTGGGAGCATTGGTGCAGGGCGGGGGGCAGGATAGGAGCAGTGGTGCTGAGTTGGGGGGAGAGCAGAGGGAGTAGTGGTGCAGACCAGGGGGGGCAGGATGGGAGTAGTGGTGCATAGCAGGGGGGCAGGATGGGAGTAGTGGTGCATAGCTGGGGGGCAGGATGGGAGTAGTGGTGTGGAGCAGGGGGGCAGGATGGGAGCATTGGTGCAGAGCGGGGGGCAGGATAGGAGCAGTCTTGACTTAGGGGGGGAGAGCAGGGGGAGTAGTGGTGCAGAGCAGGGGGGCAGGATGGGAGTAGTGGTGCATAGCTGGGGGGCTGGATGGGAGTAGTGGTGCAGAGTAGGGGGGGTAGGATGGGAGTAGTGGTGCATAGCAGGGGGGCAAAATGGGAGCATTGGTGCAGAGCGGGGGGCAGGATAGGAGCAGTGGTCCTGACTTGGGGGGGGAGCAGGGGGAGTAGTGCTGCAGAGCAGGGGGGGCAGGATGGGAGTAGTGGTGCATAGTAGGGGGATAGGATGGGAGTAGTGGTGCATAGCAGGGGGGTAGGATGGGATTAGTGGTGCATAGCAGGGGGGTAGGATGGAAGTAGTGGTGTGGAGCAGTGGGGGCAGGATGGGAGTAACGGTGCTGAGTTAGGGGGGGTTGGGCAGGATGGGAGCAGTGCTGGGAAGGAGCGGCCAGTTAAGCATGTCACTTCACCTGTAGCTCCCGGCCGCGATCACTCCCTCCGTCCTATTTACAAGCTGCTCCCCTCTGCACTGGCTGCCTCACTCCAGGCAGACGAGGAGTCCGTGCGCCGGGCGGGCGGGCGGCCGGAGGAGTTCGTGCGCCGGGCAGGAGGGCAGACGGCCGGAGGAGTCCGTCCGCTGGGCGGGCGGGGGAGTCCGTGCGCTGGCCGGGCGGCCTGGTAGGCCAGCAGGCGGGCGGGTGATATTCCTCTGTAAAAGGTATCGTGGCGGTGGCTCCTATCTCCCCTCTGCCTCTGGCCGGACTGCATAACCGGGGTGATGGGAGGGCGGGGAGCTAATAGGCGGCCATACATGTAGATAAGTATTAAAAAATACATACCTTGTCTCGTCCCCCTCCATCCCCGCGACTGTCCAATGACATCACTGTTAGTGACAGGGGCGTGCTTTCATTTAGGCAGAAAGCACGCCCCCTGTCACAGAGGCACTTATAGTAAGTGCCGCTTCTCATGATTTTTTTAATGGGCTTTCACTGCCCAAAGCTTAGCCCCGCCCCCCGCTTCCTGCCATTTCCCATTGATAGCGGGAGGCACTGGCAGCAGTGCCTCCGAAGCACATTAAAGACAGTTTTTACACAAGTAAAAAAGATTAAAATAATGTAAAGGCTAAAGCAGATAGTTATGACACAGAATATGTGTCATAACTATCTTCTTTACATTATTTTAATCATTAATGACAGGGGAGGAACTACCTCCCCTGCCTCCCCTGACTGCACGTCCCTGTCCGACAGGTTTTGGCCCCCTTTCCGACAAACTCAATCTGACTTTAAAAAAAGCTGGATTGAGCAGTGCATCCCCCCGCCAGGCTCCTGACTCCATGCAGCGCCACCCCACCTCCACAGACCAGCTCCCCCTACCGCTGCACACATTAACCCCCGCCGCCGACGCCTGCTCCCCCTGCCGCCACACACATTAACCCCCGCCGATGCCGCCATCTCCCCCTGCCGCCGCACACATCACCCCTGCGCCACTGCCAGCTCCCCCTGCTGCCGCTGATAGCGCACCCGGCAGCCGCTGACCACGGCAGCAGGACAGGACACCAGGAACGGGCAAATCCGACAGTTGGATTTGTCCGTTCATTGAATAGGGGTTGTCGGATCCATTCCGACAAATGCATGTCGGAATGGATCCGACTCTTATTGAATACACCCCTTGGACTGCAAAGCACTGAGGGTTGTTACTCAAAGACATACATTAATATGACATGCACATTTTGAACATACATAAACCAAGTGGATGTGTTGTAGTTGATAATGATCATTTTGCACTATTGCTGGAAACATCTGTAAGCTAGATTAATAGATAGGTTGCATGTAACTTCACGTGTGTGCAACTGAAGCAAAATACAGATATGTAAAACGTAGACACATTTTCTCTTACGTCCTAGAGGATGCTGGGGTCCACATTAGTACCATGGGGTATAGACGGGTCTACTAGGAGCCACTGGCACTTTAAGAGTTTGAGAGTGTCGGCTGGCTCCTCCCTCTATGCCCCTCCTACCAGACTCAGTGTAGAAAATGTGCTTGGAGGAGCCGGTCACAGTTAGGGGGGCTCCTAGAGTTTCTTTAGTTTTATTATTTTTCTAAGAGTTAAGTTAGGCACAGGGAGGCTGCTGGCAACAGCCTCACTGCTTCGTTGGACTTAGGTGGGGGGGGGGGGAGTAGTGTCCGCCCTGATGGGTTTTGAGCCACTATCTCCGCTGACAGGACATTAGCTCCTGAGGGTGATGATCGTTAGCCGCCCCAGGCGACCGCTCACTCCTGCAGCATGCCACCACCCCCTAACAGAGCCAGAAGATTCCGGTGGCGAGTGAGTCACCGGCCCCCTCAGCAAGCGGGGAGAATTAACTGCGCTCTGGAGGCTCAGTGGTACATAGTGCAGCACTGTGAGGGGCACCCTGAGCTAGCGCCGATGCCCTACACTGGTCAGCAAGTCTGTCAGGGACCTCGGTTACACTGCCAGCAGAAATACTCAGGCCAGTATAAAAAAATGAAGAGTGGGAAGCAGCGCCCTGTTCAGGGGGCGGAGCTTCTCCTCAGAGCGGACCCAGCAGCGTTCAGCACCATTTTCCTGCCTGCAGATCCTGTACAGAGACGCTGACAGGGAGAGCTGTCCCTCCAAACAACTCCAGCTATCCTGTGCGGTACCAGGGGGTTGTAGAAAGGGGGAGGCTGTGTAAATACTGTGTAGTCTATTAAGGTACACAATAAGCGCTAGGTAGTTGTATTATATCTACCTCAGTAAGCGATGTGTGTGGGTTGGCTCCAATCTCTGTGTCTCTCTGTGGCATACTTGGGGGGAAACTGTGTCTGACATTTCCCTGTGTTTGGGGGTGTTTTTGTCTCACATAGCCATGTCCAGGGACTCTGTGTCATATGCTGCAGACGATATTTCCTCTCAGGAGGAATTCATTCCATGTACACAGGAATGTAATGTCTTGTCTCAGATCCCTATTAATGAGCCTGAGTGGTTAACCTCTATTAAAAGTATGATCTCTCAGATCTCTACTAGGGTAGCTCATACTGAGACTGAAACTCAGGTGTTACAGAATTCTATGGCAGTTTGGTCAGGCTCTGTTCCTATTCCTGCAAAATCCCCTAGTATGTTCCCGCAGAAACGTGCACTTGCCCAGATTATGCAAGATGACACGGATACCGACTCTGATACAGCAGACGGTGATGGGGACATGCTGAGGGGGCGGCATCCCTTGCAAAGGGGGTTCAGCTTATGATTGAGGCCATTAGAGATGTGTTAAACATTAATGACACAACACCTGAGCAGGTTGAGGAGGCTAACTTCCCTGACAATAAGAAAGCCTCGCTAACCTTCCCTGAGTCTAAAGAATTAAACGCTATATTTAAAAAATCCTGGGAAAATCCGGAGAAAAAATTCCAGATCCCAAAAAGGGTTCTGGTTGCTTTTCCCTTCCCTGAGGAGGATAGGAAAAAATGGGAAAATCCACCCATAGTTGACGCATCTGTCTAAAAAAGTGGTTTTACCTGTCCCTGGATCTACTGCGTTAAAAGAACCGGCTGATCGTAAGATTGACACTACGCTCACTTCCATGATGGTATCAGCTCGCCGGGGACTCTGGCTACGCCAATGGTCTGCAGACGCAGAATCCAGGAGAAGTGTAGAGAACCTACTCTACACAGGTCAGACTCCATTTGGGGAAGCGTTGGATGTGTGGATTTCCACGGCAACCGCGGGTAAGTCACCTTTCCTTCCCTCTGCTACACTTTCTGTGAAGAAACCATTTTCTTCAGCTGTGCCGCAGTCCTTTCAGACCACTAAGGCATAAAAGTCCAAGCCTCCTACCACTTTCTTTAGAGGTGGTCGTGCAAAATCCAAAAAGCCTGCACCTTCAGGCTCCCAGGACCAGAAACCTGGTTTTGGTTCCTCAAAATCCTCAGCATGACGGTGGTCCGCACAGCCTGGAGGATAGGCTGGTGGGTGCGAGACTCAGACGTTTCGTACACGTCTGGGTGTTGTCCGGCATGGATCCCCGGGTACAGGATCTTGTGTCCCAGGGGTACAGACTGGAGTTTCAAGAACTCCAGCCTCACCAATTCTTCAAATCAGGCTTGCCAGCTTTGCAGACAGACAGGGCTATCCTACAGGAAGCAATCCTAAAATTGGAAAAGTCACAGGTCATTGTCCCAGTTCCACCTCATATGCAAAACAAGGGTTATTATTCAAACCTTTTTGTGGTACTGAAACCGGATGGTTGGGTCAGACCAATTTTGAACTTGAAATCGTTGAACCCATACCTAAGGGTGTTCAAATTCAAAATGGAGTCTCTCAGAGCAGTGATTTCAGGTCTGGAGGAGGGAGAGTTTCTGGTATCCGTGGATATCAAGGATGCATAACTCCACATTCCGATTTGGCCACCGCACCAGTCTTATCTCAGATTTGCACTGTTAGACAGTTACTATCAATTTCAGGCACTGCCATTCGGCCTCTCCACAGCACCGAGGGTGTTCACCAAGGTGATGGCGGAGATGATGGTTCTCCTCCGCAGACAGGGGGTGAACATAATCCCATATCTGGACGATCTGCTGATAAAGGCATCGTCCCGGGAGACGTTGTTGCAGTCCATTGTTCTCACGACTCATCTGCTCAGGGAACACGGTTGGATCCTGAACCTTCCAAAGTCACATTTGGAGATGACAAGGAGATTGTCTTTTCTGGGGATGATCTTCGACACGGATGTGCAGAGGGTGTTTCTGCCGGAGGATAAAGAGTTGGTGATTCAAACAATGGTCCGGGATGTCCTGAATTCAACCCGGGTATCGGTTCATCAGTGCATTCACCTTCTGGGGAAGATGGTTGCCTCCTACGAGGCTCTACCGTATGGAAGGTTTCATGCTCGGTCCTTCCAACTGGTTCTCCTAGACAAATGGTCGAGATCTCACCTACACATGCACCAGAGGATACGTCTGTCGCCAAAAGCTAGGATGTAACTCCTCTGGTGGCTGCAAATGCCTCACCCTCTGGAGGGCCGCAGGCTTGGGATTCAGGACTGGGTCCTTCTTACCACAGATGCAAGTCTCCAGGGCTGGGGCGCAGTCACTAGGGGAAACCTTCTAAGGAAGGTGGTCAAGCCTGGAATCCAGTCTTCATATAAACATTCTGGAACTAAGAGCTATCTACAACGGTCTTCTCCAAGTGGCAATTCTTCTGCGAGATCGAGCCATTCAAGTGCAGTCAGACAATGTAACGACGGTGGCCTACATAAACTGACAGGGTGGAATGAAGAGCAGAGCTGCAATGTCAGAGGTAACAAGAATCATCCTCTCGGCAGAAAATCACGTGGTGGCGCTGTCAGCAATCTTCGTTCCAGGAGTAGACAACTGGGAAGTGGACTTCCTCAGCAGACACGATCTCCATCCAGGAGAGTGGGGACTCCATCCGGAGGTGTTTACGGAGGTGACAGATCTTTGGGGTGTTCCTCAAATAGACATGATGGCCTCCCGTCTCAACAAGAAACTTCGGAGGTATTGTTCCAGGCCAAGGGACCCGCAAGCCATGGCGGTGGACGCCCTGGTGACTCCATGGGTGTTCCAGTCGGTGTACATGTTTCCTCCACTTCCACTCATTCCAAGAGTTCTAAAACTCATAAGTAGAACAAGAGTTCAGGCAATCCTCATTGCTCCAGACTGGCCAAGAAGGGCTTGGTAGATCTTCTGGGTCTTCTGCTGGAAGATCTGAGGCCTCTCCCTCTTCGGGAGGACCTGCTGCAACAGGGGCCGTTCGCTTATCAAGACTTACCATGGCTACGTTTGACGGCATGGAAGTTGAACGCCAGATATTAGCTCGGAACGGCATTCCTAGTAAGGTTATTCCTACCCTGATACAGGCTAGGAAAGAGGTAACGTCTAAACATTACCATCACATTTGGAAAAAGTATGTCTCTTGGTGTGAATCCAAGAAGTTTCCTATGGTGGAGTTTCAACTGGGACGATTTCTCCTCTTCCTGCAAGCAGGTGTGGATATGGGCCTGAGGTTGGGATCCGTGAAGGTCCATATTTCGGCCCTATCCACTTTCTTCCAGAAACAGCTGGCTTCCCTCCCTGAGGTTCAGACTTTCCTGAGAGGGGTTTTGCACATCCAGCCTCCCTTTGTGCCACCTACGGCACCCTGGGATCTTAATGTGGTGTTGCATTTCCTCCAATCGTATTGGTTCGAGCCTCTACCGGAGGTTGAGGTCTAGTTTCTCACGTGGAAGGCTGTGACTTTGTTGGCCTTAGCTTCTGCTAGACGTGTGTCGGAGTTGGGGGCTTTGTCTTGTAAGAGCCCCTACTTGATCTTCCATGAAGATAGGGCTGAGCTCCGGACATGTCAGCAGTTTCTTCCAAAGGTTGTGTCGGCATTTCATATCAATCAACCTATTGTGGTGCCAGTGGCTACTGACTCCTCAATTTCATCAAAGTTCTTGGATGTTGTAAGGGCTCTGAAAATATATGTGAAGAGGACTGCTCGTCACAGAAAATTGGACTTTCTGTTTGTCCTGTATGATCTCAAGAAAATTGGGTGTCCTGCTTCTAAGCAGACTATATCTCGCTGGATCAGGTTCACTATCCAGCATGCGTATTCTACGGCAGGATTGCCGTGTCCTACGTCTGTTAAGGCCCACTCTAATCGTAAGGTGGGTTCTTCCTGGGCGGCTGCCCGGGGTTATCTCGGCTTTACAGCTTTGCCGAGCGGCTACTTGGTCTGGGTCGAACACGTTTGCTAAGTTTTACAAAATCGATACTTTGGCCTCTGAGGACCTGAAATTTGGTCAATCAGTTCTGCAGGAGCCTCCGCGCTCTCCCTCCCATTCTGGGAGCTTTGGTACATCCCCATGGTACTGATGTGGACCCCAGCATCCTCTAGGATTTAAGAGAAAATAGGATTTTAATTACCTACCGGTAAATCCTTTTCTCGTAGTCCGTAGAGGATGCTGGGTGCCCGCCCAGCGCTTTGTGATCCTGCAGTGGTTGTTTAACTTAGTACTGCTTCGTTCTTGGTCAAGTACTGTTTTGTTACTTGGTTAAGTAATCTTTTTCAGCCGTTGCTGATTTTTCAAGCAGGTTAGCTTGGTTTGCCTTGTATGTGTGAGCTGGTATGAATCTCGCCTCTATCTGTGTAAAATCCTTCTCTCGAAGTTGTCCGTCTCCTCGGCACAGTTTCTAGACTGAGTCTGGTAGGAGGTTCATAGAGGGAGGAGCCAGCCCACACTCTCAAACTCTTAAAGTGCCAGTGGCTCCTAGTGGACCCAATTATACCCCATGGTACTAATGTGGACCCCAGCATCCTCTACGGACTACGAGAAAAGGATTTACCGGTAGGTAATTAAAATCCTATTTTTGCTCTTAAGCAGACAGGGCAGACAGATCATCTTTGCATCCATATCAATTTAAGCCAATAATTATCAGAAATTGAAAACTTATCAGCTGACTCAACAGTTAAAAAATATATAGAGTGAGATTAATGTAATCTTGGAGAGAGATAAAGTGGAGAGAGATAATGGGCCTAATTCAGACCTGATCAATCCTCTGCAAATTTGCAGAGGTTTGCAATCAGATAGTCGCAGCCCAGACAGATTGAATACCCGCCCCGTGCAAGTCTGCGTACGCCTTGCGAAAATCTCTGCAAATGCTGGTCAGCTGCAAATCCGTTTGCAACTCACTCACCATCTAATGATTTTTCCAGTCTGTGCAGTCTGTGCGTAACCCAGGACTTACTCCTACGGTGCGATAGAATCAGGCTGATCGGGGCCTAAGCTGATGTCAAATACTCCCCTCTGAAAACGTTCGGGCACGCCTACGTTTTTACTGACACTCCCAGAAAACAGCCAGTTACCACCCACAAATGCCCGCTTCCTGTCAATCAACTTGCGTCTGCCTAGCGATCAAAAAAGTAGAGATGAGCGCCGGAAATTTTTCGGGTTTTGTGTTTTGGTTTTGGGTTCGGTTCCGCGGCCGTGTTTTGGGTTCGACCGCGTTTTGGCAAAACCTCACCGATTTTTTTTTGTCGGATTCGGGTGTGTTTTGGATTCGGGTGTTTTTTTCAAAAAACACTAAAAAACAGCTTAAATCATAGAATTTGGGGGTCATTTTGATCCCAAAGTATTATTAACCTCAAAAACCATAATTTACACTCATTTTCAGTCTATTCTGAATACCTCACACCTCACAATATTATTTTTAGTCCTAAAATTTGCACCTAGGTCGCTGGATGACTAAGCTAAGCGACCCTAGTGGCCGACACAAACACCGGGCCCATCTAGGAGTGTCACTGCAGTGTCACGCAGGATGTCCCTTCCAAAAAACCCTCCCCAAACAGCACATGACGCAAAGAAAAAAAGAGGCGCAATGAGGTAGCTGTGTGAGTAAGATAAGCGACCCTAGTGGCCGACACAAACACCGGGCCCATCTAGGAGTGTCACTGCAGTGTCACGCAGGATGTCCCTTCCAAAAAACCCTCCCCAAACAGCACATGACGCAAAGAAAAAAAGAGGCGCAATGAGGTAGCTGTGTGAGTAAGATAAGCGACCCTAGTGGCCGACACAAACACCGGGCCCATCTAGGAGTGTCACTGCAGTGTCACGCAGGATGTCCCTTCCAAAAAACCCTCCCCAAACAGCACATGACGCAAAGAAAAAAAGAGGCGCAATGAGGTAGCTGTGTGAGTAAGATAAGCGACCCTAGTGGCCGACACAAACACCGGGCCCATCTAGGAGTGTCACTGCAGTGTCACGCAGGATGTCCCTTCCAAAAAACCTTCCCCAAACAGCACATGACGCAAAGAAAAAAAGAGGCGCAATGAGGTAGCTGTGTGAGTAAGATAAGCGACCCTAGTGGCCGACACAAACACCGGGCCCATCTAGGAGTGTCACTGCAGTGTCACGCAGGATGTCCCTTCCAAAAAAAACCTCCCCAAACAGCACATGACGCAAAGAAAAAAAGAGGCGCAATGAGGTAGCTGTGTGAGTAAGATAAGCGACCCTAGTGGCCGACACAAACACCGGGCCCATCTAGGAGTGGCACTGCAGTGTCACGCAGGATGTCCCTTCCAAAAAACCCTCCCCAAACAGCACATGACGCAAAGAAAAATTAAAGAAAAAAGAGGTGCAAGATGGAATTGTCCTTGGGCCCTCCCACCCACCCTTATGTTGTATAAACAGTACATGCCCACTTTAACCAACCCATCATTTCAGTGACAGGGTCTGCCACACGACTGTGACTGAAATGACGGGTTGGTTTGGACCCCCACCAAAAAAGAAGCAATTAATCTCTCCTTGCACAAACTGGCTCTACAGAGGCAAGATGTCCACCTCATCATCATCCTCCGATATATCACCGTGTACATCCCCCTCCTCACAGATTATCAATTCGTCCCCACTGGAATCCACCATCTCAGCTCCCTGTGTACTTTGTGGAGGCAATTGCTGCTGGTCAATGTCTCCACGGAGGAATTGATTATAATTCATTTTAATGAACATCATCTTCTCCACATTTTCTGGATGTAACCTCGTACGCCGATTGCTGACAAGGTGAGCGGCGGCACTAAACACTCTTTCGGAGTACACACTTGTGGGAGGGCAACTTAGGTAGAATAAAGCCAGTTTGTGCAAGGGCCTCCAAATTGCCTCTTTTTCCTGCCAGTATAAGTACGGACTGTGTGACGTGCCTACTTGGATGCGGTCACTCATATAATCCTCCACCATTCTTTCAATGGTGAGAGAATCATATGCAGTGACAGTAGACGACATGTCCGTAATCGTTGTCAGGTCCTTCAGTCCGGACCAGATGTCAGCATCAGCAGTCGCTCCAGACTGCCCTGCATCACCGCCAGCGGGTGGGCTCGGAATTCTGAGCCTTTTCCTCGCACCCCCAGTTGCGGGAGAATGTGAAGGAGGAGATGTTGACAGGTCGCGTTCCGCTTGACTTGACAATTTTCTCACCAGCAGGTCTTTCAACCCCAGCAGACTTGTGTCTGCCGGAAAGAGAGATCCAAGTTAGGCTTTAAATCTAGGATCGAGCACGGTGGCCAAAATGTAGTGCTCTGATTTCAACAGATTGACCACCCGTGAATCCTTGTTAAGCGAATTAAGGGCTCCATCCACAAGTCCCACATGCCTAGCGGAATCGCTCCGTGTTAGCTCCTCCTTCAATGTCTCCAGCTTCTTCTGCAAAAGCCTGATGAGGGGAATGACCTGACTCAGGCTGGCAGTGTCTGAACTGACTTCACGTGTGGCAAGTTCAAAGGGCATCAGAACCTTGCACAACGTTGAAATCATTCTCCACTGCACTTGAGACAGGTGCATTCCACCTCCTATATCGTGCTCAATTGTATAGGCTTGAATGGCCTTTTGCTGCTCCTGCAACCTCTGAAGCATATAGAGGGTTGAATTCCACCTCGTTACCACTTCTTGCTTCAGATGATGGCAGGGCAGGTTCAGTAGTTTTTGGTGGTGCTCCAGTCTTCTGTACGTGGTGCCTGTACGCCGAAAGTGTCCCGCAATTCTTCTGGCCACCGACAGCATCTCTTGCACGCCCCTGTCATTTTTTAAAAAATTCTGCACCACCAAATTCAAGGTATGTGCAAAACATGGGACGTGCTGGAATTTGCCCATATTTAATGCACACACAATATTGCTGGCAATGTCCGATGCCACAAATCCACAGGAGAGTCCAATTGGGGTAAGCCATTCCGCGATGATCTTCCTCAGTTGCCGTAAGAGGTTTTCAGCTGTGTGCGTATTCTGGAAAGCGGTGATACAAAGCGTAGCCTGCCTAGGAAAGAGTTGGCGTTTGCGAGATGCTGCTACTGGTGCCGCCGCTGCTGTTCTTGCGGCGGGAGTCCATACATCTACCCAGTGGGCTGTCACAGTCATATAGTCCTGACCCTGCCCTGCTCCACTTGTCCACATGTCCGTGGTTAAGTGGACATTGGGTACAACTGCATTTTTTAGGACACTGGTGAGTCTTTTTCTGACGTCCGTGTACATTCTCGGTATCGCCTGCCTAGAGAAGTGGAACCTAGATGGTATTTGGTAACGGGGGCACACTGCCTCAATAAATTGTCTAGTTCCCTGTGAACTAACGGCGGATACCGGACGCACGTCTAACACCAACATAGTTGTCAAGGCCTCAGTTATCCGCTTTGCAGCAGGATGACTGCTGTGATATTTCATCTTCCTCGCAAAGGACTGTTGGACAGTCAATTGCTTACTGGAAGTAGTACAAGTGGGCTTACGACTTCCCCTCTGGGATGACCATCGACTCCCAGCAGCAACAACAGCAGCGCCAGCAGCAGTAGGCGTTACACGCAAGGATGCATCGGAGGAATCCCAGGCAGGAGAGGACTCGTCAGAATTGCCAGTGACATGGCCTGCAGGACTATTGGCATTCCTGGGGAAAAAGGAAATTGACACTGAGGGAGTTGGTGGGGTGGTTTGCGTGAGCTTGGTTACAAGAGGAAGGGATTTACTGGTCAGTGGACTGCTTCCGCTGTCGCCCAAAGTTTTTGAACTTGTCACTGACTTATTATGAATGCGCTGCAGGTGACGTATAAGGGAGGATGTTCCGAGGTGGTTAACGTCCTTACCCCTACTTATTACAGCTTGACAAAGGCAACACACGGCTTGACACCTGTTGTCCGCTTTTCTGTTGAAATACCTCCACACTGAAGAGCTGATTTTTTTGGTATTTTCACCAGGCATGTCAACAGCCATATTCCTCCCACGGACAACAGGTGTCTCCCCGGGTGCCTGACTTAAACAAACCACCTCACCATCAGAATCCTCCTGGTCAATTTCCTCCCCAGCGCCAGCAACACCCATATCCTCCTCATCCTGGTGTACTTCAACACTGACATCTTCAATCTGACTATCAGGAACTGGACTGCGGGTGCTCCTTCCAGCACTTGCAGGGGGCGTGCAAATGGTGGAAGGCGCATGCTCTTCACGTCCAGTGTTGGGAAGGTCAGGCATCGCAACCGACACAATTGGACTCTCCTTGTGGATTTGGGATTTCGAAGAACGCACAGTTCTTTGCGGTGCTTTTGCCAGCTTGAGTCTTTTCAGTTTTCTAGCGAGAGGCTGAGTGCTTCCATCCTCATGTGAAGCTGAACCACTAGCCATGAACATAGGCCAGGGCCTCAGCCGTTCCTTGCCACTCCGTGTGGTAAATGGCATATTGGCAAGTTTACGCTTCTCCTCCGACAATTTTATTTTAGGTTTTGGAGTCCTTTTTTTACTGATATTTGGTGTTTTGGATTTGACATGCTCTGTACTATGACATTGGGCATCGGCCTTGGCAGACGACGTTGCTGGCATTTCATCGTCTCGGCCATGACTAGTGGCAGCAGCTTCAGCACGAGGTGGAAGTGGATCTTGATCTTTCCCTAATTTTGGAACCTCAACATTTTTGTTCTCCATATTTTAATAGGCACAATTAAAAGGCACCTCAGGTAAACAATGGAGATGGATGGATACTAGTATACTTATGGATGGACTGCCGAGTGCCGACACAGAGGTAGCTACAGCCGTGGACTACCGTACTGTACTGTGTCTGCTGCTAATATAGACTGGTTGATAATGAGATGTAGTATGTATAAAGAAGAAAGAAAAAAAAAACCACGGGTAGGTGGTATACAATTATGGATGGACTGCCGAGTGCCGACACAGAGGTAGCTACAGCCGTGGACTACCGTACTGTACTGTGTCTGGTGCTAATATAGACTGGATGATAATGAGATGTAGTATGTATAAAGAAGAAAGAAAAAAAAACCACGGGTAGGTGGTATACAATTATGGATGGACTGCCGAGTGCCGACACAGAGGTAGCTACAGCCGTGGACTACCGTACTGTACTGTGTCTGCTGCTAATATAGACTGGATGATAATGAGATGTAGTATGTATAAAGAAGAAAGAAAAAAAAAACACGGGTAGGTGGTATACAATTATGGATGGACTGCCGAGTGCCGACACAGAGGTAGCTACAGCCGTGAACTACCGTACTGTGTCTGTTGCTAATATAGACTGGTTGATAATGAGATGTAGTATGTATAAAGAAGAAAGAAAAAAAAAACCACGGGTAGGTGGTATACAATTATGGATGGACTGCCGAGTGCCGACACAGAGGTAGCTACAGCCGTGGACTACCGTACTGTACTGTGTCTGCTGCTAATATAGACTGGATGATAATGAGATGTAGTATGTATAAAGAAGAAAGAAAAAAAAAACCACGGGTAGGTGGTATACAATTATGGATGGACTGCCGAGTGCCGACACAGAGGTAGCTACAGCCGTGGACTACCGTACTGTACTGTGTCTGCTGCTAATATAGACTGGATGATAATGAGATGTAGTATGTATAAAGAAGAAAGAAAAAAAAACCACGGGTAGGTGGTATACAATTATGGATGGACTGCCGAGTGCCGACACAGAGGTAGCTACAGCCGTGAACTACCGTACTGTGTCTGCTGCTAATATAGACTGGTTGATAATGAGATGTAGTATGTATAAAGAAGAAAGAAAGAAAAAACACGGGTAGGTGGTATACAATTATGGATGGACTGCCGAGTGCCGACACAGAGATAGCTACAGCCATGGACTACCGTACTGTACTGTGTCTGCTGCTAATATAGACTGGATGATAATGAGATGTAGTATGTATAAAGAAGAAAGAAAAAAAAACCACGGGTAGGTGGTATACAATTATGGATGGACTGCCGTGTGCCGACACAGAGGTAGCTACAGCCGTGGACTACCGTACTGTACTGTGTCTGCTGCTAATATAGACTGGATGATAATGAGATGTAGTATGTATAAAGAAGAAAGAAAAAAAAAACCACGGGTAGGTGGTATACAATTATGGATGGACTGCCGAGTGCCGACACAGAGGTAGCTACAGCCGTGAACTACCGTACTGTGTCTGCTGCTAGTATAGACTGGATGATAAATAATGATATAAAAAATATATATATATCACTACTGCAGCCGGACAGGTATATATTATATAATGAGGGACCTGCTGGACACTGTCTGTCAGCAGAATGAGTTTTTTAATTTTTATAGAATAAAAAAACACCACACAAGTCACACGACGAGTGTACTTTTTCAGGCAGACAATCACAATATACTATACTGGTGGTCAGTGTGGTCAGGTCACTGGTCACAGTGGTCAGTGGTCAGTCACACTGGCAGTGGCACTCTGGCAGCAAAAGTGTGCACTGTTTAATATGTACTCCTGGCTCCTGCTATAACCTATAACTGCTCCCCAGTCTCCCCCACAATTAAGCTGTGTGAGCACAGTCAGATATTATACATAGATGATGCAGCACACTGGGCTGAGCACAGATATGGTATGTGAGTGTGACTGAGTCACTGTGTATCGTTTTTTTCAGGCAGAGAACAAGAACAGAACGGATTATTAAATAATAATAAATTATAAAACTGCACTGGTGGGTCAGGTCACTGGTCATCAGTCACTAGTATAACTCCTCCTAAGCTCCAGTAAGTAAATGAAGTGTCTCACTCTCACTCTCCTATCTATTTTAATTTCTAAACGGAGAGGACGCCAGCCACGTCCTCTCCCTATCAATCTCAATGCACGTGTGAAAATGGCCGCGACGCGCGGCTCCTTATATAGAATCCGAGTCTCGCGATAGAATCCGAGCCTCGCGAGAATCCGACAGCGTGATGATGACGTTCGGGCGCGCTCGGGTTAACCGAGCAAGGCGGGAAGATCCGAGTCGCTCGGACCCGTGTAAAAAAACATGAAGTTCGGGCGGGTTCGGATTCAGAGAAACCGAACCCGCTCATCTCTAGTAACTGGTCTCTCGAACTTGTACTAAATGCAGCTCCCTGAGGTACCGCAGATGTTGTAAGTATTTATAATTCATTAAAACTGTGGACTGCAGACAATTAACATTCCCTGCTGTTACTGGAAACGGTTATTTCCTGATGTAGTTTCTTTAATCGTCCTATACTGAGCAAAGTTAATGAATGTTTTTAGTGTTGGGGTGTAGAGTAAGCCTGGGTTGGGTTCGGGTGACCAGCACTAGTCGTTGAAGGGGGGGGGCGGGGGGCAATTTCAACAAAGCCCGCATGAGTGGGAATAGTCCCTGTTTGTCAGAATGCTGATTGTCGGAATCTGAATCGGCCAGGATCCCGGCATCCGTGTAGTGACCAGCAGTCAGGAGACCACCGGTCAAATAACTACATCCCGTAAGCCTAATGTACTATTCTCCTAATGCTGCTGCAGGTAAAACCATGCTGATCTCTAACGAGCAGATGATACTTTTATTTTAAGCTGTAAAAGTGTCTGTAATAACCTAACCTTGAATAAGGTTAGGTGCTGTAGAACGATGGGCTCCTTGCTAATCTGAACTTGTTGCTGTCAGTCTGTAACTCACTTCAAAGATAGTTGGCAGTGTGGTGTAAAGGTGCAGAGCTGCAATAATACCTCTCCAGTAGGTGTATTTAATACTTAGGCTGTCAGCTAGTGATGACCATTGACCATCAATGGGTCAAAATCATCTATGGTCTATGACTGATGTTGAATACTTTTACCATTGATGGGTGAGAACCAGATGGATTCCTGCCATCGATGGTTTGGTGCTACCAAATTAATTTTTCCCACTTAAGGTGTCAGGGCATGGGGGCTTAGCCTGGCCCCCTGGTACAAACAAAGCCATGCTCCCAGGCTTTGGTTGGCCCACAGTTCATTGTGCAGTAATGCAGGGATGACCATCATTGCGTAAAACCATTGATGGTTCCCTTACAGATGGTTATATACCATCAATGTTATCCATCAATGGATAACCCACCGATGGCCATTCCTACTGTCAGCTTGAGGATTCTGTGTCTCCTGCTGACTCTTCCCCTCCAATGAGCGTATCTCCCTCACTCCCCACAGTCTCCTCAGTGAGCTCCCTGATGGTCCGCGGGTTCCCCTCTTTTTAAAACTTTCACAGTGGTCCCGAATGTGTCCTGCCACTGTTGGGTGCTGCTGTCCAGCCAGCGCATGGGGTGAGTGTCCCTGCTCACCACGCACTGGCTATGTGATGTGACTGTAGCTGTTATACTGTCCACCAATCAGCCAATCCACATAAGTACTTGCTTCCTCACTATATTCCACATGCAGGTCGATATTGGAGGAATTTAAGGGCTTGTTATAGTAGCGGGGTGCCACATGTATGCAATCTAAAGTGTAACTGCTTGCTTAAATATTACTTGCCATACCTCCCAACTGTCCCGAATCCAGCGGGACGGTCCCGAATCCAGCGGGACAGTCCTGCTGTATCTCCCGGGGGCAGTAGTATCCCGCAGGGGAGGGGGGGGGGGTCGGTCAGTTGGGGAGGCTTTGATCACCCGCTGCTCTGTTCTGCAAAGTGCTGGGAGGTGAGCAGGGGTCTGCCTAGCTGCTCTGGAAGTGCTGGGCACGCTCCCAAAATGCCGCACCATGAGTCAGTGCAGCGAGCCCACTTCACCCGAGGCTATGCCCCTTTTCTGGGTTGCGTGCGGCTACGCCGCGCAAGCGTCCCGTCCAGCTAGTCGTAGAAGTTGGGAGTTATGTACTTGGTGTTGACATCTTCTTTCTTGATATGCTCTCCCATGTGTTTGTTTATTTTCCTTTATACCTTCTGTCTCATTGTACATGTGATTTGCACTTCTTATGCTACACTGTGTGGTATATTTACTAAAGTGCGGGGTTATAGAAGTGAAGATGTTGCCCATAGCAACCAATCAGATTCTACTTATGTTAGGGTCTCCTGCCCTGTGCTGCCACGTCGTCATGGCAACCGGGAGACAAGTGCTAGCGGAGTAACCTGAGCGCAGCTGATACTCCGGTTCGGGTCTTTTGCTGTGCAGTGGTTACAGGCTTTGTGCACGGCAGGGGATCCGGTGCTGGTTTTTGTGCTCAAAGTCTGTGAGGTCTGAGTGGGGCGTGGACAGCACCTGCTATATAAAGCCTCTTCTCAGGTTAATCAGATGCTGCTGAATCTTTGTTGGTTAGTCAGTTCCTAAAAGTTAGCCAGTACTGTGTAGCTTTGCATTTGTTTGTTGCTTACTGCAAATAGGCCTTGGGATTTGGTACTACACTCTGCCAATCCAGACCTAGCAGTAAGACTGGAGTCAGTCGTTTAACTTGCTGGGGTTCTTTTGCTACTCTGTGAACTTAGCAAGTTTGCGGCTGTATTCTCAGACTTGCCTGACAAAATCCTTTCTCACTGTGCAAGGTGTTCTGGTGTCAGTTTAGTGGCAGTAAGCTGAACCAGTGCACTGCAAGTGAGGACTAGGATTGTGGAGACTCTCCTTGTGTCTATTATTCCATCTCTGACCAAGGAGTTTACTGCCACACCCGTTGGTAACCCTTTAGGGTTTTGCTGTTGCCCTTAGCAACAACATTTCGGGTTCTCTACGTATTAAAACACAACATCTTGCTTCTTTCCATCTGAGCACTCCTAATACTAGGGAGACACCCAGTTTCTTAGCCTCTGGGCTTCTCTGTTCACTTTGTGTTTATTTTGTTACCCTATCACCTTCTGTGTACGTAATGTCATATTCCCCAGTCTGTCTGTGAGTTCATTTGTTTTGCATCCCTCACCGTTCAGACACCAGTACATTCCTGCTGGCACTGGTGTGCATAACATATTCAGCAGCCCAATACTCCTGTTGAAATTTTGTGGGAATATGGAGCACACCCCTCAAAATACTTTGCAACAGGTGGTCGATCAGGTGCAGGTCTTGACTCGACAATTTAATGATTTGTCCATTAAAATGCACACCTCCCAGGCCGCTGGCGGAGCTCACGCAGCAGCAGCACCTTCAGGGGTTAAGGAGCCAAAAGTAAATCTCCCGGATCGTTTTTCTGGAGATCGCTCGCAGTTCTTTTGTTTCAAGGAGAGCTGCAAGCTATATTTCCAGCTTAAGGCCTCAGTCTTCTGGGTCAGAGATTCAATGGGTGGGCATAGTGATTTCCTTGCTACAAGGAGACCCACAGGTCTGGGCATATGGGTTGCAGCTTGACTGTCCGTCGCTTAAAAGCGTTGATGCTTTTTTTATGGCACTGGGCATGTTGTATGATGACCCTGACAAGACGGCCTCAGCCGAGGCTCAGATTTCGATCCTTAAGCAAGGGCGAAGGCCAGTTGAGGTTTACTGTACGGAGTTTCGAAGGTTGGCCCATGATACCCAGTGGAATGACCCAGCCCTGAGACACCAGTACCGAAGAGGTCTTTCTAACCAGATAAAAGACCAACTGGTACAATATCCCTTGCCTGATAGCTTGGATCAGCTCATGCAGTTATCCATCCGGGTGGATAGATGGCTGAGAGAGCGTAGGCTTGAAAGGGAGACCGAGGTTTCCTTCTTTCCCAAGGGAACCTCAGACTCTGAGGAATTTTCCGAGGAGCCTATGCAGATTGGGGCTACCCGCCTCTCCTCGCGTGAGAAGACGCGGAGGAGACAGCAGGGGTTGTGTTTGTACTGTGGGAATAAAGGTCATGGGGTAGTATCATGCCCAGAAAAGCCGGAAAACTTCAGGGCCTGAGGGTGATGGGAAATATCCTGTCAGGCCAGAAGTCAGAATTTCCCAAGAAGACTTTTATCATTCCGGTGACCTTGAAGATCCTCCGTCAAACTGTCAAGACTGAGGCCTTTGTGGACAGTGGGGCCGACGGAGTTTTTATGGACCGCCAATTCGCCCTGAAACACTCTGTTCCCTTAGTACCCTTGGCATCGGAAATTGAGATCTGTGGGTTAAACGGGGAACCATTATCCCAGGGTAAAATTACCTCTTGCACTAGCCAGATTTCTTTGTTTATTGGAGCCACACACTCTGAAAAATTGTCCTTTTATGTGACTGTCTGTACTTTTGCCCCATTGGTGTTGGGGTTACCCTGGTTAAGGGCCCACAATCCTCAATTTGACTGGGTCTCTGGGGAGATTCTTAGTTGGGGTACTGATTGTTTCAGGAGTTGCTTGAGCCTTCCAGTCAGGCTTTCGCAGCTAAGTTTGCCAGGATTGCCAGGATGTTATGCAGATTTTGCGGACGTGTTCTCCAAAAAAGTTGCAGAGGTACTACCTCCCCATCGCCCCTATGACTGTGCCATTGATTTGTTGCCGAGTGCTAAGCTTCCCAAGAGCAGGTTGTACTCCCTGTCATGTCCTGAGACTCAGGCTATGGCAGAGTACATTCAGGAGAACTTGGCTAAGGGATTTATCAGACCTTCACAGTCTCCAGTTGGGTCAGGGTTCTTCTTCGTGGGTAAAAAGGACGGTTTGTTGCGACCCAGCATCGACTTCAGGGAATTGAACCGTATCACGATTAAAAACTCATAACCACTGCCTCTCATTTCGGTCTTGTTTGACCAGCTTCGTACTGCCACCATTTTTTCTAAGATTGACCTACGCGGTGCGTACAATCTAATCCGAATAAGAGAGGGGGATGAATGGAAGACTGCCTTTAATACCCACTCAGGGCATTATGAATATTTGGTGATGCCTTTTGGGCTTTGTAATGCCCCGGCAGTCTTCCAGGATTTCATGAACGATGTGCTCAGGGAATATTTGGATAGATTCTTAGTTGTATACTTAGATGACATCCTAATCTTCTCCCATTCCCTGGAGGAACATCGGAAGCATGTACGCTTAGTCCTCCAGAAACTCAGAGACCACCGGCTTGGGGCGAAGCTGGAGAAGTGCGAATTTGAAGTTCAGCAAATTGCATTTCTAGGATATATTATCTCCCCAGAAGGTTTCCAAATGGAGGGTTCCAAGGTACAGGCAGTCCTGGATTGGGTGCAGCCCACTAGTTTGAAGGCGCTTCAGCGTTTCCTGGGCTTTGCGAATTTTTATAGACGATTTATCGCTGGATTTTCGTCTATAGTGGCGCCCTTGGTGGCACTCACTAAGAAAGAAGCGGATGTTGCTCACTGGTCTTGTGAGGCCAAAGCGGCTTTTGCCCGTCTCAAAGGGGCATTTGTCTCGGCCAAGGTGCTGTGACACCCAGATCCAGAGCGTCCTTTTGTGGTGGAGGTGGATGCCTCTGAGATGGGTATTGGGGCAGTGCTCTCTCAGATGGGAGTGTCTGATAATCGCCTTCATCCCTGTGCTTACTTTTCCCGTAAATTTTCGCCTGCCGAGATTAATTATGACGTGGGTAACCGGGAATTGTTGGCTATTAAGGATGCACTCAAGGAGTGGAGACACTGGCTTGAGGGGGATAAGTTTGTGGTCTCAATTCTCACCGACCATAAGAATTTGGCATATTTAGAGTCAGCGAAGCGTCTCAATGCCAGGCAGGCACGATGGGCTTTGTTTTTTGCTCGCTTTAATTTTTTGATAACATATCGCCCTGGGTCAAAAAACATCAAGGCTGATGCGCTCTCGCTGAGTTTTGCTCCAATCCAGGAGACCACCGAGGAGCCATTGCCCATTGTGTCCCCATCATGTATTAAAGTGGGCATTACCCAGGACCTCTTGTCATTAGTCCTTAGAGCACAGGAGCAGGCTCCTCCAGACCTTCCGGTAGGTCTTTTGTTTGTGCCTCCTAGGTTAAGACAGCGAGTGTTCCTGGAATTCCATGCCAAGAAGTCGGCAGGTCACCCGGGTATTGCCAGAACTCGGGAGTTGCTATCTAGGGCGGTGTGGTTGCCCTCGGTGGCTAAGTATGTGGATCAGTGGGTTCGGGCATGTGACATCTGTGCCCGAAATAAGACTCCTAGAGGGGTTCCTGTTGGCCCATTACATCCACTCTCTATTCCATCTAAGCCATGGACCCACATTTCAATGGATTTTGTGGTGGACTTGCCCAAATCCTCGGGGATGACAGCCATCTGGGTTGTCGTTGACAGGTTTTCGAAGATGGCGCACTTCGTTCCACTGGTTGGGCTGCCATCGGCCAGACGCCTGTCTGAATTATTTATGCTGCATGTTGTGCGCCTCCACGGGTTGCCACTTGATGTGGTCTCTGACCGCGGATCCCAGTTTGTGGCCAAATTCTGGAGGGCATTTTGTTCCGATCTCCAGATTTCTGTCAGCTTGTCGTCAGGCTACCATCCGCAGTCTAATGGGCAGACTGAAAGGGTGAACCAGTCCTTGGAGCAGTTCCTCAGGTGTTATGTCTCCAAGTGTCAGACTGACTGGGTTGCTCATCTGTCCATGGCGGAGTTTGCCTATAACAACGCGGCTCACTCTGCTACAGGGATCTCTCCCTTCCTTTGTGTGTATGGGCATCATCCTAAGGCCAATTCTTTTGACCCCCTGGACTCCACGCCTGGTGGTTCCTCTGTGGTTTCGGTCCTTAGGGGTATTTGGAGGAAAGTGAAGAAAGCCCTTGTGTCTGTGTCATTAGTGACCAAAAGGGTTTTTGATAAGCGGAAAAGACCCTGCAGCTTCAAATTAGGAGACTTCGTCTGGTTGTCTACCAAGAATTTGAAGTTGAGACAGCCATCTCATAAGTTAGGTCCCCGGTTCATCGGCCCTTATAAGATCACTAGGGTTATCAATCCGGTGGCATGTCAGTTAGATCTGCCCCGTTCTTTGGGTATCAATAAAACATTTCATTGTTCCCTTTTAAAACGGGCGATTAGTAATCCTTCTTCCAGTGGAAGACCTTCTCCTCTTCTGATACGTGGCCAGAGGGAGTTTGTTGTTGAAAGGATTCTTGACTCCAAGATGGTTCGGGGTCGGCTGTCATTTTTGGTGCACTGGAAGGGGTATGGCCCGGAGGAGCGGTCGTGGGTGCGCAGTTGTGATCTTCATGCCCCCAGACTGATACGCTCTTTCTTCTCGCAGTTCCCCGATAAACCCGGTGGTAGGGGTTCTTTGACCCCAAGTCAGAGGGGGGGTACTGTTAGGGTCTCCTGCCCTGTGCTGCCACGTCGTCATGGCAACCGGGAGACAAGTGCTAGCGGAGTAACCTGAGCGCAGCTGATACTCCGGTTCGGGTCTTTTGCTGTGCAGTGGTTACAGGCTTTGTGCACGGCAGGGGATCCGGTGCTGGTTTTTGTGCTCACAGTCTGTGAGGTCTGAGTGGGGCGTGGACAGCACCTGCTATATAAAGCCTCTTCTCGGGTTAATCAGATGCTGCTGAATCTTTGTTGGTTAGTCAGTTCCTAAAAGTTAGCCAGTACTGTGTAGCTTTGCATTTGTTTGTTGCTTACTGCAAATAGGCCTTGGGATTTGGTACTACACTCTGCCAATCCAGACCTAGCAGTAAGACTGGAGTCAGTCGTTTAACTTGCTGGGGTTCTTTTGCTACTCTGTGAACTTAGCAAGTTTGCGGCTGTATTCTCAGACTTGCCTGCCAAAATCCTTTCTCACTGTGCAAGGTGTTCTGGTGTCAGTTTAGTGGCAGTAAGCTGAACCAGTGCACTGCAAGTGAGGACTAGGATTGTGGAGACTCTCCTTGTGTCTATTATTCCATCTCTGACCAAGGAGTTTGCTGCCACACCCGTTGGTAACCCTTTAGGGTTTTGCTGTTGCCCTTAGCAACAGCATTTCGGGTTCTCTACGTATTAAAACACATCTTGCTTCTTTCCATCTGAGCACTCCTGATACTAGGGAGACACCCAGTTTCTTAGCCTCTGGGCTTCTCTGTTCACTTTGTGTTTATTTTGTTACCCTATCACCTTCTGTGTACGTAATGTCATATTCCCCAGTCTGTCTGTGAGTTCATTTGTTTTGCATCCCTCTCCGTTCAGACACCAGTACATTCCTGCAGGCACTGGTGTGCACTCTGTATCCCCTCCCTACCGCCCCACGTCTCTCTTCCCCCTCCCTGCCTCCCCGCGTCTCTCTTTCCCCTCCCTACCGCGCCACCTCTCTTTATCCCCTCCCTACCGCCCCACGTCTCTTTCCCCTTCCTACCGCCCCGCATCTCTCTATCCCCTCCCTACAGCCCCGCCTCTCTCTGTCCCCTCCCTACCGCCCCGCGTCCCTGTATCCCCTCCCTACCGCCACACCTCTCTCTATCCCCTCACTACCGCCACGCCTCTCTCTATCCCCTCCCTACCGCCATGCCTCTCTCTAGCCCCTCCCTACCGCTCTGCGTCTCTGTATCCCCTCCCTACCGCCCCGCGTCTCTGTATGCCCTCCCTATCGCCCTGCGTCTCTGTATCCCCTCCCTACCCCCCTGTGTCCCATACAGGGTCCATACCACCGGCTCCTTGATACCTCCCTGACAAACCCTCACCAGGAGGACAGGAGCCATAACCCCCTGTGGTGCCCCCCGTAGTTACCGGTATATCGGTGATGCTCCGCTCTGCCTATCCCTCACACAGCAAGCGCAGGGCGCAAGCCCAGCACCGAGCACATCACCGCGCTGCCCATGCCCATTGGCCCTGGGAGCAGCACCAGCCTGCGCACCCTCTTCCTACTGCACCTGAGGGGGCCGCGCATATAGCGCATGCACAAGGGACTGGTGCATCTGCGGCCGCATGGAGACCTTGCTTGCTCAACATGTCCACGTTGCTACACCTGAAGGATCAGACGGTGTAGAGAGAGGACACAGCTGCCACTGTTCCTCATTGCACCAGCACTCCCCTCTGTGTCTAATAACACCATATACCTCTTCATGCGGGTATGTCTATACCACATACATCCTTATCCGTGTCCTATATATTGTTACACATACAATCACATAGTTATAGGTCCCACACCACCCCTCCACCCGCAGCATCTACATGCTCCCTGCCTCATCCGCGGTCCCCCCCCCCCCCCCGCACCCGCTACATTCTGTACATCGTGCCCTGCAGGCGCTGTTCACGCCGTCGCAAGGGGCTATGCCCCCTTCACCATCGGAAGCCCTTTCGTCGTGCAATATTTAACCAGTAACAAACCTAGGAATTCAGGTAATACTCATACAAATATTGAACCCCAGCAAGGCGTGCTGGGGTTAAGGGGGCATAGCCCCTTTCGACGGTGTGAAGAGCGCCCGTAGGGCGCGATGAAGCGCCTAGTATATATATATATATATATATATATATGTATATATATATGTATATATACAGAAAAATATCCTAGTGCGCTAGTATATACAATACTGTAGATTTAGCATAAAAACAATTCTGGGTGGTTCACGCCAACAGGGCCACTAGACTCATTCAGCAGAGTGCGGATTTTCCTTATAGAGGGATCGGTACAGAGTATCCTGAAAAGAACCCTCTCACCAAAGAAATATCACCCAAAAAAATAGACAACCATTAGTATTCCAATTTTAGATATAAAGAATATTATTTATTCACAGTGTATAAAAGTAATGAAACACTTTGTACATAAAAAAATATATATATACAACACCAATTTTAACATGTTGATGCCAGTATGAGGAGTTGGAAAACTGTACACCCTCACCTTAATAGGTGAAATTCTCATATACACTACATGATCAATGCAGATTGGTGAACCCTACGCGTTTCATCTCAATGACTTCTTCAGGGGCAAATGTCAGATATGAACATGAATGCTTTTGCTAAGGATTTGTGAAGATGTTGGGGGTCATTCCGAGTTGTTCGCTCAGTATTTTTTTCTCGCAACGGAGCGATTAGTCGCTAATGCGCATGCGCAATGCCCGCAGTGCGACTGCGCCAAGTAAATTTGCTTATCAGTTAGGTATTTTACTCACGGCATTACAAGGTTTTTTCTTCGTTCTGGTGATCGTAATATGATTGACAGGAAGTGGGTGTTTCTGGGCGGAAACTGGCCGTTTTATGGGTGTGTGCGGAAAAAACGCTACCGTTTCTGGGGAAAACGCGGGAGTGGCTGGAGAAACAGAGGAGTGTCTGGGCGAACGCTGGGTGTGTTTGTGACGTCAAACCTGGAACGAAACTGACTGAACTGATCGCAGATGCCGAGTAAGTCTGGAGCTACTCAGAAACTGCTAAGAAGTGTCTATTCGCAATTCTGCTAATCTTTCATTCACAATTTTGAAAAGCTAAGATTCACTCCCAGTAGGCGGCGGCTTAGCGTGTGCAATGCTGCTAAAAGCAGCTTGCGAGCGAACAACTCGGAATGACCCCCATTATTCCTTCAAAGAACCTTACTAGAGGTACTCAAAACCAATAGTAAACTCGCAGATTTCTTTAGATTCTGCAACAGAAATGATTTTTCCACCTGATGGTAAAAAGAGATGTCATAATATGTCCTAGATTAAAAGATAATACAAACACACCAATGACGGGTAGGCTTCTCCTTCTACAGCAGTGTAGAACCTTAAACAGACTCTATACAGAATTTTATCACAATCTCACAGGAGTATGTGTGCATCAGTCACCAGTCAGAAGTCTACTTATTTCATATGGTTTTTAATCCTATTAGTCACCAACGTAGGGCTAGGGTTCACTCCAATAGTGTTCTATAGTTTGCTTATTTAGCAGCAAGGTTACCAGACAAACGTTGCAGTCCCCAACGTTTGGCAGGCACTCTATAGATGGCAAACAAGAGGCTCACTTCTTGCTCTAGAGGTTGTCCAAATGGCAATTGTAGCTGTAGGAATACTTTTCTGGAGAGTAGCAGATTTCCCAAGTGTCTCCAAGTTGGTGTTTATACACTACCAATAAATGGAGATGTATAAAGTCAGGATTTTTGAAACATGAATCAAGGCTCAACGCATTTCACTGGGCTTTTTGGCACCCCAGCTTCCTCAGGAGCATGAATGTTGGTTGTACCAGGTCACTCTATTTATACCTGTCAGGTTATTACCGAAAGGTACACACCTTTTTGTATTAGGCATAAGAACTATAAAACCGTTCAATAAATTCAATAAAATTTTATAGTGAGGCAATCCTAAAATCCATTTGTTCGCAGTATTTTTATTCTCAGATAAAAACTGTTTCATTAAAACACATTAGGTTAAGTGATTTTTATATATAAACCCGGTCATGTGACTTAAAATTTGTCACATGTACTGGGTTCACCAATTAATGAATATATGTTTCCAGTCTGGCCATGTGACAAGGAAGTCACCACTATTTGGTTAACCTCTGTGTACAGGTTACCAAGGAGATGGACATTCGGAAGAGAGAAGCGGTGACATGGTCTGGTGCCTTAACCATGTCTTTGACTAAGCTCTCTGAACTTTCTTCTACCATGTAGTGTTCACCTCTTATTACTAATACCCTTTGGTGTGCTGGGGAAAATCTGCTGATAGCATACCTGCATGCTCTCCCAGAAGATCTAGAAGCCATTGTACAGCTGGGGACAGAGCCATGAAAATACAAGTCGCACATCACAATGAGGGTTCAATCCAATGATCTCGCCCCAATTGCGGCTCTACCTCGTCCATAGGGGAACAAAAATGTGAATCCAGCAGTACCACAGCTGTGGCCAATTAAATTAATCACCTTGACTCCACCCTTTGAGATCAACTACAAGTCATAATAAAAAAAATAGGAAAATTATGATTAATGGCCTGCATAAAAAAGGTGGTATTACATTAGTAGAATATTAATCAAAGTAATTTTTTAAATGAAGGACAACCAATTTACTCTTCTTGTGTCTCACACACACACACACACACACACACACACACACACACACACACACACACACACACATCTACCAAACCTCTCTTAGAGATACACCTCACTAACTCACTCTATGGGGTAAATTTACTAAGATGAGAGTTCTATTTAAGATGGGATGTTGCCCAATCAGATTCTACTTTTTATTTATCTAGCACCTTCTAGAAGGTAATACCTGGATTCTGATTGGTTGCTTTGGGCAACATCCCATCCTAAATAGAACTCCCATCTTAGTAAATTTACCCCTATGAAACTGTCTGTCCTCCAGTTTCTCATCTTTTAAGGTAACCTGTTTCCAGAGGCCTTTCAATCAGTTTGCCCTCTGCACAGCCCTTACATTGTGTCTCATTTGTTTATATATATATATATATATATATAGAGAGAGAGAGAGAGAGAGAGAGAGAGAGAGAGAAAGAGAGAGAGAGAGAGACAGAATTCACATAAATGGAGTAAAGTCCAAAAATCCAACACTCTTTACTGGCAGGCTACAGCTTCTAATGCAGGTTTTTATTCTAAAGTAACCTCAGAACCTCCCAAGCTATCGCCTGGCCACTTGCTGGCATCGGAGCAATGTCTCCGGTCAGTGGCGTAAGTTCATCCCAGTTGCCCGGAGGCAAGATAAATATTGCCCACATCCCCCTATATTTAGATAAATATATGTATGAATGTGTGTGTGTGTGTGTGTGTGTGTGTGTGTGTGTGTGTGTGTGTGTGTGTGTGTGTGTGTGTGTGTGTGTGTGTGTGTGTGTATGTGTATAGAGTATTCTCAAAAAATGTATATACTGTATATTAGTGATGAGCGGGTTCGGTTTCTCGGAATCCGAACCCGCCGAACTTCAGCTTTTTTTACACGGGGCCGAGCAGGCTCGGATCCTCCCGCCTTGCTCGGTTAACCCGAGCGCGCCCAAACGTCATCATCCCGCTGTCGGATTCTCGCGAGGCTCGGATTCTATCGCGAGACTCGGATTCTATATAAGGAGCCGCGCGTCGCCGCCATTTTCACACGTGCATTGAGATTGAAAGGGAGAGGACGTGGCTGGCGTCCTCTCCGTTTATAGAGAAGAGAGTAGAGAGTTAGAGACACTATTTAGTATTTACTAATTTTGGGGAGCATATTAGGACTGGAGTACTACTACTTACTTGCTGATAGTGTGACCAGTGACCATTGACCACCAGTTTAATTAATCCGTTCTCTGCCTGAAAAAAAACGATACACAGTGTGACACAGTCACATACCATATCTGTGCTCAGCCTCAGTGTGCTGCATCATCATATGTAATACTGTATATCTGACTGTGCTGAGTGCTCACTGCTCACACAGCTTAATTGTGGGGGAGACTGGGGAGCAGTTAGAGCAGGAGTACATAAATAATATATTTTAAGTACAGTGCACACTTTTGCTGCCAGAGTGCCACACTGCCAGTGTGACTGACCAGTGACCACACTGACCACCAGTATATTGTGATTGTCTGCTTAGGACGGAGTACTACTTGCTGATAGTGTGACCAGTGACCAGTGACCACCACCAGTTTAATTAATCTGTTCTCTGCCTGAAAAAAAACGATACACAGTGTGACACAGTCACATACCATATCTGTGCTCAGCCCAGTGTGCTGCATCATATGTAATACTGTATATCATTATCTGACTGTGCTGAGTGCTCACTGCTCACACAGCTTAATTGTGGGGGAGACCAGGGCTTAAAGTGGTCCTGGAGAGGTGGGGGAACTCACCTCGCCCGCAACACCGTAGAAGGGGTGTGGCCTCACAAGGAAGGGGTGTGGCCACACAAAGTACCACCAATTCAAAATAATGCTTCACATTTCCCGCCCCACATACTAGTGCCCTTTACACACACAATGTCCACAATAGCAGAGTCCCCCTTTTACACAGTACGGCAGACAGAGCCCCCTTTTACACAGTACGGCAGACAGAGCCCCCTTTTACACAGTACGGCAGACAGAGCCCCCTTTTACACAGTACGGCAGACAGAGCCCCATTTTACACAGTACGGCAGACAGAGCCCCATTTTACACAGTACGGCAGACAGAGACCCATTTTACACAGTACGGCAGACAGAGCCCCATTTTACACAGTACGGCAGACAGAGCCCCATTTTACACAGTACGGCAGACAGAGCCCCATTTTACACAGTACGGCAGACAGAGACCCATTTTACACAGTACGGCAGACAGAGCCCCATTTTACACAGTACGGCAGACAGAGCCCCATTTTACACAGTACGGCAGACAGAGACCCATTTTACACAGTACGGCAGACAGAGCCCCATTTTACACAGTACGGCAGACAGAGCCCCATTTTACACAGTACGGCAGACAGAGACCCATTTTACACAGTACGGCAGGTAGAGCCCCCTCCAAGGGCAAACGCAGGATTTATGAGGGGGTTTTCCAGCTAGATATATACATATATACATACTGGGGGGATGGTGAGGGCATGGGGGGACACATACTGGGGGGCCGGTGAGGGACATGGTAGAACATACTGGGGGGCCGGTGAGGGACATTGGGGGACACATACTGGGGGGGTGAGGGACATGGGGGGACACATACTGGGGGGGTGAGGGACATGGGGGGACACATACTGGGGGGCCGGTGAGGGACATGGGGGGACACATACTGGGGGGTGAGGGCCATACATACTGGGGGGATGGTGAGGGACATGGGGACACACATACTGGGGGGGGGATATGGGAATGCACATAGTGGGGTCAGGTAAGGGATATGGGGACACATACTGAGAGATGGGTGACTAGTGACACACTGGGGCCTGGGTGGGAGGGGACCTGGTTACATGCACATGTACATTAGAGCCTGGTAGATCAGCATTGCTCCCCTCAGATTGTGAATGAGCTGCACCCAGCAGAGGAGGAGCTCAGGCAGCACACAGGACGCAGTACACAGGACGCTGCAGATCCTGAATAAAGATCCTTCCATCGGCTCCACCATAATTTTTTCTATTGACCTGAGCGTTGAGATGAAAGAGAAGTGACAGGCAGCAGTGTACACTGCTAGAGCCTACCTCACTCTATGTCAGCACTCGCGGCTCCGCGTTCCGCCCCCACATGTAGTTGCAGCCGGTGATCATGATCACTGATCAGTGATACTTTCTCCCCTCACCCTGCACGCAGCGGCGCGCGCCCGATTCCACTTCCTGTATGGCAGAACACTAAACACATTCTGCCGGGGGTGACAGGGAGAGCGGAAGTGAGCAATGGAGGAGGGTAGGTGGGGACAGGCAACGAACATGCAGCTCCAGCCCCAGGCAAATCCAGCAGCGGCCAACGAGTGAGCATGGAGTGGGTGCTTCACATCCCTCATGCTGTTCCACTCTGTTCCGCCCTTTAATTGTTAGCGCTCATAGGCAGCTGCCTAGTGGTGGCGCCGGCCCTGGGAGAGGGCACTTTGAATCTGGCGCCGACTGTGCGCCATTCACGGCTCCTGGACCGCCAGCTAATGAGAAGCTGCCACTTGGCAGCTTCTCATTGGCTGGCGGTCTGCGAGCCGTGATTGGCTCACGGCAGATTTTAAAAAAACCTTCCCTTCTTCTGATTGGTGCTGCAGCCGGTCCGCAAGCCATGATTGGCTGGCGGCCGCTGCCACCTTTACAATGGAACAGGGACATGATGCTGTGGCCGGGCGGAGGCGGAACTGGTTCCGCCTGCAATTAGAGGTGACGGAACGCAGTTCCGCCCCGTTCCGGCCCACTTTAACCACTGGGGGAGACTGGGGAGCAGTTATAGCAGGAGTACATATTTTAAGTACAGTGCACACTTTTGCTGCCAGAGTGCCACTGCCAGTGTGACTGACCAGTGACCACTGACCACCAGTATATTGTGATTGTCTGCTGACCACCAGTATATTGTGATTGTCTGCCTGAAAAAGTTAAACACTCGTCGTGTGGTGTTTTTATAAACGCATTCTGCAGACAGTGTCCAGCAGGTCCGTCATTACATAATATATACCTGTCCGGCTGCAGTACTAGTGTGATATATATATATATTTTAATTTTATCTCATTATCATCCAGTCTATATTAGCAGCAGACACAGTACGGTAGTCCACGGCTGTAGCTACCTCTGTGTCGGCAGTCGCTCGTCCATCCATAATTGTATACCACCTACCCGTGGTTTTTTTTTCTTCCTATCTTCTTGATACTAGTAGCTTACTTTAGGAGTCTGCAGTGCTGACAGACAGTGTCCAGCAGGTCCGTCATTACATAATATATACCTGTCCGGCTGCAGTACTAGTGTGATATATATATATATTTTAATTTTATCTCATTGTCATCCAGTCTATATTAGCAGCAGACACAGTACGGTAGTCCACGGCTGTAGCTACCTCTGTGTCGGCAGTCGCTCGTCATCCATAAGTATACTAGTATCCATCCATCTCCATTGTTTACCTGAGGTGCCTTTTAGTTGTGCCTATTAAAATATGGAGAACAAAAATGTTGAGGTTCCAAAAATAGGGAAAGATCAAGATCGACTTCCACCTCGTGCTGAAGCTGCTGCCACTAGTCATGGCCGAGACGATGAAATTCCATCAACGTCGTCTGCCAAGGCCGATGCCCAATGTCATAGTACAGAGCATGTAAAATCCAAAACACCAAATATCAGTAAAAAAAGGACTCAAAAATCTAAAATAAAATTGTCGGAGGAGAAGCGTAAACTTGCCAATATGCCATTTACCACACGGAGTGGCAAGGAATGGCTGAGGCCCTGGCCTATGTTCATGGCTAGTGGTTCAGCTTCACATGAGGATGGAAGCACTCAGCCTCTCGCTAGAAAAATGAAAAGACTCAAGCTGGCAAAAGCACAGCAAAGAACTGTGCGTTCTTCGAAATCCCAAATCCACAAGGAGAGTCCAATTGTGTCGGTTGCGATGCCTGACCTTCCCAACACTGGACGTGAAGAGCATGAGCCTTCCACCATTTGCACGCCCCCTGCAAGTGCTGGAAGGAGCACCCGCAGTCCAGTTCCTGATAGTCAGATTGAAGATGTCAGTGTTGAAGTACACCAGGATGAGGAGGATATGGGTGTTGCTGGCGCTGGGGAGGAAATTGACAAGGAGGATTCTGATGGTGAGGTGGTTTGTTTAAGTCAGGCACCCGGGGAGACACCTGTTGTCCGTGGGTGGAATATGGCCATTGACATGCCTGGTGAAAATACCAAAAAAATCAGCTCTTCGGTGTGGAAGTATTTCAACAGAAATGCGGACAACATTTGTCAAGCCGTGTGTTGCCTTTGTCAAGCTGTAATAAGTAGGGGTAAGGACGTTAACCACCTCGGAACATCCTCCCTTATACGTCACCTGCAGCGCATTCATAATAAGTCAGTGACAAGTTCAAAAACTTTGGGCGACAGCGGAAGCAGTCCACTGACCAGTAAATCCCTTCCTCTTGTAACCAAGCTCACGCAAACCACCCCACCAACTCCCTCAGTGTCAATTTCCTCCTTCCCCAGGAATGCCAATAGTCCTGCAGGCCATGTCACTGCCACTGGCAATTCTGACGAGTCCTCTCCTGCCTGGGATTCCTCCGATGCATCCTTGCGTGTAACGCCTACTGCTGCTGGCGCTGCTGTTGTTGCTGCTGGGAGTCGATGGTCATCCCAGAGGGGAAGTCGTAAGACCACTTTTACTACTTCCACCAAGCAATTGACTGTCCAACAGTCCTTTGCGAGGAAGATGAAATATCACAGCAGTCATCCTGCTGCAAAGCGGATAACTGAGGCCTTGGCATCCTGGGTGGCGAGAAACGTGGTTCCGGTATCCATCATTACTGCAGAGCCAACTAGAGACTTGTTGGAGGTACTGTGTTCCCGGTACCAAATACCATCTAGGTTCCATTTCTCTAGGCAGGCGATACCGAAAATGTACACAGACCTCAGAAAAAGAGTCACCAGTGTCCTAAAAAATGCAGCTGTACCCAATGTCCACTTAACCACGGACATGTGGACAAGTGGAGCAGGGCAGGGTCAGGACTATATGACTGTGACAGCCCACTGGGTAGATGTATGGACTCCCGCCGCAAGAACAGCAGCGGCGGCACCAGTAGCAGCATCTCGCAAACGCCAACTCTTTCCTAGGCAGGCTACGCTTTGTATCACCGGTTTCCAGAATACGCACACAGCTGAAAACCTCTTACGGCAACTGAGGAAGATCATCGCGGAATGGCTTACCCCAATTGGACTCTCCTGTGGATTTGTGGCATCGGACAACGCCAGCAATATTGTGTGTGCATTAAATCTGGGCAAATTCCAGCACGTCCCATGTTTTGCACATACCTTGAATTTGGTGGTGCAGAATTATTTAAAAAACGACAGGGGCGTGCAAGAGATGCTGTCGGTGGCAAGAAGAATTGCGGGACACTTTCGGCGTACAGGCACCACGTACAGAAGACTGGAGCACCACCAAAAACGCCTGAACCTGCCCTGCCATCATCTGAAGCAAGAAGTGGTAACGAGGTGGAATTCAACCCTCTATATGCTTCAGAGGTTGGAGGAGCAGCAAAAGGCCATTCAAGCCTATACAATTGAGCACGATATAGGAGGTGGAATGCACCTGTCTCAAGCGCAGTGGAGAATGATTTCAACGTTGTGCAAGGTTCTGCTGCCCTTTGAACTTGCCACACGTGAAGTCAGTTCAGACACTGCCAGCCTGAGTCAGGTCTTTCCCCTCATCAGGCTTTTGCAGAAGAAGCTGGAGACATTGAAGGAGGAGCTAAGACAGAGCGATTCCGCTAGGCATGTGGGACTTGTGGATGGAGCCCTTAATTCGCTTAACAAGGATTCACGGGTGGTCAATCTGTTGAAATCAGAGCACTACATTTTGGCCACCGTGCTCGATCCTAGATTTAAAACCTACCTTGGATCTCTCTTTCCGGCAGACACAAGTCTGCTGGGGTTCAAAGACCTGCTGGTGAGAAAATTGTCAAGTCAAGCGGAACGCGACCTGTCAACATCTCCTCCTTCACATTCTCCCGCAACTGGGGGTGCGAGGAAAAGGCTCAGAATTCCGAGCCCACCCGCTGGCGGTGATGCAGGGCAGTCTGGAGCGACTGCTGATGCTGACATCTGGTCCGGACTGAAGGACCTGCCAACGATTACGGACATGTCGTCTACTGGCACTGCATATGATTCTCTCCCCATTGAAAGAATGGTGGAGGATTATATGAGTGACCGCATCCAAGTAGGCACGTCAGACAGTCCGTACTTATACTGGCAGGAAAAAGAGGCAATTTGGAGGCCCTTGCACAAACTGGCTTTATTCTACCTAAGTTGCACTCCCACAAGTGTGTACTCCGAAAGAGTGTTTAGTGCCGCCGCTCACCTTGTCAGCAATCGGCGTACGAGGTTACTTCCAGAAAATGTGGAGAAGATTATGTTTATTAAAATGAATTATAATCAATTCCTCCGTGGAGACATTGACCAGCAGCAATTGCCTCCACAAAGTACACAGGGAGCTGAGATGGTGGATTCCAGTGGGGACGAATTGATAATCTGTGAGGAGGGGGATGTACACGGTGATATATCGGAGGATGATGATGAGGTGGACATCTTGCCTCTGTAGAGCCAGTTTGTGCAAGGAGAGATTAATTGCTTCTTTTTTGGTGGGGGTCCAAACCAACCTGTCATTTCAGTCACAGTCGTGTGGCAGACCCTGTCACTGAAATGATGGGTTGGTTAAAGTGTGCATGTCCTGTTTATACAACATAAGGGTGGGTGGGAGGGCCCAAGGACAATTCCATCTTGCACCTCTTTTTTCTTTAATTTTTCTTTGCGTCATGTGCTGTTTGGGGAGTATTTTTTTGAAGGGCTATCCTGCGTGACACTGCAGTGCCACTCCTAGATGGGCCAGGTGTTTGTGTCGGCCACTAGGGTCACTTAGCTTACTCACACAGCTACCTCATTGCGCCTCTTTTTTTTCTTCTTTGCGTCATGTGCTGTTTGGGGAGTAGTTTTTTAAAGGGCCAGCCTGCGTGACACTGCAGTGCCACTCCTAGATGGGCCAGGTGTTTGTGTCGGCCACTAGGGTCGCTTAGCTTACTCACACAGCTAACTCATTGCGCCTCTTTTTTTCTTTGCGTCATGTGCTGTTTGGGGGGTGTTTTTTGGAAGGGCCATCCTGCGTGACACTGCAGTGCCACTCCTAGATGGGCCAGGTGTTTGTGTCGGCCACTTGGGTCGCTGAGCTTAGTCACACAGCTACCTCATTGCGCCTCTTTTTTTCTTTGCATCATGTGCTGTTTGGGGAGTGTTTTTTGGAAGGGCCATCCTGCGTGACACTGCAGTGCCACTCCTAGATGGGCCAGGTGTTTGTGTCGGCCACTTGGGTCGCTGAGCTTAGTCACACAGCTACCTCATTGCGCCTCTTTTTTTCTTTGCGTCATGTGCTGTTTGGGGAGTGTTTTTTGGAAGGGCCATCCTGCGTGACACTGCAGTGCCACTTCTAGATGGGCCAGGTGTTTTTGTCGGCCACTTGGGTCGTTGAGCTTAGTCACACAGCTACCTCATTGCGCCTCTTTTTTTATTTGCGTCATGTGCTGTTTGGGGAGTGTTTTTTGGAAGGGCCATCCTGCGTGACACTGCAGTGCCACTCCTAGATGGGCCAGGTGTTTGTGTCGGCCACTTGGGTCGTTGAGCTTAGTCACACAGCTACCTCATTGCGCCTCTTTTTTTCTTTGCGTCATGTGCTGTTTGGGGAGTGTTTTTTGGAAGGGCCATCCTGCGTGACACTGCAGTGCCACTCCTAGATGGGCCAGGTGTTTGTGTCGGCCACTTGGGTCGCTTAGCTTAGTCATCCAGCGACCTCGGTGCAAATTTTAGGACTAAAAATAATATTGTGAGGTGTGAGGTGTTCAGAATAGACTGAAAATGAGTGGAAATTATGGTTTTTGAGGTTAATAATACTTTGGGATCAAAATGACCCCCAAATTCTATGATTTAAGCTGTTTTTTAGGGTTTTTTGAAAAAAACACCCGAATCCAAAACACACCCGAATCCGACAAAAAAAATTCGGTGAGGTTTTGCCAAAACGCGTTCGAACCCAAAACACGGCCGCGGAACCGAACCCAAAACCAAAACACAAAACCCGAAAAATTTCAAGTGCACATCCCTACTGTATATATAGATTTGCTTATCTTTTATTTTACATTAACATTTCTTAGCAGTCATACCCAGGATTAGAACCCATGACCTGTTACACTGACAGCAGATGCTTTACTGATAGAGCTATTTGCTCCTGTACAGGAAGCATGAGGATTATAAATACATACCTCCCAACTGTCCCGATTTTCGCGGGACAGTCCCGTTTTTTGGGGTCTGTCCCGCTGTTCCCACCGCGGGCCACAGTGTCCCGCGGTGGGGGGGGCAGTTAAGAGGCTCCCTATCACTCGCTGCTCTGCTCAGTTCAGAGCAAAGCAGCGGTGAATAGACGCTGTGCGCATGCGCACAGCATCTATTCCAGTGAGGCAGAGGGACTGGGGCCATGGCCAGCAGCTCACAGAGCGCTGGCCATGCCCCACTGTGACGAAATTTGGAGGCTTGGCCCGCGATAGCGGCATCCCCACGAGGCCACACCCCCTTCACGATAGGCCACACCCCTTTTCGGCACTGGCGCGACTACGCCGCGCAAGGAGTCCCTCTTACAGTAATCCGAAAGTTGGGAGGTATGTAAATATATGAAGTTACATGTAATTGTCAGAGAAGTTACTTCATATAGTTAGAATTCTCAGATTTCCTATACAGGAGCAAATAGCTTCATCAGTAATGTGTCTGCTTCCAGTGTAATAGGTTGCAGTTTCTAATCCTGGTTATGACACTTGAAAAATGTGTATCTACAGTATAATAAAAAGGGTGTGATTTGTAAGGTGCAGGAACCAGTGAGGAAGTCGGCCACTGAAAAGATAGCGGCAGCTATTAATTAACTTAATGATGTCACAGAATGGGAGGAGAGGTGCCCCCTACAGAGCACGAGCCCGGCGGCAGATGACTCCGTTGCCTCCCAGAGTTACGCCTCTGTCTCTGGTCACTGAACTCATACTTGAAGGCAGATTACAGGTGCTGTTAATTAATTAGCCTAGCTTCTGGCTGACAACTGATTGAGGCAAAACCTAGACTGAACCCTCAGTCCTGCTGCTGCTTTGCTAAATCCGGGAAATTCTGAAGTTCCATATTAACCTCACATGGAACTATGCTGTCCCTGCTACACTCCTCCCCGCTTAGTTTCAACCACTCTGGTAAAGCTAAGAACTCACCAGTAGCAGTGCCAGAGTAAGGTCCATATGGACCTGGGGCTGAAATTTATTAAGAGTCTATTGTGTGCCTTGGAAGGAGGTGTGACAAGGGCTGTGGTGGTGTGACTAGTGATGTGACCAGTTTGGTGTGAGTGTGGTATAAATAGGATGTGTGGCCTGTGCCATGAGTGTGGCTATCACCATGGAGGTCATACAGTGGATAGTGCTTACCTTCAACCACTTAATAGTTAACTTCAATAAGAAAAAGCTTGTGACTACCATATAATACAGAGCATCAGTGACCACCATATCATACAGGGAGAATTGCAGTGACCGCCATATAATACAGAAAGCTGTATCAACATGCAAAGAAGTGTGAAAGGGGAGCAAAGATGGGACAAAACAGAGCAGCTGTTGAAAGATTAGAAAATATGGGGCAGTATAGAGTAGACCGGCAACTGAGGGATCCTGGGACACATTTATCAACACAGATGTCACTTACTGACATACACACTGACACACATTCTACATACTGACACAAACACACTTATACAGACACACACCACTTATTGACACAAACACACACACACACACACACACACACACACACACACACCACTGTCACTTACTGACACATACACACTGGCACACCTTACTGACAAACAATTACTGATAAATACATTTATAGACACAGAGACCACTTACTGACAGATACCCCTTTATGGACACAGAAATTGCTTATTGGAACATACATACTTATTGACAGACACCCCTTACTAACACAGATTCCCCTTACTGGCACAAATGCACTGACACAGACACACTTACTGACGCAGACACACTTACTGATACAAATACACTTACTGACACAGACACAGTGTCACAGACACACTTACTGACACAAACAACCTTTACGGACGCAAACATCCTTACTGACACAAACACTCTTACTTACACAGACACACTTACATAAACAGACATCCCTTACCTATACAGACACCCCTTACTGACACAGATTCCACTTACTGACAAACATACTGACAGTCACACTTACTGACACAGGCACTGACAGACTTACTGACACACTTTTTGACACAGATCCCTCTTACTGACACACACACTGACGCAGACACCACTTACTGACACACACACAACACAGATAAACTTACTGACACACACACTTACTGATGCTACTTACTGACAAAGACAACACAGATAAACTTACTGACACAAACAACACTTACTGACAGATACCACTTACTGACAGACACACACACACACACACACACACACACAAAACACAGATAAACTTACTGACACAGACACCACTTAAATATGCGAGAGGAGATCCCAGGGCCTAGTGTTTCCTGCAACTCACCAGGTTTTGCACACCAGCTCTGCTCTGACATTCATAGAGGTAGGGGCGGATTGGTATGGAAAACCAGCCAGGAAAATTTCTGAAGTAGCCCTAAATAGGGGGTAAAATCTATGACGGGGCGGGGGCTGATGGCATATCTAGTTGGGTCTAATGGTACATACAGTAAGGGGCATGTGGAAGTGTGTAATGACAAATATGGACATATGAAGAAGTCTGAATGCATATAAAGGGCATCTGGATGGTCTGATGGCATATAAAAATGTGCTAAAGCTGAGACTTTGCCTCATGACCCACATACCACCCACCCCCTCCACCCCACTACCATCTACTCCAAAACAGCAAATCTCGAAACCAATACAAGATCATACATATTATTTTTAGCATTAACTACAAATTTTGCTCTACATCTTTTTTACAGTCCTGGTGACTGCTCCCTTCTAGCTTCTCTACACTGACATTCCTCACACTCTGGCTCATCCTCTTGTACATCTTCCTGCTCCTTCCCTCTCCTCCATCACTCTACTCCACCCCTCACACTCCGGCCCCTACTCTCCTCCATCACTCTGCTCTTTCCCTCACACTTCGATCCCATCCTCTTCTCCATTATTCTGCTCCTTCCCTCACAATCCGATCCTATGCTCTTCTCCATTACTCTGCTCCTTCCCTCACACTCCGGTCCTTCCTCTTCTCCATCACTCTGCTTCTTCCATCATGCCCATCCTCTATTCCATCACATGCTTCTTCCTTCCCACTCCAATCTCATCCTCTCCTCTATCAACCTTTTCCTTCTCTCACACTCCAGCCCCTCCTCTCCTCCATCACTCTCCTCCGTCTCTCACACTCTTGCCCATCCTCTCCTCCATCACCTGCTCATTCCCTCACACTCCAATCGCATCCTCTCCACCATCACTCTGTTACTTCCCTCACAGTCCGGCCCCTCCTCTTCTCCATCACTCTGCTCTATACCTCCCACTGTGATCCAATTCTCTCCTCTATCACCCTTTCTCACACTCCAGCCCCTCCTCTTCTCCATAACTCTACTCTATCCCTCACCCTACAGCCCCTACTCTTCTTCATCACCTGCTGCTTCCATCACACTCCAGCCCCTCTCTCCTCCATCATTCGGCGCCTTCCCTCACACTCTGACCCCTTCTCTCCTCCATTACTCTGCTCCTTCCCTAACACTCCGATCCCATCCTCTCTTCCATCACCTGCTCTTTTCCTTCCACTCCAATCTCATCCTCTCCTATATCAAGCTTTTTCTTCCCTCACACTCCAGACCCTCCTCTGTTCCATCACACTGCTCCATCTCTCACGCTCTGCCCCATCCTTTCTTCCATCACCCTAACACTCAGGCCCCTCATCTCCACCATCACTTTGCTCTTTTCCTCACACTCCGATCCCATCCTGACATGTTTATTTAACTTATGCAAACTATCCCCTTGAACTTCCTGTCCCCTCCTCTATAATATAATTATTTAACTTATGCCCCCTGTCCAGTTACATTATGTATGTACTGAAGTTCTTACACCACCCCACCACCTACCTTGCTCTTCTGCTGTCCTGTTACATTTATTATGTGCTGCTACACCAGACAGGGTAATGGTAAAAAGGTAAAGTAGTATTAGTAGTAATATAGGGTTGGGATCGGGTGACCGGCGGTCGGTATCCCTGCGGTCAGCATACCGACGCCAGAATCCTGGGTGCCAGATTTCCAGCAGTGGGTGAGCGCAACGAAACCCCTTCCAGGCTCGCCACACTGCGGGTATGTTGGCTCGCTGCACTCACCACGGGTTCTATTCCCACTCAATGGGTGTCCTGGACACCAACAAGAGGAATAGTCCTGGGCCCCCTGCTGGCATTCTGGCAGCCATGATACTGGATCCCAACCGCCAGGATCATAACTACACCCCACATTATAGGATAATCTAAGTAACGTACTATATGATTTTCTTATCATAGCTACAAATCAAACTAATAAACAAAATAAAACTCTGCATTGAAAGCTGACAATTTTGAATACTGATTTCTCCATTTAATCTGGTAAAAACCCATAAAATCAGCCGTCTGTTCTTACAATTGACCTTTTTCTGATTACAAATGTTTTTAATACTATCTTGTAGCTGGGCGAAGTCACACAGCAAACCCAACATAATATGCCTTATTTACATACACTTAATACAGAAATATTGTGGAAAGCAGAACAAATTGAGTTAGTCCATTAACCCTGTATCATCAGTTCAACGTCTCAGCGGAAATTGCTGATATTTATAACAGGGCTGAAAGCAGAAGATTGTGTATCTGCTTCATAAACTGCAGGCTGAGAGATAATGTGTACACTGGCTACACAGGCAGCAGAGTGGAAGGAGTCTGAGGAATATTTGCAAGGACGCAGGTAAAACATTTCTGTTTTTTGAAAAGCTATTTCCCATTTAGTTGCTCAGTGACTTTGCTCAATATATTCAAAAAGGTTTATGATACTGTATCTAGGCTTAATGTATAACACTAAGCAGGCGTAAATAAAAAGAAAGTAAGATTTGGTTACATCTACTGTAAGTGCCTGCGTGTCTTTTTAAAATTAATTTAAAAAAAATGAATAAACTGTGTCAAAATGTTGGGTGGCCCAAGTTTGCTGGGGTATGCAATTACATAACAGTAGGATTCTTTATATGGTCATTTGTCACCACTGGAAAGTAATTGTCGTGCAATATCCGGTAATGTAGGCAATACTGTAACATACCTCCCAACATGACCCTCTCCAGGAGGGACACAGTGTTCTGCTCCTGGACTTTTCTCTTAATTTATGATTGCCATCACCTGTGCTGAAACACCTTTCTTATCCATTAACCTGTTCAACACAGGTGACGGCAATCTTAAATTAAAAGTCCAGAAGCAGAGCATTGTGTCCCTCCTGGAGAGGGTCATTTTGGGAGGTATGCTGTAATAGTGACATAACTGAGCAGTTATTGAAACATCATCAGCATTGCAGACGTAGATATAGTGGTTTATTCAGAGTTGTTAGCAAACCAAAAAAGCACAATAATGGACAAAACCATGTTCCATGTTGCACTGCAGGTGGGGCAGATGTAACGTGCAGAGAGATTAAGATTTGGGTGGATTACATTGTTTCTGTGCAGGGTAAATACTGGCTGCTTTATTTTTACACTGACATTTAGATTTCAGTAAAAAAAAAAACCCACACCCAAATCTAACTCTCTCTGCACATGTTACATCTATCCCACCAGCAGTGCAACATGGTTTTGTCCACTAATGTGCTTTATTTGGTTTAAACTCTGACAACCCCCATAGTGCAGCCACCCTAAATTGCACTCAGCATTGAGGATGGTCTGCAAGCAAAGCTGGACCTAGACTGTGGAAATGTCTCCATAGGGTCCACAGCTGGGTTTGTTTGCCAATAGAGCTGTAACAGAGTACAATGGACTAGTAGGCAGGAATATTGATATATTGAGATTGATTTATTGGCGTCTCTTTTATTACTGTTTGTCAGCAGATGTAAAATATTCCCATTGTTTAATGATTAACAAAAATCCTGCATGCTATCTAATAATACATTTGTATAGTAGTTGATCATTTGTAGCCTTTTAATCGCTAATACAGTATATTCTCTATAAGAAATAATGTACTGTACTGGACATGACCAGAAAATGTGATATATAGTCCCTACACATCCACAATTCTTCCAGCAATAGTGGGAAGTCGCAGGCCATATGCTGTGTTGCCGCTGTGTTGTGAAGTACGCCCTTTGACACAGTTTATAAAACATCTCAGAGCATTGGCGTTGCTATCATGAGTGCAATGTGTGTTGTGCACATGGGCCCCTGGGTTCAGGGGGAGCCCACACCGCACACATTGCACCCAGATTTTAGTACTCATCTCTCCAGAGTCCAGAATCAGGCGCTGCAGCTGCATCCGTTTTGCAAAAATCCACTTCAAAATGGCCGCCGCGCATGTGCAGTTTGAATTTTGTCTCCGGAACATGGCAGGTGCCATGTTTCTGGAGACCTGCGCATGCACTGTAGGCTCCAGCACAATGTTGGAGCCCACGGCGCCGTGGAGAGGATGGAACCCACCCGGAGTCTGCACACGGGCCCCCTCTTTGCTTAAGACGCCCCTGTCTCAGAGTGACTCAGACATTTGGACATTTTGAAACAAGTGTAAGATATAGAGACCCGTTCATCTTCTTCAAGTGTTCTCAATAAATCATTTTCCCATTTAATATATGCCGGTAATTTCCCTTTTTTATATTTCATCACTATGTACTGATACCACCTCCTCTGTGCTTGTGGGAAGTCAGTCTAGAGTACAATAACTTAGGAAAGAGGGGGATACTGTGCTGTTTACTAAAATAGGTAATCAGCCAGTTCCATAGCTGAAGGTATTTATAGGAGTCTTGTTTAGGAATATTATTTAAATTGTGTTTGAAGTTGGGAAAATTACACTTTCTGCTGGAAAAATATCTTTTAGTTTAGGGAGGCCGTTTTCCCTTATAGAAGATGTGTTGAAAGTGACTGTTCCTGCTGACCCCGTTGTTGCACTATTTCATCATTCCCCACAGCAGCTTCTAAATTGTGATGCCTACCTTTTAGGGTACATTTTAATCTCTACTAAAGCTGCTATCGCACAAATGTGGAAATCAGCCTCTGTGCCCTGTATTCATTTAATTGTGAAAAAAATCCACAAACATTACCTATTTGAAACAGCCAATTGTAAATACTTTTCATCGCCCTCTTCAATACATATGAAGTGGTTTCAGTGGAGTGAATATAGGGGGTCATTCTGAGTTGTTCGCTCGTTGCCGATTTTCGCAACGGAGCGATTAATGCGAAAATGTGCATGCCCATGGTACGCAGTGCGCATGCGCTATGTATTTCTCTGACGTCCTAGTGGATGCTGGGTACTCCGTAAGGACCATTGGGTATAGACGGGCTCCGCAGGAGACTGGGCACTCTTAAAAGAAAGATTAGGTACTATATCTGGTGTGCACTGGCTCCTCCCTCTATGCCCCTCCTCCAGACCTCAGTTAGGGAAACTGTGCCCGGAAGAGCTGACATTACTAGGAAAGGATTTGGAATCCAGGGTAAGACTCATACCAGCCACACCAATCACACCGTACAACTCGTGATAACTATACCCAGTTAACAGTATGAACAATAACTGAGCCTCTCTCAACCGATGGCTCATACAATAACCCTTTAGTTAAGCAATAACTATATACATGTATTGCAGAGAGTCCGCACTTGGGACGGGCTCCCAGTATCCACTACGGACTACGAGAAATAGAATTACCGGTGAGTAAATTCTTATTTTCTCTGACGTCCTAGTGGATGCTGGGTACTCCGCAAGGACCATGGGGATTATACCAAAGCTCCCAAACGGGCGGGAGAGTACGGATGACTCTGCAGCACCGAATGAGCAAACTCAAGGTCCTCCTCAGCCAGGGTATCAAACTTGTAGAATTTTGCAAAAGTGTTTGAACCCGACCAAGTAGCAGCTCGACAAACTTGTAAAGCCGAGACCCCTCGGGCAGCCGCCCAAGAAGAGCCCACCTTCCTCGTGGAATGGGCTTTTACTGATTTAGGATGCGGCAGTCCAGCCGCAGAATGTGCAAGCTGAATCGTGCTACAGATCCAGCGAGCAATAGTCTGCTTTGAAACAGGAGCACCCAGCTTGTTAGGTGCATGCAGGATAAATAGCGAATCAGTTTTTCTGACTCTAGCCGTCCTGGAAACATAAAGTTTCAGGGCCCGGACTACGTCCAGCAACTTGGAATCCTCCAAGTCCCTAGTAGCCGCAGGCACCACAATAGGTTGGTTCAAATTAATTAAACGTTAAGCGTTCAAAAACCGACGAGTAAACAAGTTTTTGGGTTAGCGCAACAGGCGCAACTACATCTTATCAAAACGGACATAAGACTTATAGGAGGCAGACTTCCAACGGCCCCTCACCCGAACAGCCGCCGGGGAGCAGCCCGTAGTCGCGGCATGCGTAGCCACCCCAAACCGAAAGGAATGGGTACCCAAGTCCGCCCCCCGCAAGCCTAGTGCCTCCAACATTTCTTAAACACTGCAGCAAATTGGAACTTATTCAGCGGGCCAGCGTGCGCATGCACTAGCAACTGGTCGCCACCCGAAGGCCTCCACCGGAGATACTCCAGCGGGCAAGCACTCCATCCTCCCGGGCCTCCAAGGACACCCAGCGACCCCGACCTGGTGATCTGTCTTGGACCGCACAATCCTACAGAGCAACGGGCAATCCTGCAGGCGCACATTCCTGTAAAGCATGCCGGACTCACGGTATGCCTTACTGCATGCCCCTAACTCGCTCACTCTGCAAGCCCCAAAGAAAGCTAGGGCCATACACAACTAACAAAGGGACCACCTCGAACACTGATGTCGCAATTCGATGCAGCACAGCTGCAAAGTCACGGGTCTGCGGGAGTTCGCGGGCGCCGGTCGCATCCTAGCTCATCCTTTAAGTGCTCTGGAAAGGACAAAAAACCCGGGGGTCCGTCATCCCGTGGACCCGAAAGTGACAGGAAAATTGCCCGCAAGGGCAGAAGACATGCCCGCTTTTGACCCCCCCTTAGATAAGGCTCCCAAACACAGGCCATCAACACGTCCGCCGGGAACTCCCCCGCCACACCTTACCTACTTATAAAGGCCGACCAAATACGCCAGGCCGCATCCTATGCCCTGAGCGTGGAAGGAGCCAACGCACACTTGGCCAGAGCAGCTAACCCGACTCGACAACCCGCCAGACAGAAAGCGGGCACGGTAAACCCTCCGCTGCCGTTCCCGGAACCAACGCCCGGAATTTATCAAACTGGAACCGAGACAATGCACGCGCAACTCCGTTGTCGGTTCCGGGAACGTGACGGGCACCGAAATTAATATTGGACCGCAAGCAAACCAGCCCCAGATGTCGCAAAAACCGCAAAGCCTGTGGAGAAGAAGAACGCTGATTATTGCTAGCGTGCACCCCTCTCAAATTGTCGCAACGGAACGATATGTCCCGATTCGAGACTGGCAGGCCCACAATTCCAGGGCAACTATGAACGGGAACCACTCCAGCAAGGAGGTTCTCGGCGAAACTCCGTGACACCCAAGAGGACGGCCAAGCATCAGCGCACCACGACCCGGCAAAAAATGCCCCAAAGCCATGGCTGCTTGAGGCATAGGTGAACACTGGAGCCAACCGTTGGAACAACAAGGGGGGTGGGCATAAAAACCGCCCCGTTGAAGGACACCAGAGAAGAAAACCAAACTCGCAACTCATCCCTGATCTCGCGGGAGAGGAACACAGTATGATGCTGCCCGACCGTACCCGCTGTGGCCCGTTAAGTTTGCGACAGAAAACCCTACCGGCACGCAAAGTTGAAGGAACCCAGCAACGACTGTATCTGCTTAAAACGAACCCTGCGCCTGCCCAAACAATCGTGAATTAAATCCAAAAGCTTACGCACTTTATCCTCAGGGAGGAGACAGCAACCCGCCGCTGTATCTATTTCAATTCTCAACTAGCTAAGACAACGACAGGGGCCCTCCCACCTGTCCAGCGCGACGGGAACCCCCAAACTTTCGACCCGGGACCTGGCAACCGACAGAATATCGCCCCAGACCGAAATGCCCCTTGGGCCCCCAAGAGAGAATCGTCCCGTTAGTGAGCCACCCCGGGGTGACCGGAGGCGGCCTGGACGGACCTCAAAATAGGCGCAGGAGCCTGAACAGCCCACGGGGAGACACCGATCCACATAAAAACTCTGCCCCCACTTTGCAAACCCGAAACCGCAGGGAATACGGGTGCCGGGGAAGGAGCTGAAAAGCCGCTTCCACATCTAATTTTGCCAAACAGGCCCCCCGGACCACCGTCCTGAACCCAGCGCAGAGCCTCATCAAAGGACTGATAACGCCCCTGCACACGGCCTCGGGAGTGGAGTCCGTAACCGAACGCCAGGAGTATGCGATAAGTGCTGCATCAGGCGGCCCTTGCCCGGGCCGTCTTGGTCACCCCCCCATGGGGGAGATGCCCAAGGAGGGCAGAGGGGGAAAGGCGTAGGGCCCACACATGCGCCCCACGCCGATCTCCGCGTCCTCTTTACGCCGGACCACATGCGGGAATTCGCGAGCCGCCTTCCAATACCGGCGCGCCACCACGTGCACCGAATCTAAAATGGGCTGGCGAAAACCATGACTAAAACCCTCCAAAAGGAAAAAACGCTGCCGACTTGTAGGGGTATAAACGAAGCCAGCGGCGCAATTCGGGAACCCGAATATGGGAGGGAGCCTTACTTACCAACCCCCCCGGCCTCGGCAGGAGCGGAGGGCTTACCGCTCGCCGACGAGGTGCAATCCCTTGCCGGTTGACCGGCCCCGCGCAACTTGCACGCGTGGCGAAACGACAATCTACACTCCTAGTGCCTTTCCCTTCGCTGTGGCAAAACCCTGGCCGTTCTTCGAGGAGCGGGAACCCGAAACACCGGACGCCACTGGCATTTTGACCGCGGCGTCCGCCGTGGGCTTGACCTGCTGCGTGACCTCCAACCAACCTCGACATACTGGAAACCCGCGGGCAGAATGGGGCCGCCAACCCGATTACGCAGGAATCTCCCGTCGCAATCATGCCAAGCGGCGCCCTTGAACTTCAAGCACATGTCATGCACCAGAAAGAGATATTTAACCAAGGTGGGATACTCTGCGGGCCGCAATTCGGTGTAGCAGCCGTGAAAACCGAGAAACCACGTACCCACAGGTGAACCGTACGGAAAGCATTGTCCCCAATGCCCCCCGTTTTCTTAGCTGCGTCAAAAGTCTGCCGCGTCTCATCCGTAAGTGTGAAGACGTATACGTACTTCCCTTTCCTGATTGTCTCCCGCAATCGCTTGCGAACACCCCGCGTAACGGCCGTATTGGCGCAACGCACCAGTACCGGATAACTGGGGGGCTAGAGAGAACCGATGTCGCCGGCGCCATCCGCGCTGCCTTCGCCACGCGCCGCGCAATAAGACTAGCAAGTTTACGCGGGCACCGAGGGGAACCTGAAGAAACACTACTAGAAGAGGTGGAAAGTGCTATAATAACATGAGAAGGAAATCGCATGCTCACCAGCTCCTGAAGGACCCGGAACGGCGTCATCTGCCTCACCCGCCTCCGGTTGGGGCGGAACATCCCCCGTCGGTGCCACGGCCGCCACGCTTCCCGAGCTCCGGCCCCTCCGTGTTGAAGACCCCGATGTCCCCGAACTCGCCATCATCTGAGCGGAGGAAAAATAAGGGACAACAGGTGCAGGATAAACCTGCGCATTGACAACAATGGGGGAAACATGCGGGGGCACAGCAGCCTTGCTCGATGGCGGGAGAGCAGCGGCGGGTGGGGGCAACCCGCTGATGGGAAAGGACCGCCGCGGGAGATGGCCGGACCGGCCGCCGGCGCAAACTAGCTGTAGTACGCAGGAAGCCACGTGGGAGAGGGGAAGCGGCCAGTAGAACCAGGAAACACTGCAGAAACGGGGGGCCTGCGAGGGGGGGGTGCCCAAACTGGGCCAATGCGGTCGGAGAGGCCGGGTAAAACCTGAGATACGGGCCCGCACATGCCGGGGACGGGAGTGCAACCCTGGGGCAGCTGCCCGACCGCGTGGGCAGGGCCCCGGCGACCGAATTGGCGAAACCTGCCGTAAATGCAGCGCAGCGGAAACTGGGGGCCCAGCGGATATAGCCCATGAGGACGGGGGGCGCCTGCGCGACGGGCCAGGGGAGGCCACCGGGGACCACTGACCCCTTGCTAACCCCAGGGAGGAGAAAAGGACGGAGGAGGGCCGGGAAAGTGTAACGCAGCGGGGGGAATGGGGGCCGGGCGGAAGAGCCCCTGCCGTGGCCACCCACCCCGGGGACCCCCTAACTGGCGGCGTGGACGGGGCGGCAATACCCCTGACAGTGCCGCTGCCCACCCCATCCGAGCCAGCGCTATAACCGCTGTGCGAAAGGCCAGCAACCTGACCCCATTAACCCAAGCGGGGGCACAGGGAAAACTTGCTGCCCCGCATTACACTGACTCCCAGCGGTGGCGGCCCCCCCTCCCCCCGCAGCCCGCCCGCGAACGCCGGGCAGCACGTGGGCGCCGGCGCCGCCGGCCGGAGCCGTCAGGGTGAAGAGACGGGGGGGCGCAGGCGAACCCACTCGCCGGGGCCGCCCACGCCCGGAGCTCAGTCGGGACCTAAACCGTCACGGCCAGGGCAGTACGTTCCCCGGCCGGACGAAAGGAAGCAGCAGCAGCGGCGGCACGGGCCGAAGTGGCCCGGCCCCGTCGCGAACCCATGGTCGCGGGGACCAACCTGGGGGACGCTGCGCATGGGGAATGGGACAGCTGGGGATACTGGCATAGCAGCGGCGCCGGGAGGGGGGGGGGAGGACCCGCGGGGCCGTGGCATGCTGGGGTGGGGGAGACAAACAGGGGAATGAAATGGTTTAAGCAAACAGGGGAAGGGTGTACCATGGAAACTGAACCATACCAATGAAGGAAAAGAGAAGAGAGAAAAAAAAAAAGAAAAACTAACACCACAATGTCACTTATCTGATAACAAGTCCTCAGCCTTCCTGGGCCATACAATAAATGGCAAGAGGAAGTCCTGAGGCACATGACACTGCCCTATATACTATCCTGAGACCAACCCCTTAAAGCTTGACGGACAACTCTCTGATCCTATAGGGAAAAAAACCACCGGAAACATGATCTGCCTAGCAACTGCTTAGTCATAAACAACCAATCACCAAAAGTTGCGCTCTTATATGGCCTCAGGCTTATGCAGCCTTCAACTAATCTAAATACTCATCCGTTATGGATGAGGATTATTTTAATAAAACCATTTCTTCTTCTTTTCTAAGCAGGAAAACCAGAAAACTTAATGAGCGGTGTAAACAATTGAAATTGCCTCCCATTGAAAGATGTATTTCAAAGTTTTTTGGTATAGTAATCCACCTGAGGAAAAATGCATAATGTGGTGTATGGATAATTCAGATTATTACACAAAAAATATCCAATACAACAATATCACTAATTGTTACGGAAGGTATTAGGTACTACTCATGCTTGGGTATAAACAAAGATACCCTCAGTGAGTAACAACATGCCAATGATCCCTATACCAGTTACATTTGAATAAAATAATCAAAATTAATATTCTAAATTATTGCAATAATTGTAAATTTAATACATGTGGACAGAAAGTTACAGATGCTTATAGAAGGACAAAACCACCATTAATAATATTAGCTCCAAACATAATAAAACGTATCCCATTTTGTTTCAGTGAAACAGCACGTCATTCAGAAAATTCCAAACCAAGGGGCAGATGTATTAAGCCTGGAGAAGTGATAAAGCAGTGATAAGTGTAAGGTGATAACGCACCAGCCAATCATTACAGTTTGAAAACTGACAGTTAGGAGATGATTGGCTGGTGCATTATCACCTTCCACTTATTACTGCTTTATCCCTTCTCCAGACTTAATACATCTGCCTCCAAATTTGGACATCATCAGGACTCTATACTGTCCCAATTCAGGATCACCATACACAGATAGAAAAGGTTAATTTAATAAAATTAAAATAAAACTTATTACAGTATACAAACCTTATGCTCCTAAATGTGCTAAATATTGTGAGTTAGATATAAAAAGTGTGGAGTGCATAGCATGTTCAATACATTTCTATAGTGCAGCACTTAACTATACTTTACCCAGGGGGTCATTCCGAGTTGATCGCTAGCTGCCGTTGTTCGCAGCGTAGCAATCAGGCTAAAAATCGGCATTTCTGCGCATGCGTAAGGCCCGCAGTACGCACGCGCAAAGTATTTTCACACAAAACGATGTAATTTTACACAAGGGCGAGCAACGCTTTTCTGTCGCTCTGCTGATCGTTGAGTGATTGACAGGAAGTGGGTGTTTCTGGGAGGTACAGATGTAGCCACCTTTATCTTGAGTGGCTGAGGCGTTTGTCCCGATCGAGCATACGCAGCGTACTGGGGCGTAGGGAGGCGCGCCTAGTCACAGAGAGTCTATCTAATCGCACGGAGACAGACATTTGGCGTTTGGCGTTACCTTTACGTGTAATACCTGCGATCATCCACCAGATGTCGCTTTTTACAATCACCACTGCGCATGCGTGTGGGCTCCCGTAAAATATAATACTGAAATACTGTATACTGTATAGTAAGGACTACTTTACTAGTGCGTCTTGTTACGTTGAATCCCGCAGACAAAGCAACGTAAAACCAGTAGTGTACACTGACACAAATGGACGTGTTAGAAGTTCATTATTGCCTAATGATATTAGGAATATTGTACAGTATGTTAGCATCCTAATCCCGTAGCCATTATGGCTTAATCAAAACTAATGGATTTATTCATCTGTCTGCGGCGAAGTGGTGAAGTGTTCCGCTTCCTATACTCAGAGTCCCGTGTTCGATTCCTAAAGTACTGTACAGTACGAACGCATGTTAGTTTTTTCCAGACACTTTATAATTTTTTTTATTCACATAAACAAGGGCAAAGCAGCAGGAGCAGATGTACTTTAAGGTTCTATGCACCATACGGTACACATACAATTCTGTAGCAGGACAGACTCAATCGAAATGGCTACTGCCTGTGACTCCTTGCCCCATGGAGGCCCTCAGCTATGGAGCGAGTGATGACATAGATTTTGCAGACAACGGGGCAGTGCTGAAGGTGCGTCACAATCCCCTCGCTAAAATACATAGGGGCGATAGGAATAAGCGAGGTCTATGCACATTACGGTACACCGGACTTGATCGCACTACGGAGCAATGCTGAAGGAGCGTCACAAACCCCTCACTAAAATACATGGGGGCGATAGGAATAAGCGAGGTCTATACACATTACGGTACACCGGACTTGATCGCATAGCATACTGTCAAAATGGCCGTCGCCCCTGAACCCCCACCACGTGGCAGGAAGCGCTCGGAGATGGAGTGAGAGATAGCAGTAGTCTTGAAGGCTATGGGGCAATGCTGAAGGAGCGTCACAATCCCCTCGCTAAAATACACAGAGGCGACAGGGATAAGCGAGGTCTATCATTACGGTACACCGGACTCGATCGCATAGCACACTGTCAAAATGGCCGTCGCCCCTGAACCCCCACCACGTAACAGGCAGCGCTCGGAGATGGAGTGAGAGATAGCAGTAGTCTTGAAGGCTACGGGGCAATGCTGAAGGAGCGTCACAATCCCCTTGCTAAAATAACAGTACACAGAGGCAATGAGGTCCCGAAGAATGATCAAATAATAAATGATGTATAATGTACAGTATACAGACCCAAAACAGGGAGCTTAAGCAACAGTACAGTAAGTCAGCGGCCAAGTCCCCTAAGTAGGGAGTATATGCAATTGCGGTCGAATTGCCACAAAAGTCGAAAAACGGGGCATTTTCGACAATTCAATACAGTACTTTTTGACCAAAAAACAGACGTTTCAGATTCGACTTTTTGCAATTCGACATTTTTAAAATTCGACATGTCTGCAGTGGTAAAAATGCGGCTTTTTGACAATTCAATTGAAGAATGTCGATTCGACAACAGTGCTTTTCAACAGTAATTTCGTCAATTTAATTTCGCCTCACTTTGCTGGCGGAATCTAATAAAAAATGTAAAAAAAAAAAATTGTGTGTTTTTTTTACTGCTAATAGCATATCTATTTATATTAGAAGGGATATGTACTTGGGGGGTCATTCCGAGTTGTGCGCTCGCAAGCCGATTTTAGCAGCATTGCACACGCTAAGCCGCCGCCTACTGGGAGTGAATCTTAGCTTCTTAAATTTGCAAACGAAAGATTCGCAATATTGCGATAAGACATCTCTGTGCAGTTTCTGAGTAACTCGAGACTTACTCGGCATCTGCGATCAGTTCAGCGCTTGTCGTTCCAGGTTTGACGTCACAAACACACCCAGCGTTCGCCCAGACACTCCTCCGTTTCTCCAGCCACTCCCGCGTTTTTCCCAGAAACTGTAGCGTTTTTTCACACACACCCATAAAACGGCCAGTTTCCGCCGAGAAACACCCACTTCCTGTCAATCACACTCCGATCACCTGAACGATGAAAAAGCCGTGAGTAAAATACCTAACTGTATAGCAAATTTACTTGGTGCAGTCGCAGTGCGGACATTGCGCATGCGCACTAAGCGGAAAATCGCTGCGATGCGAAGAAATTTACCGAGCGAACAACTCGGAATGACCCCCCTGGTTTGTCTATTAGGAGACACAAGTATTATTTATATATTTTTTTAAAGAATAATTTTTTTTGAACTGACTAAAATAGAGAGAGCATGGTTTTCAGTGGGAAGGGGTGGGAATGGGTTAAAATCATGAAAAAAAATTGCGTGGGGTCCCCCCTCCTAAGCATAACCAGCCTCGGGCTCTTTGAGTCGGTCCTGGTTGTAAAAATAAGGGGGGGAAATTGACAGGGAATCCCCCATATTTTTAACACAAGCACCGGGCTCCACTAGCTGGAGAGATAATGCCACAGCCGGGGGACACTTTTATACTGGTCCCTGTGGCCCTGGCATTAAATCCCCAACTAGTTACCCCTGGCCGGGGTACCCTGGAGGAGTGGGGACCCCTTAAATCAAGGGGTCCCCCCTTCAGCCACCCAAGGGCCAGGGGTGAAGCCCGAGGCTGTCCCTTGGGTGGCTGAAGGGGGGACGTATGAAATGCATTACGTCTTTTGTCCCCCGTATTTTTTGCACCAGGACCGGACGCAGAGCCTGGTGCTGGTTCTAAAAATACGGGTGATCCCCTGTCAATTGTTTCCCTGTATTTTTACAACCAGGACCGGCTCAAAGAGCCCGAGGCTGGTTATGCTTAGGAGGGGGGACCCCACGCATTTTTTTTCGGGGTTTTTTAAAAACTTTTATGCCGTCCAAAAAGTCGAATCCAGGATGCACATATCTGTCAATTGGTCCGTTTTTCGACAGAGGGACTGTCGAATCCGTTTTTTATTGAATATGTTGAATTCCGGCCCCGGGGGCCGGAATTCGACTGTCGAATTGTGTCGAATTTAAAAACACAATTGCATATACCATGTGACATGAGCTTGTGTACAGTATCTGTCATGAGGTGTTTTTTTCACTGACACTATTATTTTTTTTTATTGTAATATACAGAGGCGGCAAACTAGCCAAACGGGAATAATCAGCTTCTGCTGAATAAAATGAGATGCTACAGTACATGCCTATATTCTGTGTGTGACTGCGGCTCTATGAAATGAAATCTGAAAATTTAAATATGAAATGCATTACTAATGTGCGGCATTATGTGTATAAGGTGTGCTACAATATTTTCTGGCGTAACATAAGGAAAGGTCCTCAGGACCCCACACAGTGCATGTTTTGCAGGTAAACCAGCAAGTGCACAGGTGTACTATATTAATTACTCACTGACACATTTTAAAAGGTCCATACAGTGGGTGGAGCTAATTATTTCACTTGTGATTCTGTGAGACCTGCAAAACATGCACTGTGTGGGGTCCTGAGGACTGAGTTTGAGAACCTGCGGTCTAATGTAAATAAAGATCAATGTGGTGGGGTGTAATGTGAATTAGGGGCAATACTGTTAGGAGTAATGTGGTACTATCATATGATGTAACGAGAATAAGAGACACTACTGCATGATATAATGTGAATAAAATTGCAGTACTGTGTTGTGTCATTTCATCTGGGGGTATTATTGTGTTACCATGCCCCTTCCCAGCAAGAACATGCACTGTTTTCGGCTGGCACTAAATGTGCACATTGTTCCTATTTAAATTATAGGGGGTAGGAGCGCCAAAATGGGTGATGGTGCTAGGAAAGGGGTGCAGGGTTAGAGGCGGAACTAGCATCTGTGCAAGAGGGCATCAGCCAAAATCTAGCCTAGGGCATCATGTTGGTCAGGTATGGCTCTGATAATACTGTATACTGTACTCTTACTGTACTTTGCATTCAATAGAGATACTGTTTGCACACAGGTTTTACATGAATCATTGGCAATGCTGCAGGAGTGTCTCATTAGGCTATCTAAAATATACCACGACTATGGGTGGGGATACAGTAGGTAAGCTCTGTCACCATAAGCTGTCTGCTGTGTATAGCAGATTTCCACCTGGGATGCATTTGTGTATTTGTAATAAGAAAAAAACATTTTACTGTACATTTAGTGGATACAGTATTTCTCCCCATAACGTCACATCATACTGTACAGTTACCCCCATGTACTGTACCGTACCATACTGTATAATGGAATATTTATTGGAAAAAAAATCAATATTAATGTAAAAAAAAGTATTTATTACAACATCCAATTGCATGTACTGTACTGATCAAAATGTACAGTACTCTTATTCAGGACTTATAAAACAGAAAATAACTGTTCATACACATCAATAACATTACTACTGTATAATATTCTACATTAGTTTATGCAATAATCAGACAAAGGCAATTTTATGAACATTTTTAATAATGCACCAATTTACATTTTAAACAGAAAATACAGTACAGAACTACATATTTGTGGCTTGACCATTTCTTTCGACTATAACAGGTAATACTTTATACAGGTGATTCATATAATTATTACAATGTTCAGGTGTGAGTACTTCTAGCCAACATTTCTTTATCCCATCCAACAGCTGCTGTTTTGTTGTTGGCTTCGCAACACTCCTAATGTACCGCTTCAATTGAGCCCACACTAATTCAATTGGATTCATGTCTGGTGATCTATAAAAAAAAAAAAAAAAAAAAGAGTATAGAAAAAAAGTTAGTCAATTAATGACATTACATAGAGAAAATTAAACATACGTTATTGTACTGTTTATTAAACCAAAAAATATATTTACAGTACTAGAGTGCTATCCAAAATCTTACTTGTACACTATTGAAAGAATACTCACTCTGGTGGTGTGCGTTCCCAATTCCTACCTTTCTCTTCCATAAATATGGCTGAGGCTGAGTGTTTAGGATCATTGTCTTGGAATAACCTATGGTGAGTTGGGTAATATTTATTCACAAATGGCACCATACATCCCTCTACTATTGTTTCTTGGAAAAATTTCTTATCCATGATCCCTACAGAAATAAAAAAAATGTTGTTGATTAATAAGCAACTAATTTTATTGTGCAGTTACATGTACTCTACAGTACAGCATGTATTTTTACAGAACACAGGCACAGAATAAAGTATAGTACTGTACCTTCGAAAAATAATAGGGGACCAGCTCCTAATCGTGTTATGCCTCCCCATACATGGACTTTCAATGGATGCTTTGGGCGTGGTTTTAATGAGATATGGTTACGTTTCCGGAATGACATTCTGGAGAACCGCTCAAGGGCAACAGACGATTCATCTGTGAAAATGACATCATGAAATGTTTTACCACTCTCAATCCATCGCCGTGCCTGTTCCACTCTCTTTTCTTTATTCACATCTCTTATCATGGGAGATATCCTGTGAAGAGCCAAAAATAATGAAATCAGATACAGTAATGAAATTACTGATTTACAGATTACTGTATATACAGTAGACTGTATGTGCAGTTTACTGTATTATATACCTACTGTATACATTAAACTGTACATACATTACAGTATATACAGAGTAATATATATAGGACAGGGGGGTGGGACTATATAAATCACTATGTACACTACTGTATTTGACAATACTTACCAGCTTGGCGGCGCCTATCCCGCCTCCTGTGCCGTCGTGCTCCCAGCCCTGTAAAAATATATATACAGTATAATGGCAGCATACTGTACAGCCAATGAAATTCAACATTGACAGCATCTTTATGACATCACAATGAATGGAATTGTTCATTCTAGTACCCTGCACCTAATCACTCAGGATGGCATAGTGTACTGTACTGTCTTCAAAACTTAAGGGGCACATTTCTAAATGTGACATACAGTACACTTACAGTATCGCTACAGTACAGTAGGTCCAGGGTATTAGAACACTACCGTTATAGACATTGTAACACACATTAGCATTGCCCTTATAAACATTATGACACACACCAGCATGCAGCCCTCCCACCCTTAACCATCTCAGTACTGTTCATTATAGTATAAAATAAGAATTTACTCACCGGTAATTCTATTTCTCGTAGTCCGTAGTGGATGCTGGGGACTCCGTAAGGACCATGGAGAATAGACGGGCTCCGCAGGAGACTGGGCACTCTAAAAGAAAGATTAGGTACTATCTGGTGTGCACTGGCTCCTCCCTCTATGCCCCTCCTCCAGACCTCAGTTAGGGAAACTGTGCCCGGAAGAGCTGACACTACAAGGAAAGGATTTGGAATCCAGGGTAAGACTCATACCAGCCACACCAATCACACCATATAACTTGTGATAACCATACCCAGTTAACAGTATGAACAACAACTGAGCCTCAATCAACAGATGGCTCATAACAATAACCCTTTAATAAGCAATAACTATATACACGTATTGCAGAAGAAGTCCGCACTTGGGACGGGCGCCCAGCATCCACTACGGACTACGAGAAATAGAATTACTGGTGAGTAAATTCTTATTTTCTCTGACGTCCTAGTGGATGCTGGGGACTCCGAAAGGACCATGGGGATTATACCAAAGCTCCCAAACGGGCGGGAGAGTGCGGACGACTCTGCAGCACCGAATGAGCAAACTCAAGGTCCTCCTCAGCCAGGGTATCAAACTTGTAGAACTTAGCAAATGTGTTTGAACCCGACCAAGTAGCAGCTCGGCAAAGCTGTAAAGCCGAGACCCCTCGGGCAGCCGCCCAAGAAGAGCCCACCTTCCTTGTGGAATGGGCTTTTACTGATTTTGGATGCGGCAATCCAGCCACAGAGTGAGCCAGCTGAATCGTGCTACAGATTCAGTGAGCAATAGTCTGCTTCGAAGCAGGAGCGCCAACCTTGTTGGCTGCATACAGAATAAACAGCTAGTCAGACTTTCTGACTCCCGCCGTTCTGGAAACATAAATTTTCAAAGCCCTGACTACGTCCAGCAACTTAGAATCCTCCAAGTCCCTAGTAGCCGCAGGCACCACAATCGGTTGGTTCAAATAAAACGATGATACCACCTTAGGGAGAAATTGGGGACGAGTCCATATGGAAGATCAGATAGGGGCTTTTACATGACAAAGCCGCCAATTCTGACACACGCCTAGCCGAAGCTAAGGCCAATAGCGTGACCACTTTCCACGTGAGATATTTTAGCTCCACGGTCTTAAGTGGCTCAAACCAGTGGGATTTCAGGAAATCCAACACAACGTTAAGATCCCAAGGTGCCACTGGTGGCACAAAAGGAGGCTGAATATGCAGCACTCCCTTTACAAACATCTGAACCTCAAGCAGTGACGCCAGTTCTTTTTGAAAGAAAATGGATAGGGCCGAGATCTGAACCTTTATGGACCCTAATTTGAGGGCCATAGTCACACCTGACTGTAGGAAATGCAGAAAACGACCCAACTGGAAGTCCTCTGTAGGGGCCTTCCTGGCCTCACACCAAGCAACATATTTCCGCCATATGCGGTGATAATGCTTTGCTGTCACATCCTTCCTAGCTCTTATCAGCGTAGGAATTACTTCATCCGGTATACCCTTTTCCGCTAGGATCCGGCGTTCAACCGCCATGCCGTCAAATGCAGCCGCGGTAAGTCTTGGAACAGACAGGGCCCCTGCTGCAACAGGTCCTGTCTGAGAGGCAGAGGTCATGGGTCCTCTGTGACCATCTCTTGAAGTTCTGGGTACCAAGTCCTTCTTGGCCAATCCGGAACAATGAGTATCATTCTCACTCCTCTTTTTCTTACTATTCTCAGTACCTTGTGTATGAGTTACCAGTGCGTCCACAGCTATCGCCTGAGGGTCCCTTGACCTGGCGCAATATTTTTTCAGCTTTTTGTTTAGGCGGGACACCATCATGTCCACCTGTGGCCGTTCCCACCGATTTGCAATCTGCTCGAAGACTTCTTGATGAAGTCCCCACTCTCCCGGGTGGAGGTCGTGCCTGCTGAGGAAGTCTGCTTCCCAGTTGTCCACTCCCGGAATGAACACTGCTGACAGTGCTTGTACGTGATTCTCCGCCCAACGAAGAATCCTTGTGGCTTCCGCCATCGCCACCCTGCTTCTTGTGCCGCCCTGTCGGTTTACATGGGTGACTGCCGTGATGTTGTCTGACTGAATCAGCACTGGTTGGTCTCGAAGCAGGGGCTCCGCTTGACTCAGGGCGTTGTATATGGCCCTTAATTCCAGTATGTTTATGTGCAGACGAGTCTCCTGACTTGACCACAGCCCCTGGAAGTTTCTTCCCTGAGTGACTGCCCCCCATCCGCGGAGGCTTGCATCCGTGGTCACCAGGACCCAGTCCTGTATGCCGAACCTGCGGCCCTCGAGAAGATGAGCACTCTGCAGCCACCACAGAAGAGACACCCTGGCCCTTGGGGACAGAGCAATCAGCCGATGCATCTGAAGATGCGATCCGGACCACTTGTCCAACAGATCCCACTGAAAGATCCTGGCATGGAACCTGCCGAAAGGAATGGCTTCGTATGACGCTACCATCTTTCCCAGGACTCGCGTGCAGTGATGCACCGACACCTGCTTTGGTTTCAGGAGATCCCTGACCATGGTCACTAACTCCTGAGCCTTCTCCTCCGGGAGAAATACCTTCTTCTGTTCTGTGTCCCGAATCATGCCCAGGAAGGGCAGACGCGTCGTAGGAATCAGCTGCGACTTTGGAATATTCAGAATCCAGCCGTGCCGTAGCAACACTTCCTGAGAGTGCGCTACGCTGACCAACAACTGCTCTCTGGACCTCGCCTTTATGAGGAGATCGTCCAAGTACGGGATAACTGTAACTCCTTGCTTCCGGAGAAGTACCATCATCTCCGCCATTACCTTGGTAAAGACTCTCGGTGCCGTGGATAGACCAAACGGCAACGTCTGGAATTGGTAATGACAGTCCTGTACCACAAACCTGAGGTACTCCTGGTGAGGCGGATAAATGGGGACATGCAAGTACGCATCCTTGATGTCCAGAGATACCATAAAATCCCCCTCTTCCAGGCTGGCAATGACCGCTCTGAGCGATTCCATTTTGAATCTGAACTTTTTCATGTAAATGTTCAAGGATTTTAAATTTAGAATGGGTCTTACCGAACCGTCCGGTTTCGGTACCACAAACAGTGTGGAATAGTAACCCCTTCCCTGCTGAAGGGGGGGTACCATTATTATCACTTGCTGGAGGTACAGCTTGTGAATAGCCGTCAGGACTATCTCCCTCCCCGTGGGAGAAGCTGGCAAGGCGGATTTTAGGTAACGGTGAGGGGGCGTCACTTCGAATTCCAGCTTGTATCCCTGAGATACAATTTGTATAGCCCAAGGATCCACTTGTGAGCGAACCCACTGGTTGCAGAAATTTCGGAGACGCGCCCCCACCGCTCCTGGCTCCGCCTGTGGAGCCCCAGCGTCATGCGGTGGACTTAGTGGAAGCAGGGGAGGACTTTTGTTCCTGAGAACTGGCTGCATGGTGAAGCTTCTTTCCTCTACCCCTGCCTCTGGCAAGAAAGGATGCACCTCTGACTATCTTGCTTTTTTGAGAACGAAAGGACTGCATTTGGTAATACGGTGCTTTCTTAGGCTGTGAGGAAATCTGTGGCAAGAAAGTCGACTTTCCAGCTGTCGCTGTGGATACGAGGTCCGAGAGACCGCCCCCAAACAATTCCTCACCCTTATAAGGCAAAACCTCCATGTGTTTTTTAGAGTCGGCATCCCCTGTCCATTGACCCTCCTGGCAGAAATGGACATTGCATTTATTCGAGAGCCCAACAGGCAAATGTCCCTCTGGGCATCCCGCATATATAAGATGACGTCTTTAATATTGCTAAGTGTTAGCAATACGGTATCCCTGTCCAGAGTATCCAACCCCTCTGACAGAGTATCTGTCCATGCTGCAACAGCACTGCACATCCAAGCTGAAGCAATAGCCGGTCTCAGTAGAGTACCAGAGTGTGTATACACAGACTTCAAGATACCTTCCTGCTTCGTATCCGCAGGTTCCTTTAGGGCGGCCGTATCCTGAGACGGCAGGGCCACTCTTTTAGATAAGCGCGTCAGGGCCTTGTCAACCCTAGGGGAGGATTCCCAGCGTAACCTATCCGTTGGGGGTAAAGGGTACGCCATTAGTATTCTCTTGGGAATCACCACTTTCTTATCAGGGGAAGACCACGCTTCTTCACATAACTCATTTAATTCATGTGACGGGGGAAAAGTCACTGGCTGCTTTTTCTCCCCAAACATATTTACCCTCTTGTCAGAGACAGGGTCAGCCTCTGAAATGTGTAATACATTTTTCATTGCAATAATCATGTATCGGATGGCCTTAGTCATTTTGGGCTGTAATAGTGTCTCATCCTCGTCGACACTGGAGTCGGACTCCGTGTCGACATCTGTGTCAACCAACTGAGATAGTGGGCGTTTTTGAGACGCTGACGGCCTCTGAGGCACCTGGGCAGGCCCGGGTTGAGAGCCCGGTTGTCCCCCAGCAGCAACATAATCAAATCTCTTATGTAATGAGTTTACATTGTCATTTAAGACCTTCCACATATCCATCCAATCAGGTGTCGGCACACCACATTTATCTGCACTTGCTCCGCCTCCACGTAACCCTTCTCATCAAACATGTCGACACAGCCGTACCGACACACAGCACACACACAGGGAATGCTCTGACTGAGGACAGGACCCCACAAGGTCTACAGAGACAGAGAAAGAGTATGCCAGCACACACCGCAGCGCTATATACACAGGGATACACACTACCAGAAGTGAATTTTTCCCAATAGCTGCTGTATCAATACACCTTTTGCCTAAATGTATGTGCCCCCCCTCTCTTTTTACCCTCTTAGTGCCAGGAGACTGCAGGGGAGAGCGTCCTTCCAGCGGAGCTGTGAAGAGAAATGGCGCTGGTGTGCTGAGGAAGAAGGCCCCGCCCCCTCAGCGGCGGGCTTCTGTCCCGCTGTTTCTGACTAAAAAATGGCGGGGGTTTTACACATATACAGTCACAGACTGTATTATGTGTCTTGTTTATGCCAAAGGTATTCTTATTGCTGCCCAGGGCGCGCCCCGCCCCCCCAGCGCCCTGCACCCTACAGTGACCGGAGTGTGTGGTGTGCAGTGGGAGCAATGGCGCACAGCTGCGGTGCTGTGCGCTACCTTAATGAAGACAGGAGTCTTTAGCCGCCGATTTCATCACCAACTTCTGATCTTCTGGCTCTGCGAGGGGGACGGCGGCGCGGCTCCGGGAACGGACGACCGAGGACCTTTGCCTGTGTTCGAACCCTCTGGAGCTAATGGTGTCCAGTAGCCTAAGAAGCGCAACCTAGCTGTGAACAGGTACGTTTGCTTCTCTCCCCTCGGTCCCACGTAGCAGTGAGTCTGTTGCCAGCAGATCTCACTGAAAATAAAAAACCTAACATTACTTTCTTTACTAGCAGGCTCAGGAGAGCCCACTAGGTGCATCCAGCTCTGGCCGGGCACATATTCTAACTGATGTCTGGAGGAGGGGCATAGAGGGAGGAGCCAGTGCACACCAGATAGTACCTAATCTTTCTTTTAGAGTGCCCAGTCTCCTGTGGAGCCCGTCTATTCCCCATGGTCCTTACGGAGTCCCCAGCATTCACTAGGACGTCAGAGAAATTGATTTTATGACAGATGATGCAGCACTCACCTGAATTCATCTTATTCACGTCATGTCACAGTAGTGCAGTTTATTCACGTCACAGTACTGTCCTTGATTCACGTTGTGTCACACAGTAGAGCACCTTATTCACGTTACTGTACTGTACGTCACAGTAGTGCAGTAGTATATCCACATTACATCACAAAGTAGAGATCTGCCACAGTCATGAACCTTATAACACATTATGCAAGAGTAATGCATGTCAGAACACATTAGGCCACTGTAGCATCCCTTAGAATAATTTCTGCCACAGTAACGTCCCTTAGAACACTGTACTATCTGAAACAGAAATCTCCCTTATAACAAAAAAATATTGACTGGAACTTTGGGAATAAAACCCGGGACTCTCAGCGTGGGAGGCAGGAGACTGCAATTACAGCAGCACGTTACACTGAATGATAATGTACGATACACTGCACAATACGCTGCAGGTTCACTGCACGACACACTGAAATTACACCACACGATGCACTGCACGACACTGCATATGCACTGCACTATGTGATACAGTACACTGCACAATACGACAAACTGCACATTACACTGCACAATACGCTGCAGGTACACTGCACGACACTGCATACTGTATGCACTGCACTGCGTAATACGACAAACTGCACATTACACTGCAAAATATGATACAATGTACACTGCACAAATCACTGCAATTACCACATGTGTATACAGTACACTGCACGATGTGATTCACTATGCATTACACTCACTGCACAATACCATATACTGAATGTACACTGCATGACACGCTGCAATTACGCAGCACGATACACTGTGATACACTGCATATACTGTACACTGCATGATACACTGCACAATCTTAGACCACGTGGATTGTAAAGAACTATATATATACACACAAGTTAAAAAAATAATAATAGTTTTTGTAAAACTCATGTCGATCTTTTTCCATGTCAACTTAACGGCCATGTCAACCTACAGTATAACTGTTGTCAACCAATTTCAAAAGCCAAACCATCTAGGTCGACACTAATTGGTTGACACCAGATCTAGGTCGACATGGTGTGTCGACCTAGATGGTGTCACTTTTGACATGGATAGTAAATGTAAGAAAAATTGGAAAAGTGTAAAAAAAAACAAATTGACCTTTTGACCCTGGTTAATGTTTGGGCCTTGTTTAACCATTTGTTTACCACAGATACAGTGCTGTATAGACCGGATACCTGCTGCTACAGCAGCCACCTGCTATAATGTACTGTACCTGTAACTACAGTAACTTAAAGTACAGTAATCTACAGTAATGTACTGTACTTACAATCCCTTATTGCCTGCAGGCGCCTTGGAGTCCTGCGGACGAGGTCACTCCACCTCCTCTGCAAGGACCTCACGGATCTCCTCCGATTGTATGTTCGGAGGATCTCCCTGCTGGCCCTCCTGTAGGCTCTGACCTTCTCCTTGTTGCTGGCGAGACTTCTGTCCCGCCAGCAAACGAGGAGACGCAGCTCACCGAGAGCATAAGGACGGTCCCTTACAGCAGCCATAACACTGTCCTTATGCGCAATGAGCGTCTCAGACGTTGTGCGTCTCAGATGTCGTGCATCTCAGACGTCGTGCGTTCCAGGCATTCAGCGTTGTTACTGTGTGACAGTTTCCCTTAGTTTTGAATATGCCCTTTGTTTGACCACGGTATTTTCCACTGTCTCGCCCTATGCCCTTCACTCCTGGGAGCCTGCACATGTCCTGTGCAATACACAAACGCCGAAGATCTACATTGCCACTCTGTAGTTGCATTTAGCGTAAAGAATCGCTCCTGCAGATGTATTCTGATTTATATGTAACTTGTGTGCACCCTTCCATTGACTGTCTTACAATGAAAATAAAATAATACAGTATATTATTACAAAAAAAAAAAAAAGAAGGCACATCAGGTCTCGAACCCTGGACCCCCAGCGTGGGAGGTGGGAGCCTTCATCGCTAGCCCATGACGCCTGATGAGAGATTCCCAATTTGATGTGTAAAAGTACAGCAAACAGCACCCTGCCCCCTCCCCATTGGTGTTGGTTTATGCCTTAGGGGACTCGGACGCTCGCATTTGTAAAGCACAGTATTTTCCATCATCTCCCCCTACCCCCATCGCCCTTCCCCCCTGGGAGCCTGCACAGATCATGCAGTGGACAGGGAGGGAATTCAGGTCCTGTGCAATACACAAACGCCGAAGATCTATAGTACTGTTTTGCTCACTCAGAATACACTCATTTCTACTCATTGCCGCTGTGTAGTTGCATTTAGCGTAAAGAATCGCTCCTGCAGATCTACTCTGATTTATGTGAAACTTGTGTGCATCCTTCCATTGGATATATTAGAGAGAAAAAAAAATATTAAAGTAAATGTCACGGGAACACATAAAAAAAAAAGGTTGGCACTTCCTTCCCATTGGTGTTGGTTTATGCCGTAGGGGACTTGGACGCTTATATAATTGCATTTCAAAGGCACGGTATTTTCCATTGTCTCCCCCTACCCCCATCGCCCTTCCCCCCTGGGAGCCTGCACAGATCATGCAGTAGACAGGGAGGGAATTCAGGTCCTGTGCATTACACAAACGCCGGAGATCTACAGTACTGTTTTGCTCAATTATTTGCGTCAGAATACACTCATTTCTACTCATTGCCGCTGTGTAGTTGCATTTAGTGTAAAGAATTGCTCCTGCAGATCTACTCTGATTTATGTGAAACTTGTGTGCATCCTTCCATTGGATGTATTAGAGAGAAAAAAAAATTAAAGTGAATGTCACGGGAACACAGGGAAAAAAAAGGTTGGCACGTCCTTCCCATTGCTGTTGGTTTATGCCGTAGGGGACTCGGACGCTCATATAATTGCATTTCAAAGGCACGGTATTTTCCATCGTCTCCCCCTACCCCCATCGCCCTTCCCCCCTGGGAGCCTGCACAGATCATGCAGTAGACAGGGAGGGAATTCAGGTCCTGTGCAATACACAAACACCGAAGATCTACAGTACTGTTTTGCTCAATTAGTTGCGTCAGAATACACTCATTTCTACTCATTGCCACTGTGTAGTTGCATTTAGTGTAAAGAATCGCTCCTGCAGATGTACTCTGATTTATATGTAACTTGTGTGCACCCTTCCATTGACTGTCTTACAATGAAAATAAAATAATACAGTATATTATTAAAAAAAAAAAAAAAAAAGAAGGTACATCAGGTCTCGAACCCTGGACCCCCAGCGTGGGAGGTGGGAGCCTTCATCGCTAGCCCATGACGCCTGATGAGAGATTCCCAATTTCATGTGTAAAAGTACAGCAAACAGCAAGCTGCCCCCTCCCCATTGGTGTTGGTTTATGCCTTAGGGGACTCGAACGCTCGCATTTGTAAAGCACAATATTTTCCATCGTCTCCCCCTACCCCCATCGCCCTTCCCCCCTGGGAGCCTGCACAGATCATGCAGTAGACAGGGAGGGAATTCAGGTCCTGTGCATTACACAAACGCCGAAGATCTACATTACTGTTTTGCTCAATTAGTTGCATCAGAATACACTCATTTCTACTCATTGCCACTGTGTAGTTGCATTTAGTGTAAAGAATCGCTCCTGCAGATCTACTCTGATTTATGTGAAACTTGTGTGCATCCTTCCATTGGATGTATTAGAGAGAAAAAAAAAATATTAAAGTGAATGTCACGGGAGCACAGAAAAAAAAAAGGTTGGCACTTCCTTCCCATTGGTGTTGGTTTATGCCGTAGGGGACTCGGACGCTCATATAATTGCATTTCAAAGGCACGGTATTTTCCATCGTCTCCCCCTACCCCCATCGCCCTTCCCCCCTGGGAGCCTGCACAGATCATGCAGTAGACAGGGAGGGAATTCAGGTCCTGTGCAATACACAAACGCCGAAGATCTACAGTACGGTTTTGCTCAATTAGTTGCGTCAGAATACACTCATTTCTACTCATTGCCGCTGTGTAGTTGCATTTAGCGTAAAGAATCGCTCCTGCAGATCTACTCTGATTTATGTGAAACTTGTGTGCATCCTTCCATTGGATGTATTAGAGAGAAAAAAAAATTAAAGTGAATGTCACGGGTACACAGGAAAAAAAAAAGGTTGGCACGTCCTTCCCATTGGTGTTGGTTTATGCCGTAGGGGACTCGGACGCTCATATAATTGCATTTCAAAGGCATGGTATTTTCCATAGTCTCCCCCTACCCCCATCGCCGTTCCCCCCTGGGAGCCTGCACAGATCATGCAGTAGACAGGGAGGGAATTCAGGTCCTGTGCAATACACAAACACCGAAGATCTACAGTACTGTTTTGCTCAATTAGTTGCGTCAGAATACACTCATTTCTACTCATTGCCACTGTGTAGTTGCATTTAGCGTAAAGAATCGCTCCTGAAGATGTACTCTGATTTATATGTAACTTGTGTGCACCCTTCCATTGACTGTCTTACAATGAAAATAAAATAATACAGTATATTATTACAAAAAAAAAAAAAAGAAGGCACATCATGTCTCGAACCCTGGACCCCCAGCGTGGGAGGTGGGAGCCTTCATTGCTAGCCCATGACGCCTGATGAGAGATTCCCAATTTCATGTGTAAAAGTACAGCAAACAGCAAGCTGCCCCCTCCCCATTGGTGTTGGTTTATGCCTTAGGGTACTCGAATGCTCGCATTTGTAAAGCACGGTATTTTCCATCGTCTCCCCCTACCCCCATCGCCCTTCCCCCCTGGTAACCTGCACAGATCATGCAGTAGACAGGGAGGGAATTCAGGTCCTGTGCAATACACAAACGCCGAAGATCTACAGTACTGTTTTGCTCAATTAGTTGAGACAGAATACACTAATTTCTACTCATTGCCGCGGTGTAGTTGCATTTAGCGTAATGAATCGCTCCTGCAGATCTACTCTGATTTATGTGAAACTTGTGTGCATCCTTCCATTGGATGTATTAGAGAGAAAAAAAAAATATTAAAGTGAATGTCACGGGAACACAGAAAAAAAAAAGGTTGACACTTCCTTCCCATTGGTGTTGGTTTATACCGTAGGGGACTCGGACGCTCATATAATTGCATTTCAAAGGCACGGTATTTTCCATTGTCTCCCCCTACCCCCATCGCCCTTCCCCCCTGGGAGCCTGCACAGATCATGCAGTAGACAGGGAGGGAATTCAGGTCCTGTGCATTACACAAACGCCGAAGATCTACAGTACGGTTTTGCTCAAATAGTTGCGTCAGAATACACTCATTTCTACTCATTGCCACTGTGTAGTTGCATTTAGTGTAAAGAATCGCTCCTGCAGATGTACTCTGATTTATATGTAACTTGTGTGCACCCTTCCATTGACTGTCTTACAATGAAAATAAAATAATACAGTATATTATTAAAAAAAAAAAAAAAAAAGAAGGTACATCAGGTCTCGAACCCTGGACCCCCAGCGTGGGAGGTGGGAGCCTTCATCGCTAGCCCATGACGCCTGATGAGAGATTCCCAATTTCATGTGTAAAAGTACAGCAAACAGCAAGCTGCCCCCTCCCCATTGGTGTTGGTTTATGCCTTAGGGGACTCGAACGCTCGCATTTGTAAAGCACAATATTTTCCATCGTCTCCCCCTACCCCCATCGCCCTTCCCCCCTGGGAGCCTGCACAGATCATGCAGTAGACAGGGAGGGAATTCAGGTCCTGTGCATTACACAAACGCCGAAGATCTACATTACTGTTTTGCTCAATTAGTTGCATCAGAATACACTCATTTCTACTCATTGCCACTGTGTAGTTGCATTTAGTGTAAAGAATCGCTCCTGCAGATCTACTCTGATTTATGTGAAACTTGTGTGCATCCTTCCATTGGATGTATTAGAGAGAAAAAAAAAATATTAAAGTGAATGTCACGGGAGCACAGAAAAAAAAAAGGTTGGCACTTCCTTCCCATTGGTGTTGGTTTATGCCGTAGGGGACTCGGACGCTCATATAATTGCATTTCAAAGGCACGGTATTTTCCATCGTCTCCCCCTACCCCCATCGCCCTTCCCCCCTGGGAGCCTGCACAGATCATGCAGTAGACAGGGAGGGAATTCAGGTCCTGTGCAATACACAAACGCCGAAGATCTACAGTACGGTTTTGCTCAATTAGTTGCGTCAGAATACACTCATTTCTACTCATTGCCGCTGTGTAGTTGCATTTAGCGTAAAGAATCGCTCCTGCAGATCTACTCTGATTTATGTGAAACTTGTGTGCATCCTTCCATTGGATGTATTAGAGAGAAAAAAAAATTAAAGTGAATGTCACGGGTACACAGGAAAAAAAAAAGGTTGGCACGTCCTTCCCATTGGTGTTGGTTTATGCCGTAGGGGACTCGGACGCTCATATAATTGCATTTCAAAGGCATGGTATTTTCCATAGTCTCCCCCTACCCCCATCGCCGTTCCCCCCTGGGAGCCTGCACAGATCATGCAGTAGACAGGGAGGGAATTCAGGTCCTGTGCAATACACAAACACCGAAGATCTACAGTACTGTTTTGCTCAATTAGTTGCGTCAGAATACACTCATTTCTACTCATTGCCACTGTGTAGTTGCATTTAGCGTAAAGAATCGCTCCTGAAGATGTACTCTGATTTATATGTAACTTGTGTGCACCCTTCCATTGACTGTCTTACAATGAAAATAAAATAATACAGTATATTATTACAAAAAAAAAAAAAAAGAAGGCACATCATGTCTCGAACCCTGGACCCCCAGCGTGGGAGGTGGGAGCCTTCATCGCTAGCCCATGACGCCTGATGAGAGATTCCCAATTTCATGTGTAAAAGTACAGCAAACAGCAAGCTGCCCCCTCCCCATTGGTGTTGGTTTATGCCTTAGGGTACTCGAACGCTCGCATTTGTAAAGCACGGTATTTTCCATCGTCTCCCCCTACCCCCATCGCCCTTCCCCCCTGGTAACCTGCACAGATCATGCAGTAGACAGGGAGGGAATTCAGGTCCTGTGCAATACACAAACGCCGAAGATCTACAGTACTGTTTTGCTCAATTAGTTGAGACAGAATACACTAATTTCTACTCATTGCCGCGGTGTAGTTGCATTTAGCGTAATGAATCGCTCCTGCAGATCTACTCTGATTTATGTGAAACTTGTGTGCATCCTTCCATTGGATGTATTAGAGAGAAAAAAAAAATATTAAAGTGAATGTCACGGGAACACAGAAAAAAAAAAGGTTGACACTTCCTTCCCATTGGTGTTGGTTTATACCGTAGGGGACTCGGACGCTCATATAATTGCATTTCAAAGGCACGGTATTTTCCATTGTCTCCCCCTACCCCCATCGCCCTTCCCCCCTGGGAGCCTGCACAGATCATGCAGTAGACAGGGAGGGAATTCAGGTCCTGTGCATTACACAAACGCCGAAGATCTACAGTACGGTTTTGCTCAAATAGTTGCGTCAGAATACACTCATTTCTACTCATTGCCGCTGTGTAGTTGCATTTAGCGTAAAGAATCGCTCCTGCAGATCTACTCTGATTTATGTGAAACTTGTGTGCATCCTTCCTTTGGATGTATTAGAGAGAAGAAGAAAAAATTAAAGTGAATGTCACGGGAACACAGGAAAAAAAAAAAGGTTGGCACTTCCTTCCCATTGGTGTTGGTTTATGCCATAGGGGACTTGGACGCTCATATAATTGCATTTCAAAGGCACGGTATTTTCCATTGTCTCCCCCTACCCCCATCGCCCTTCCCCCCTGGGAGCCTGCACAGATCATGCAGTAGACAGGGAGGGAATTCAGGTCCTGTGCATTACACAAACGCCGGAGATCTACAGTACTGTTTTGCTCAATTATTTGCGTCAGAATACACTCATTTCTACTCATTGCCGCTGTGTAGTTGCATTTAGCGTAAAGAATTGCTCCTGCAGATCTACTCTGATTTATGTGAAACTTGTGTGCATCCTTCCATTGGATGTATTAGAGAGAAAAAAAAATTAAAGTGAATGTCACGGGAACACAGGGAAAAAAAAAGGTTGGCACGTCCTTCCCATTGGTGTTGGTTTATGCCGTAGGGGACTCGGACGCTCATATAATTGCATTTCAAAGGCACGGTATTTTCCATCGTCTCCCCCTACCCCCATCGCCCTTCCCCCCTGGGAGCCTGCACAGATCATGCAGTAGACAGGGAGGGAATTCAGGTCCTGTGCAATACACAAACACCGAAGATCTACAGTACTGTTTTGCTCAATTAGTTGCGTCAGAATACACTCATTTCTACTCATTGCCACTGTGTAGTTGCATTTAGTGTAAAGAATCGCTCCTGCAGATGTACTCTGATTTATATGTAACTTGTGTGCACCCTTCCATTGACTGTCTTACAATGAAAATAAAATAATACAGTATATTATTAAAAAAAAAAAAAAAAAAGAAGGTACATCAGGTCTCGAACCCTGGACCCCCAGCGTGGGAGGTGGGAGCCTTCATCGCTAGCCCATGACGCCTGATGAGAGATTCCCAATTTCATGTGTAAAAGTACAGCAAACAGCAAGCTGCCCCCTCCCCATTGGTGTTGGTTTATGCCTTAGGGGACTCGAACGCTCGCATTTGTAAAGCACAATATTTTCCATCGTCTCCCCCTACCCCCATCGCCCTTCCCCCCTGGGAGCCTGCACAGATCATGCAGTAGACAGGGAGGGAATTCAGGTCCTGTGCATTACACAAACGCCGAAGATCTACATGACTGTTTTGCTCAATTAGTTGCATCAGAATACACTCATTTCTACTCATTGCCACTGTGTAGTTGCATTTAGTGTAAAGAATCGCTCCTGCAGATCTACTCTGATTTATGTGAAACTTGTGTGCATCCTTCCATTGGATGTATTAGAGAGAAAAAAAAAATATTAAAGTGAATGTCACGGGAGCACAGAAAAAAAAAAGGTTGGCACTTCCTTCCCATTGGTGTTGGTTTATGCCGTAGGGGACTCGGACGCTCATATAATTGCATTTCAAAGGCACGGTATTTTCCATCGTCTCCCCCTACCCCCATCGCCCTTCCCCCCTGGGAGCCTGCACAGATCATGCAGTAGACAGGGAGGGAATTCAGGTCCTGTGCAATACACAAACACCGAAGATCTACAGTACTGTTTTGCTCAATTAGTTGCGTCAGAATACACTCATTTCTACTCATTGCCACTGTGTAGTTGCATTTAGTGTAAAGAATCGCTCCTGCAGATGTACTCTGATTTATATGTAACTTGTGTGCACCCTTCCATTGACTGTCTTACAATGAAAATAAAATAATACAGTATATTATTAAAAAAAAAAAAAAAAAAGAAGGTACATCAGGTCTCGAACCCTGGACCCCCAGCGTGGGAGGTGGGAGCCTTCATCGCTAGCCCATGACGCCTGATGAGAGATTCCCAATTTCATGTGTAAAAGTACAGCAAACAGCAAGCTGCCCCCTCCCCATTGGTGTTGGTTTATGCCTTAGGGGACTCGAACGCTCGCATTTGTAAAGCACAATATTTTCCATCGTCTCCCCCTACCCCCATCGCCCTTCCCCCCTGGGAGCCTGCACAGATCATGCAGTAGACAGGGAGGGAATTCAGGTCCTGTGCATTACACAAACGCCGAAGATCTACATGACTGTTTTGCTCAATTAGTTGCATCAGAATACACTCATTTCTACTCATTGCCACTGTGTAGTTGCATTTAGTGTAAAGAATCGCTCCTGCAGATCTACTCTGATTTATGTGAAACTTGTGTGCATCCTTCCATTGGATGTATTAGAGAGAAAAAAAAAATATTAAAGTGAATGTCACGGGAGCACAGAAAAAAAAAAGGTTGGCACTTCCTTCCCATTGGTGTTGGTTTATGCCGTAGGGGACTCGGACGCTCATATAATTGCATTTCAAAGGCACGGTATTTTCCATCGTCTCCCCCTACCCCCATCGCCCTTCCCCCCTGGGAGCCTGCACAGATCATGCAGTAGACAGGGAGGGAATTCAGGTCCTGTGCAATACACAAACGCCGAAGATCTACAGTACGGTTTTGCTCAATTAGTTGCGTCAGAATACACTCATTTCTACTCATTGCCGCTGTGTAGTTGCATTTAGCGTAAAGAATCGCTCCTGCAGATCTACTCTGATTTATGTGAAACTTGTGTGCATCCTTCCATTGGATGTATTAGAGAGAAAAAAAAATTAAAGTGAATGTCACGGGTACACAGGAAAAAAAAAAGGTTGGCACGTCCTTCCCATTGGTGTTGGTTTATGCCGTAGGGGACTCGGACGCTCATATAATTGCATTTCAAAGGCATGGTATTTTCCATAGTCTCCCCCTACCCCCATCGCCGTTCCCCCCTGGGAGCCTGCACAGATCATGCAGTAGACAGGGAGGGAATTCAGGTCCTGTGCAATACACAAACACCGAAGATCTACAGTACTGTTTTGCTCAATTAGTTGCGTCAGAATACACTCATTTCTACTCATTGCCACTGTGTAGTTGCATTTAGCGTAAAGAATCGCTCCTGAAGATGTACTCTGATTTATATGTAACTTGTGTGCACCCTTCCATTGACTGTCTTACAATGAAAATAAAATAATACAGTATATTATTACAAAAAAAAAAAAAAGAAGGCACATCATGTCTCGAACCCTGGACCCCCAGCGTGGGAGGTGGGAGCCTTCATCGCTAGCCCATGACGCCTGATGAGAGATTCCCAATTTCATGTGTAAAAGTACAGCAAACAGCAAGCTGCCCCCTCCCCATTGGTGTTGGTTTATGCCTTAGGGTACTCGAACGCTCGCATTTGTAAAGCACGGTATTTTCCATCGTCTCCCCCTACCCCCATCGCCCTTCCCCCCTGGTAACCTGCACAGATCATGCAGTAGACAGGGAGGGAATTCAGGTCCTGTGCAATACACAAACGCCGAAGATCTACAGTACTGTTTTGCTCAATTAGTTGAGACAGAATACACTAATTTCTACTCATTGCCGCGGTGTAGTTGCATTTAGCGTAAAGAATCGCTCCTGCAGATCTACTCTGATTTATGTGAAACTTGTGTGCATCCTTCCATTGGATGTATTAGAGAGAAAAAAAAAATATTAAAGTGAATGTCACGGGAACACAGAAAAAAAAAAGGTTGACACTTCCTTCCCATTGGTGTTGGTTTATACCGTAGGGGACTCGGACGCTCATATAATTGCATTTCAAAGGCACGGTATTTTCCATTGTCTCCCCCTACCCCCATCGCCCTTCCCCCCTGGGAGCCTGCACAGATCATGCAGTAGACAGGGAGGGAATTCAGGTCCTGTGCATTACACAAACGCCGAAGATCTACAGTACGGTTTTGCTCAAATAGTTGCGTCAGAATACACTCATTTCTACTCATTGCCACTGTGTAGTTGCATTTAGTGTAAAGAATCGCTCCTGCAGATGTACTCTGATTTATATGTAACTTGTGTGCACCCTTCCATTGACTGTCTTACAATGAAAATAAAATAATACAGTATATTATTAAAAAAAAAAAAAAAAAAGAAGGTACATCAGGTCTCGAACCCTGGACCCCCAGCGTGGGAGGTGGGAGCCTTCATCGCTAGCCCATGACGCCTGATGAGAGATTCCCAATTTCATGTGTAAAAGTACAGCAAACAGCAAGCTGCCCCCTCCCCATTGGTGTTGGTTTATGCCTTAGGGGACTCGAACGCTCGCATTTGTAAAGCACAATATTTTCCATCGTCTCCCCCTACCCCCATCGCCCTTCCCCCCTGGGAGCCTGCACAGATCATGCAGTAGACAGGGAGGGAATTCAGGTCCTGTGCATTACACAAACGCCGAAGATCTACATTACTGTTTTGCTCAATTAGTTGCATCAGAATACACTCATTTCTACTCATTGCCACTGTGTAGTTGCATTTAGTGTAAAGAATCGCTCCTGCAGATCTACTCTGATTTATGTGAAACTTGTGTGCATCCTTCCATTGGATGTATTAGAGAGAAAAAAAAAATATTAAAGTGAATGTCACGGGAGCACAGAAAAAAAAAAGGTTGGCACTTCCTTCCCATTGGTGTTGGTTTATGCCGTAGGGGACTCGGACGCTCATATAATTGCATTTCAAAGGCACGGTATTTTCCATCGTCTCCCCCTACCCCCATCGCCCTTCCCCCCTGGGAGCCTGCACAGATCATGCAGTAGACAGGGAGGGAATTCAGGTCCTGTGCAATACACAAACGCCGAAGATCTACAGTACGGTTTTGCTCAATTAGTTGCGTCAGAATACACTCATTTCTACTCATTGCCGCTGTGTAGTTGCATTTAGCGTAAAGAATCGCTCCTGCAGATCTACTCTGATTTATGTGAAACTTGTGTGCATCCTTCCATTGGATGTATTAGAGAGAAAAAAAAATTAAAGTGAATGTCACGGGTACACAGGAAAAAAAAAAGGTTGGCACGTCCTTCCCATTGGTGTTGGTTTATGCCGTAGGGGACTCGGACGCTCATATAATTGCATTTCAAAGGCATGGTATTTTCCATAGTCTCCCCCTACCCCCATCGCCGTTCCCCCCTGGGAGCCTGCACAGATCATGCAGTAGACAGGGAGGGAATTCAGGTCCTGTGCAATACACAAACACCGAAGATCTACAGTACTGTTTTGCTCAATTAGTTGCGTCAGAATACACTCATTTCTACTCATTGCCACTGTGTAGTTGCATTTAGCGTAAAGAATCGCTCCTGAAGATGTACTCTGATTTATATGTAACTTGTGTGCACCCTTCCATTGACTGTCTTACAATGAAAATAAAATAATACAGTATATTATTACAAAAAAAAAAAAAAAGAAGGCACATCATGTCTCGAACCCTGGACCCCCAGCGTGGGAGGTGGGAGCCTTCATCGCTAGCCCATGACGCCTGATGAGAGATTCCCAATTTCATGTGTAAAAGTACAGCAAACAGCAAGCTGCCCCCTCCCCATTGGTGTTGGTTTATGCCTTAGGGTACTCGAACGCTCGCATTTGTAAAGCACGGTATTTTCCATCGTCTCCCCCTACCCCCATCGCCCTTCCCCCCTGGTAACCTGCACAGATCATGCAGTAGACAGGGAGGGAATTCAGGTCCTGTGCAATACACAAACGCCGAAGATCTACAGTACTGTTTTGCTCAATTAGTTGAGACAGAATACACTAATTTCTACTCATTGCCGCGGTGTAGTTGCATTTAGCGTAATGAATCGCTCCTGCAGATCTACTCTGATTTATGTGAAACTTGTGTGCATCCTTCCATTGGATGTATTAGAGAGAAAAAAAAATATTAAAGTGAATGTCACGGGAACACAGAAAAAAAAAAGGTTGACACTTCCTTCCCATTGGTGTTGGTTTATACCGTAGGGGACTCGGACGCTCATATAATTGCATTTCAAAGGCACGGTATTTTCCATTGTCTCCCCCTACCCCCATCGCCCTTCCCCCCTGGGAGCCTGCACAGATCATGCAGTAGACAGGGAGGGAATTCAGGTCCTGTGCATTACACAAACGCCGAAGATCTACAGTACGGTTTTGCTCAAATAGTTGCGTCAGAATACACTCATTTCTACTCATTGCCGCTGTGTAGTTGCATTTAGCGTAAAGAATCGCTCCTGCAGATCTACTCTGATTTATGTGAAACTTGTGTGCATCCTTCCTTTGGATGTATTAGAGAGAAGAAGAAAAAATTAAAGTGAATGTCACGGGAACACAGGAAAAAAAAAAAGGTTGGCACTTCCTTCCCATTGGTGTTGGTTTATGCCATAGGGGACTTGGACGCTCATATAATTGCATTTCAAAGGCACGGTATTTTCCATTGTCTCCCCCTACCCCCATCGCCCTTCCCCCCTGGGAGCCTGCACAGATCATGCAGTAGACAGGGAGGGAATTCAGGTCCTGTGCATTACACAAACGCCGGAGATCTACAGTACTGTTTTGCTCAATTATTTGCGTCAGAATACACTCATTTCTACTCATTGCCGCTGTGTAGTTGCATTTAGCGTAAAGAATTGCTCCTGCAGATCTACTCTGATTTATGTGAAACTTGTGTGCATCCTTCCATTGGATGTATTAGAGAGAAAAAAAAATTAAAGTGAATGTCACGGGAACACAGGGAAAAAAAAAGGTTGGCACGTCCTTCCCATTGGTGTTGGTTTATGCCGTAGGGGACTCGGACGCTCATATAATTGCATTTCAAAGGCACGGTATTTTCCATCGTCTCCCCCTACCCCCATCGCCCTTCCCCCCTGGGAGCCTGCACAGATCATGCAGTAGACAGGGAGGGAATTCAGGTCCTGTGCAATACACAAACACCGAAGATCTACAGTACTGTTTTGCTCAATTAGTTGCGTCAGAATACACTCATTTCTACTTATTGCCACAGTGTAGTTGCATTTAGTGTAAAGAATCGCTCCTGCAGATGTACTCTGATTTATATGTAACTTGTGTGCACCCTTCCATTGACTGTCTTACAATGAAAATAAAATAATACAGTATATTATTAAAAAAAAAAAAAAAAAAAGAAGGTACATCAGGTCTCGAACCCTGGACCCCCAGCGTGGGAGGTGGGAGCCTTCATCGCTAGCCCATGACGCCTGATGAGAGATTCCCAATTTCATGTGTAAAAGTACAGCAAACAGCAAGCTGCCCCCTCCCCATTGGTGTTGGTTTATGCCTTAGGGGACTCGAACGCTCGCATTTGTAAAGCACAATATTTTCCATCGTCTCCCCCTACCCCCATCGCCCTTCCCCCCTGGGAGCCTGCACAGATCATGCAGTAGACAGGGAGGGAATTCAGGTCCTGTGCAATACACAAACGCCGAAGATCTACATTACTGTTTTGCTCAATTAGTTGCATCAGAATACACTCATTTCTACTTATTGCCACTGTGTAGTTGCATTTAGTGTAAAGAATCGCTCCTGCAGATCTACTCTGATTTATGTGAAACTTGTGTGCATCCTTCCATTGGATGTATTAGAGAGAAAAAAAAAATATTAAAGTGAATGTCACGGGAGCACAGAAAAAAAAAAGGTTGGCACTTCCTTCCCATTGGTGTTGGTTTATGCCGTAGGGGACTCGGACGCTCATATAATTGCATTTCAAAGGCACGGTATTTTCAATCGTCTCCCCCTACCCCCATCGCCCTTCCCCCCTGGGAGCCTGCACAGATCATGCAGTAGACAGGGAGGGAATTCAGGTCCTGTGCAATACACAAACGCCGAAGATCTACAGTACGGTTTTGCTCAATTAGTTGCGTCAGAATACACTCATTTCTACTCATTGCCGCTGTGTAGTTGCATTTAGCGTAAAGAATCGCTCCTGCAGATCTACTCTGATTTATGTGAAACTTGTGTGCATCCTTCCATTGGATGTATTAGAGAGAAAAAAAAATTAAAGTGAATGTCACGGGTACACAGGAAAAAAAAAAGGTTGGCACGTCCTTCCCATTGGTGTTGGTTTATGCCGTAGGGGACTCGGACGCTCATATAATTGCATTTCAAAGGCATGGTATTTTCCATAGTCTCCCCCTACCCCCATCGCCGTTCCCCCCTGGGAGCCTGCACAGATCATGCAGTAGACAGGGAGGGAATTCACCTGTGCAATACACAAACACCGAAGATCTACAGTACTGTTTTGCTCAATTAGTTGCGTCAGAATACACTCATTTCTACTCATTGCCACTGTGTAGTTGCATTTAGCGTAAAGAATCGCTCCTGAAGATGTACTCTGATTTATATGTAACTTGTGTGCACCCTTCCATTGACTGTCTTACAATGAAAATAAAATAATACAATATATTATTACAAAAAAAAAAAAAAGAAGGCACATCATGTCTCGAACCCTGGACCCCCAGCGTGGGAGGTGGGAGCCTTCATCGCTAGCCCATGACGCCTGATGAGAGATTCCCAATTTCATGTGTAAAAGTACAGCAAACAGCAAGCTGCCCCCTCCCCATTGGTGTTGGTTTATGCCTTAGGGGACTCGAACGCTCGCATTTGTAAAGCACGGTATTTTCCATCGTCTCCCCCTACCCCCATCGCCCTTCCCCCCTGGTAACCTGCACAGATCATGCAGTAGACAGGGAGGGAATTCAGGTCCTGTGCAATACACAAACGCCGAAGATCTACAGTACTGTTTTGCTCAATTAGTTGCGTCAGAATACACTAATTTCTACTCATTGCCGCGGTGTAGTTGCATTTAGCGTAAAGAATCGCTCCTGCAGATCTACTCTGATTTATGTGAAACTTGTGTGCATCCTTCCATTGGATGTATTAGAGAGAAAAAAAATATATTAAAGTGAATGTCACGGGAACACAGAAAAAAAAAAGGTTGACACTTCCTTCCCATTGGTGTTGGTTTATACCGTAGGGGACTCGGACGCTCATATAATTGCATTTCAAAGGCACGGTATTTTCCATTGTCTCCCCCTTCCCCCATCGCCCTTCCCCCCTGGGAGCCTGCACAGATCATGCAGTAGACAGGGAGGGAATTCAGGTCCTGTGCATTACACAAACGCCGAAGATCTACAGTACGGTTTTGCTCAAATAGTTGCGTCAGAATACACTCATTTCTACTCATTGCCGCTGTGTAGTTGCATTTAGCGTAAAGAATCGCTCCTGCAGATCTACTCTGATTTATGTGAAACTTGTGTGCATCCTTCCTTTGGATGTATTAGAGAGAAGAAGAAAAAATTAAAGTGAATGTCACGGGAACACAGGAAAAAAAAAAAGGTTGGCACTTCCTTCCCATTGGTGTTGGTTTATGCCGTAGGGGACTCGGACGCTCATATAATTGCATTTCAAAAGCACAGTATTTTCCATCGTCTCCCCCTACCCTCATCGCCCTTCCCCCCTGGGAGCCTGCACAGATCATGCAGTAGACAGGGAGGGAATTCAGGTCCTGTACAATACACAAACGCCGAAGATCTACAGTACTGTTTTGCTCAATTAGTTGCGTCAGAATACACTCATTTCTACTCATTGCCACTCTGTAGTTGCATTTAGCGTAAAGAATCGCTCCTGCAGATGTACTCTGATTAATATGTAACTTGTGTGCACCCTTCCATTGACTGTCTTACAATGAAAATAAAAAAATACAGTATATTATAAAAAAAAAAAAAAAGAAGGCACTTCAGGTCTCGAACCCTGGACCCCCAGCGTGGGAGGTGGGAGCCTTCATCGCAAGCCCATGATGCCTGATGAGAGATTCCCAATTTCATGTGTAAAAGTACAACAAACAGCGCCCGGCCCCCTCCCCATTGGTGTTGGTTTATGCTTTAGGGGACTCGGACACTCACATTTGTAAAGCACAGTATTTTCCATCGTCTCCCCCTACCCCCATCGCCCTTCCCCCCTGGGAGCCTTCACAGATCATGCAGTAGACAGGAAGGAAATTCAGGTCCTGTGCAATACACAAACGCTGAAGATCTACAGTACTGTTTTGCTCAATTAGTTGCGTCAGAATACACTCATTTCTACTCATTGCCACTGTGTAGTTGCATTTAGCGTAAAGAATCGCTCCTGCAGATCTACTCTGATTTATATGTAACTTGTGTGCACCCTTCCATTGACTGTCTTACAATGAAAATAAAATAATACAGTATGTTATTACAAAAAAAAAAAAAAAGAAGGCACATCAGGTCTCGAACCCTGGACCCCCAGCGTGGGAGGTGGGAGCCTTCATCGCTAGCCCATGACACCTGATGAGAGATTCCCAATTTCATGTGTAAAAGTACAGCAAACAGCACCCTGCCCCCTCCCCATTGGTGTTGGTTTATGCCTTAGGGGACTCGGACGCTCACATTTGTAAAACACGGTCTTTTCCACTGCCTCCCGCTAGCCCACCATTCCCATTATGCCTTAGGGAACTCAGACGCTCATGTACTGTACATGTATTTTAAAAGCACAGTGTTTATACATTGTACTGTACATTGTTCCTTTAACACAATTAGTTGCGTCTCCATAGGTCACCATCTTTTTCCACCGCCTCCCGTTACGCCTACAGTATTAACATTACAGTCGTCACTGACCAATTGCCAGAGCTGTAGATCAATCCGCCGCTATACTGTACGATCGAAAGTACTGGATTAGTGGAGCATTAGCCACCCAGTGGTGGAGATGTGTAATGCATGCTGAGTATCTAGAATCGCCTCAATGTGCCTGACTGTGATTAAACTCAGCTATCACCTTAGCTTGACTAAACGTCCGTCTAGGCGGAGAATCGGTCAAGATAAAGGTGGCTACATCTGAACTGGCCGTTTTCCGGGAGTGTGCTAAAAAATGCAGGCTTGTCAGGTAAAAACGCAGGTGTACCTGGGGAAACGGGGGAGTGGCTGGCCGAACGCAGGGCGTGTTTGTGACGTCAAAGCAGGAACTAAACAGACTGAAATGATCGCAAGGTAGGAGTAGGTTTGGAGCTACTCAGAAACGGCATGAAAATTTTTCCAAGTAGTTCTGCTAACCTTTCGTTCGCACTTCTGCTATGCTAAGATACACTCCCAGAGGGCGGCGGCTTAACGTGTGCACTGCTGCTAAAAGCAGCTAGCGAGCGTTCAACTCGGAATGAGGGCCCCAGAGCAGATCCCCAAAATAAAAAAAATACAACATACAACGGCCAAATGAAAATGACAGTTGCTCCTACAGTATATCCTTAGGATATAATATGCCAGTCCTGTTACCAAATTATATATATATATATATATATATATATATATATATATATTATATATGTAAAAAATATGCTTACAAATGGTTACCAGTTAATTATAAAGGTCTTTGTGATTTGGGTAAAGTAATACCTCAATTCTATACCATAGCTCATGATAATTTGAAAAAAAAAAGTATTTTCACAGGATGCCAAACAACATAAAAGAAATATTGTTCCAGTCACCAAAACTATATCCCACATATTGATTCTTCAGTTAAACATCATATTGGTACTACACTTGCAAATGTTTTTCCTTATGGCAATTTGGGTTATTTGGACAATCTTTTTTTCAACTATTTAACTGCCCAGACTGGAGGATATTGTTTCATTCTTGAAACAAATCTTGGAGTTCACTGTTGCAATATCTGACTATTGATACTACAGTTCCAAAAGTTGTTATTACTAATTACATGAATGAGGCTCATAATTAAAAAAAAGAATTTTGGAAAATGCATTATGGACTCAAAAAAAAAAATTCTTAGTGGCCATGATTAAATCCCAGTCCTTTTCAGAATTTTAAAAATGGTTGTCAACATATTTTATTCCTTAATAAAGTTTATTCTTCTAATCATAATTTTCATTCTACTTATGTATACCTTTTATAAATGTGGGCAATCCTGTATCCAGATGGCTACTACGTGGAGAATAAAGACTGAAATTATACAAAAGATAATGCTGAATAAACTTTATATTCCTATGTGGTCTCTAAGTGATACAGCACATGTAAAATGTGCTTAATAAAAGGGTGGAATGGTTAAATCTTTATATTTACTTATTTTATATATTCCTATATTTTACAGGTATACTCATTATATAAAACATTTTACATGGAAAATTACTATACCCCTATAGTTTAGTATATGACCTTTATACACACTTTTGTTCAAATATAAGAAATGTTGCCCTTTAACCCAAATGTGTACAAAAACAAGTCATTTCTTAGAAAACTGAACAAATGAGTCCAATGTGCGAAACAGAATTAAACCCAAATAAGGCGAAGTTAAAAATAACATGCATCCCACAAAGGGCATCTTTAAAAATGGGTATTGCCTAGACAAATGGACAAGAATAAGCTTTGTCAGGTTAGATAAATGTCATACTACCTATGCGTTTCGTCATCAGACTTCATCAGAAGGTTGGCCTGAGTGACGTGAAACCTGGTTTTACATTAGCATCATCCAATCATCATTAATCAGCTATGACAATTTAAAAGGTTGCAGTGTGTCCGTTTATATAACTTGCTATAAAATTAAAATTTGCTCCTTTGAGGCAACATTAGGCTGATTTCTAAAACATATTTAAATAAATAAATACAACAAAGGTTTAATTACATAGAAGACAGACATTTATATAGTTTTATATAAAGTCTATTATGGACTGCCGTTGTACTCATAATAATATACTGTACATGTTTACTGTACATTGGTATTCCAACCTCATTTTGATAAAAAAAATACGCATATACTAAGTTATATACAGAATCCACTAATGTTTGTCTGTTTGGAGCATATTTTTTACATTGCTCCTACCTAGGTTAATTAGTTACAAATGAAAAACATTTTTTTAAAAATGTGTTTATTTAAACATAAAAAAACAGGTAACATATGAAAGTACGACATGGAGCTAAATTGGTAATACAGTCTATAGCAGGCATGTCCAAACTGTGGCCCTCCAGCTGTTGTGAAACTACATATCCCAGCATGCCTTGACACAGTTTTGCTGTCAGAGAATGCTAAAGCTGTGTCAGGGCATGCTGGGATGTGTAGTTTTACAACAGCTGGAGGGCCACAGTTTGGACATGCCTGGTCTATAGCATACATCTATAGCGGGTGAAAACATAGTGGACATATAATCAATAAAGAGAAGGGTAAAGTATACAATACCAGAAGAGACAATGCATACTAAATAAGAGGAGAACACCTAGAATGGAGGAACACCTTTCTCTACTACTGTACCTCCAAATTGTACCATGTCGTTAGCCGTACCACCTGACGATCTTTGAATCACATTTTTTAACAGATGTTTCTTATTCCATGTTTTACCCTTAGAGACAAGGGTATTTTGTTACAATAACAATTTATGCACTAGAGTGGGATTTAAAGATATATATATATATATATATATATATATCCAGTTAAGTCCACACTCACTGCTACAGTCCACAACATAGGCGGTGCTCCATAAAGGGCTCCAGAGAAGTCCAAAATATATCCAGAAAAAGTACAGGCACTCACCACTTCCTTGAGAATAGAAAAATTTATTGCCACTCACAGGTATGTCTCACATGGAGACAGTCAGCATGTCAGCATATCGTGTCGACGTTTCGGCTCCAATCGAGCCTTTTTCAAGACAGAGAAAATAACAACAGGTGTATACCCAGCAGCCCATACCACACACTGCACCCTGGATTGCTTATGTAGCAAAGACCACACACAAATCCCGCCCCTCAATTAACAAACAGGAAATGACCATACTGGTCAGATGCACTTTTAAAATCCCCTATAGGACTGGACAGCCAACGGTCATGTCAATGTAATGAATTTACCATAGGTAAAATGTAGTGAAAGAATGACACAGACAGCGGCTGATCGCGACAAATTGCCGCGATGCCGGAACGCACGCCTGACCGGCGTCATACCGGAAGCGCTGTGCGCTCCACCGCCGTGGAGCGCAACCACGTGACCGGAACACCAGGGTAATATAGGACGGCTGCCAGCCGTCGCTAGGCAGCCGTACTGCAGCACATAGAAATACAATCATGACCGCATGTAACCAGAACCCTGCAAGGAAAAAACAACTTTGGACTGCAGTGCAGTGAAATTGAGTGTGAACCACAGGGTGATCCCAGGCACATAATATGCTATAATGATGATAATAGTAAATGAATCCAAGATCACAATTTAATCGTATAGACATCTAATTAATCTTTCAATTAGCGATTGACAACAAATATTTAAATCTTATGTGAAATATATGGGGTCACCGAACACTATCAAGATGGCCTGCCCACCTTCCCCTGGATGGACACGCCCACCAGGGCAACAACAGGGGAAGGGGAATGACAATACTATATAAATGTACCCTAGGGCACAACGTGGTTCATGTTAGGACCTGTGATGTGGCCCATGTCACAAAAAACAATCCAGGGTGCTCACCAACACATAAAATTAAAAAAGACAAAAAACAGACAATTCCAACATCATGTAATAATGCATGATAGACTCAAAAGAATTTACTTTGTGTTTAAGAAAAAAAAATTTTTTAATAATTATTATTCTTATTCAGCGGTAGCCCTATCCGAGAAAAATATTGAATGGATTAGCCTCGTTTAACCCCCGAGGGGCTAGAGTGTCCAATTCGTAGATCCATTTGGCTTCACGTTGACGTAATTGCCTTTCCCAGTCACCCCCGCGGGAAGGTCTCGGTACGTGGTCTATCAACATACACTTCAAACTGGATACCGAATGTCCTCTGGATACGAAGTGTTGTGCCACTGGTTTATCAGACACCTTAGAGACCAATGCAGCTCGGATTGATGTGCGATGGTTAGCCATCCTGTCACGAAAATTTCTTGTCGTCATACCAACGTAGTAGTATCCGCAAGGACACACAATGATGTAGATTACATGGTCCATAGTGCAATGTAAACGCTGGCGGATCCTAATCTGCCGACCACTATGTGGATGTGCGAAGCTTGCACCAGACATCATTGATCGGCAGGTGGTACAATTGGGGCACCGATAGCAGCCTTTCTTACTATCCGGTAGCCAGGTCTTATTGGTTGCTAGTGGCTGTAGAGTTGGGCGCATTAACAATTGTCTGAGATTTTTACCTCGTCTGTATGCACAGAGTGGTGGCTGTAGATTAGACCCTTTAAATACTGGGTCTGAGGCCACAATCGGCCAATGTTTCCGCAGCACTTTCTCAGATTGTGATGAAGCAACATCGTAAGTAGAAGCAAATATCATTCTATTGGTGGAACCCTTAGCGCCATGATCGTTGGGGTGGGAGTGCCTGTACCTTGCCTTTTTGAGACATCTTGCGACAGTCTTTTTGGCATAACCACGTTCATAGAATCTCTCTGCCATCGCCTTGATCTGTAGCTCAGTATCTTCTTGTAAGGTGTTATTGCGTAACACACGCATGAACTGCGAGATCGGTAGGCTCTCCTTGAGATGAACTGGGTGGTGACTGGAGGCATGGAGGAGTGTGTTTCTGTCGGTCTCCTTTCTAAAGAGGGTCGAGGCAAGTCTTCCTTTGTGACGAAACAGAGTCACATCCAAAAAATTAACCTTATCACGATTGATGTGATAGGTGAAACGGATAGGGCTATCCAAGCTGTGGAGGTAGGCATCATGGTGACAAGTGGTTGAAGAAAATAATCAATGAAAATGGCTAGTGGCTGTAAAACAGATCCCATCGCCGAAATGATCGGACGACCGGGAGGGTCACTCATTGATTTGTGCACTTTTGGTAGTGTGTAGATGATCGGACATATTGGATTATCTACAGTTAAGTAGCCAGCAATCTTCTGGTCCAACCATCCACACACCAAAGCTTGAGTGATAGTAGTATCCACTGATTTTTTAATTTGTAACATGGGGTTACCCCTACATTTGACATATACTTTAGAGTCCGCCAATTGCCTAAGTATGATGAGACACCTTTGGATTTGTTTCATAAAGTATTAAGATTAAGAAAGCGCGAAGTTGATCTCACTTTGCATGGCCAATTCCTCTCGGACTATTATCGAAACAAAAAAATTCCAAGAGGATTTCGAGTAAATAACGTACCCACCATTGGACGCAATAGTCCCACATTTTGCACCAAGTGGTGTGGTGTTCTCAATAAATGTTCGTTGGACCTCATCCTCCTCGTTATTGAGGAGGTGGGGGTGGAATTGAAACAAGTGCGAGAGGACTTGGCCAAATTTAATTCTTTGCATCTGTCCACATTGGTGGTTGATACTGCTGACAAGTGGGTGGATCGCTTGACTGAGCAGGTTAACACTTATCAACAAGAACTTATTACATTTAAACGTAAAAAATTGGTAACTGTTAATTCTGACTACACTAACAACCAGGTTTACAGGTGGTTGAGGGGTGATTCCAAAAGTTTTTCAGGTAGAAGACCACGCCCATACAATAGAGGTAGATATCAGGGCCCCCTAGATAATTCCTCATCTCAATCTAACTCAGAGAGTGAGGTGACTGACAATAGACCCCCCTCGGGTGTTTTTTTAGGGAGGAACGCCCGGACCAACATAAATCCCAACAGAAACACAGAACGAGGTTCCCCTCGAGGAGGGGTGGTCGCAAGGCGAAGGGGACGCCCAAGAAAATACCAGTAGACACTGTCTTTAATTTGTCCACCTATAATCTTTCATCAGTTGAGACCGAAATTTTAGCCCTAGGACTTACATTTGTTCCCACTGTCCCACATAATAAATTCGGTTGGGCTATAGACCACTATAAATTTGGGAGAAAACTTAGGCTGCGGGAATTTTTTTCGGATAAGGCCCAAGAGGTGACCCAAATTACTGGATTGGCCAGACCAAGTGCTTTTGATCCTCAGTCTACCAATCCAAGCATACGTACATTTCTTCGGTTAACCGACAGCGATATGCATGCCGATACTGCACAACCACGATACAGCAATCTCTCTCCTGCACAGAGGGATGCATTGAAGAGTTTAATCAACAATGAACAGATAGTAATTCGACAGGCCGATAAGGGCGGTGCCGTGGTGGTGCAGGATTGGCGTAAGTATAATGCTGAAATACTTAGGCAAATGGCGGAATCTAAAGTATATGTCAAATGTAGGGGTAACCCCATGTTACAAATTAAAAAATCAGTGGATACTACCATCACTCAAGCTTTGGTGTGTGGATGGTTGGACCAGAAGATTGCTGGCTACTTAACTGTAGATAATCCAATATGTCCGATCATCTACACACTACCAAAAGTGCACAAATCAATGAGTGACCCTCCCGGTCGTCCGATCATTTCGGCGATGGGATCTGTTTTACAGCCACTAGCCATTTTCATTGATTCTTTTCTTCAACCACTTGTCACCATGATGCCTAGTTACATCAGGGATACTACAGATTTGCTCGACAAAATTGATTCACTTGGCCCAATACCTGATGACACTTGGTTAATAACCATGGATATTCAGTCGTTATACACAGTTATTCCTCACAAGGAAGGCCTTGAGGCTATGCGAGATGCCCTAATTGTGGGGCCATATGAGGGTCCCCCATCGGAATTTCTACTTGACCTCGCTGGGCTAGTACTAAAAAAGAACCATTTTTCTTACGGTAATGATTTCTACATTCAATGCAGTGGTACTGCGATGGGGTCAAATTTGGCCCCATCGTATGCTAATTTGTACATGCATAAATATGAATCCAGCAATATCATACCTGGATTTGGGTCTAAGTGTCTATTTTTTTGTCAGCTATATCGATGATGTTTTTATTATTTGGCTAGGGACCGACACTAAGTTTTACGAGATGGTTGACTACCTCCACAGCTTGGATAGCCCTATCCGTTTCACCTATCACATCAATCGTGATAAGGTTAATTTTTTGGATGTGACTCTGTTTCGTCACAAAGGAAGACTTGCCTCGACCCTCTTTAGAAAGGAGACCGACAGAAACACACTCCTCCATGCCTCCAGTCACCACCCAGTTCATCTCAAGGAGAGCCTACCGATCTCGCAGTTCATGCGTGTGTTACGCAATAACACCTTACAAGAAGATACTGAGCTACAGATCAAGGCGATGGCAGAGAGATTCTATGAACGTGGTTATGCCAAAAAGACTGTCGCAAGATGTCTCAAAAAGGCAAGGTACAGGCACTCCCACCCCAACGATCATGGCGCTAAGGGTTCCACCAATAGAATGATATTTGCTTCCACTTACGATGTTGCTTCATCACAATCTGAGAAAGTGCTGCGGAAACATTGGCCGATTGTGGCCTCAGACCCAGTATTTAAAGGGTCTAATCTACAGCCACCACTCTGTGCATACAGACGAGGTAAAAATCTCAGACAATTGTTAATGCGCCCAACTCTACAGCCACTAGCAACCAATAAGACCTGGCTACCGGATAGTAAGAAAGGCTGCTATCGGTGCCCCAATTGTACCACCTGCCGATCAATGATGTCTGGTGCAAGCTTCGCACATCCACATAGTGGTCGGCAGATTAGGATCCGCCAGCGTTTACATTGCACTATGGACCATGTAATCTACATCATTGTGTGTCCTTGCGGATACTACTACGTTGGCATGACGACAAGAAATTTTCGTGACAGGATGGCTAACCATCGCACATCAATCCGAGCTGCATTGGTCTCTAAGGTGTCTGATAAACCAGTGGCACAACACTTCGTATCCAGAGGACATTCGGTATCCAGTTTGAAGTGTATGTTTATAGACCACGTACCGAGACCTTCCCGCGGGGGTGACTGGGAAAGGCAATTACGTCAACGTGAAGCCAAATGGATCTACGAATTGGACACTCTAGCCCCTCGGGGGTTAAACGAGGCTAATCCATTCAATATTTTTCTCGGATAGGGCTACCGCTGAATAAGAATAAGAATTATTCAAAAAAAAATTTTTCTTAAACACAAAGTAAATTCTTTTTAGTCTATCATGCATTATTACATGATGTTGGAATTGTCTGTTTTTTGTCTTTTTTAATTTTATGTGTTGGTGAGCACCCTGGATTGCTTTTTGTGACATGGGCCACATCACAGGTCCTAACATGAACCACGTTGTGCCCTAGGGTACATTTATATAGTATTGTCATTCCCCTTCCCCTGTTGTTGCCCTGGTGGGCGTGTCCATCCAGGGGAAGGTGGGCGGGCCATCTTGATAGTGTTCGGTGACCCCATATATTTCACATAAGATTTAAATATTTGTTGTCAATCGCTAATTGAAAGATTAATTAGATGTCTATACGATTAAATTATGATCTTGGATTCATTTACTATTATCATCATTATAGCATATTATGTGCCTGGGATCACCCTGTGGTTCACACTCAATTTCACTGCACTGCAGTCCAAAGTTGTTTTTTCCTTGCAGGGTTCTGGTTACATGCGGTCATGATTGTATTTCTATGTGCTGCAGTCTGGCTGCCTAGCGACGGCTGGCAGCCGTCCTATATTACCCTGGTGTTCCGGTCACGTGGTTGCGCTCCACGGCGGTGGAGCGCACAGCGCTTCCGGTATGACGCCGGTCAGGCGTGCGTTCCACGGTCAGTGGAACGCACGCCACTTCCGGCATCGCGGCAATTTGCCGCGATCAGCCGCTGTCTGTGTCATTCTTTCACTACATTTTACCTATGGTAAATTCATTACATTGACATGACCGTTGGCTGTCCAGTCCTATAGGTGATTTTAAAAGTGCATCTGACCAGTATGGTCATTTCCTGTTTGTTAATTGAGGGGCGGGATTTGTGTGTGGTCTTTGCTACATAAGCAATCCAGGGTGCAGTGTGTGGTATGGGCTGCTGGGTATACACCTGTTGTTATTTTCTCTGTCTTGAAAAAGGCTCGATTGGAGCCGAAACGTTGACACGATATGCTGACATGCTGACTGTCTCCATGTGAGACATACCTGTGAGTGGCAATAAATTTTTCTATTCTCAAGGAAGTGGTGAGTGCCTGTACTTTTTCTGGATATATATATATATATATATATATACACACACATATATATATATATACATATATATATGTGTCCAATTTGCGTCCAGCACTCCAGTGGTTAAAGCAGTGTATGCTCCGGTGCCCTGCTCAAAAAGTAATTCAATATTTCCAAAAGCAAGCTGGCACTCTTGAAGACTGAATGAATGCGCAGACACAGTGATGTGATCAACGTTTCAGGGCTGCTGCCCTTTTATCAAGACAATCTGTATTATACAAATAAAACTTTTATACATTACCAACACCTCGTGCACTTGCTTCCACGGCACCCTCCTCGAGCCGATGACGTCATTGGCGCGCTCCCGCGCCGGCGACCCGGCAACATAGGGGGGGCGTGGAGAATCATAGTGACGTCCCATCACCATAGTAACCCGTTACAACTGTAAGAATGAAAACATGTAGCAAAGATTCAATCATGACCCGCAATGTATGAGGCACTATAGATCTAGTCTGCTAATGTAAAATGTCACAAGTAAATATACTATTATCTTAAAAAGCTTATAAGCTAATGTTTAACATCTGCATGAGACAGCATTATGATATCAGATATGGACGGAACCTCACACTGTAATTATCACACTGTCATAATAATATGGTTTGTATCTTAGGCAACACCTATGGAAAATTTTCATGCGAGAAGTGGAAAACGACCTTTTTCTATCAAATCAAAATGTAGCAGGGAATATCAAAGCATACTTCCGCTACATAGATGATATCTTTGTATTATGGTCGGGATCGCAAGAGAGTTTCCAACAGGCCATGTTTGACATCAACCAGTTGGATGACTCAATTAAATTCACATATTCCACCAGCTATGAAGAAATACACTATCTAGATGTGGCTATCAACCAAGATCATCTACACCACTTGCATACCTCTTTATTTGTCAAAGAAACAGACAGAAATACCACTCTGCATGCTAATAGTCACCATCCATCGACCCTCAAATGGGGACTGCCATATTCCCAATATATGAGGATCAGACGCATCTGCAGCAATCAAGCTGAGACTATCAAACAGATGGACATCATGACAAGAAAATTCATTGAAAGAGGTTATAAACTCAAATTCCTAAAGGAAGCCAAAAGCAGAGCCTTGAAGCAAGATAGAATAAGTTTATTAAACAAAATCCAAAGTACTAAAAAACCGGACTTTATAGTTTGGACTCAAGATTTTTCCACCACCAGTATGAACACCATGCAGAAAGCCAAACAAATTTGGCCCATTATCACCCAAGACAAACAACTACAGTCTCTTAAAGGAGCAAAGATTTTACCCTCTTATCGAAGAGGAAGAAACATCAAAGATTGGGTGGTACATAATGATGTTTCCAATCTTAAAATATCACCGCCTGGCCACTTCTTGACAAGGAAGCCAGGTAACTTTAAATGCCTTGGGTGTACCACATGCAGTAGTCTGGAACCAGGTGCCGTTTTCCATCATCCACGCTCTGGAAAAGAGTTTAAGATTAAACGATCTTACACCTGTACAAGCCGATATGTGATATACTATATCAAATGCCCGTGTGGGTTATTGTACATTGGCAAGACTATTCGCCAGTTCAAGGAAAGAATAGCGTTACACCGATCCAGTATACGTGCGGCTTTAGAGGGACGGGGCTCTGACCAGCCAGTAGCCCGTCATTTTAAGGAGCTACAACACAGTATGTCATCCATACGGTATAAAATCATTGATGGAGTACCCGAGTCCCCAAGAGGGGGAAACCGAGGTCGAATCCTACTTCAAAAAGAATCCTGGTGGATACATACACTACAGTCTGTGAAGCCCTTTGGACTTAATGACATTCTATCATTCACTAGCTTCTTATAATTTGTTATAATTGCACTGCCCTTTTTTCCATAGGTGTTGCCTAAGATACAAACCATATTATTATGACAGTGTGATAATTACAGTGTGAGGTTCCGTCCATATCTGATATCATAATGCTGTCTCATGCAGATGTTAAACATTAGCTTATAAGCTTTTTAAGATAATAGTATATTTACTTGTGACATTTTACATTAGCAGACTAGATCTATAGTGCCTCATACATTGCGGGTCATGATTGAATCTTTGCTACATGTTTTCATTCTTACAGTTGTAACGGGTTACTATGGTGATGGGACGTCACTATGATTCTCCACGCCCCCCCTATGTTGCCGGGTCGCCGGCGCGGGAGCGCGCCAATGACGTCATCGGCTCGAGGAGGGTGCCGTGGAAGCAAGTGCACGAGGTGTTGGTAATGTATAAAAGTTTTATTTGTATAATACAGATTGTCTTGATAAAAGGGCAGCAGCCCTGAAACGTTGATCACATCACTGTGTCTGCGCATTCATTCAGTCTTCAAGAGTGCCAGCTTGCTTTTGGAAATATACATATATATATATATATATATATATAAACAATCGGAGACATATACTATTAATATTATGCAGACTTATACACATAATAGAAACGGCATATGCACATAATAAAACAAAGACAGCGATATAGAAGATGCAAGAAATGCAGGAAATACATACAAAGAAAAATGAGCCATAAGAGAAAGACTTCAAAAAGAGAGATTGAGTTTACCAATATTTTTTGCCCTTATTTAAAGACAGATAGTACCAATATTGGCTAAGCAAATGTATTATCTAATGTAGAGATGAACCTATTGTTAGTTCTTCCACAGCAGGGAAAGAAGGATCGTCATATGCAGTTAGAGTATTCATCTCACAATGATCTCTCATAGTGATAAACCTCTATAGATACAGTATTCCATATACAATTTCCCGGAATATTATATTACATATTAAGAATCTATAATAAATGGAGTGATTTCATAGTTCTCATTCAATCCTCTAGGGGTTACTGTATCCAACGTGATTATCCAGAATGTCTCCCTCTTTGTGAGTTTCTTATCTCTATCGCCACCTCTTAAATCTAGCGTTACATGTTCTATACCTTTGAAGCTTAATAAATTTGGATCATTATTATGGAATTGCTTAAAATGTCGCAGCACACTATGATTTGTAACACCATTATTTATATTCAGTGTATGTTCCTGTATTCTGATTTTTAACTCTCTTTTTGTTTTACCTACAGTATATAATGATAGCCACGGGGGCAGGTCAACATATAAACCACATATGTAGTGTTTTAATTTATAAAAGTTTTTATAGTTTGCATTTTTGTATTTTTAGATTGAAACTCTTTTGTTTTTTCTCCCAGAGCACAGATCTTTCAATGCCCACAGGGGAAAAAAAAAACTTTTAGTCATTTTAAGAAATTTGTTCTATCTTTATTATTTGATATGTTTTCTAAGCAGCTTTTTGACACATGGGACTGTATATTATTTGCTTTTTTATAAATTATATCTGGCCTGTCCGGAAGATGTTCTGCCAATACCGGATCCAGTTTTAGTATATGCCAATTTTTCTTAATCATCCTTTCTATTTCTTTGTTTATGCTATTAAATTGTGTTATAAAGGGACAGAAAGGTTTGTTCTTATTTGTACTTTTACTTTCTATTGTCAATTTGTTATTTTTATATTCTAGCAAATATGTTTTATTCTTTTCCTTTGCTTTAGTTTTGGACCTTTCAATAAGACTTAGTGGATTACCAAGTTCATTAAAACGTTCTACATATATCTGTGACTGTTCATAAAATTTGTTCACGTCAGTACAGTTCCGTCTCAATCTGGTAAATTGAGAAAATGGAATGTTTGTTTTCCACATAGGCAGATGGCAACTTGTGAACTCTAGATATCTGTTGCTGTCAACATTTTTAAAATGGGTATATGTTTCTATTTCTTGTTTCAGTGGAAAGTTTTCAGTACTTATTACCAGATCCAGAAATTCTGTTTTACTGCTGTTTATAGTATGTGTAAATTTGAGATTATAGTCATTAATATTTAATTGTTACATAAACTTCTCAAAGCTACTGGCATCCCCACTTCATATTATAAGTATATCATCTATATACCTTTTGAACAAAACTAGATGATCTCACATTGTCCATGTCAGGACATCTCTTTTCCAGTCTCCGATTTATAAATTCACTAGGCTCAGTGCACAAATACTGCCCATTGCGGTTCTGCACGTTTGGAGGTAAATTTGAGGTTGTAGTCATTAATATTTAATTGTTCCATAAACTTCTCAAAGCTACTGGCATCCCCACTCCATATTATAAGTATATCATCTACAGTGGGGAAACAAAGTATTTGGACAGCCACCGATTGTGCAAGTTGACCCACTTAAAAAGATGAGAGAGGTCTGTAATTTCCATCATAGATACACTTTAACTGTGAGAGACAGGGTCTGAAAAATAAAACTAGGAAATCACATTGTATGAATTTTAAACAATTTATTTGTATAGTCTTGCAGAAAATAAATATTTGGACAATCAAAAAGTTTAACTCAATACTTTGTAATATTACCTTGGTTGGCAATTACAGAGGTCAAACGTTTCCTGTAGTTCTTGATCAGGTTTTCACATACTGTAGCACGTATTTTGGCCCACTCTTCCATGCAGATCTTCTCTAGATCTGTCATGTTTGGGGCTGTCGCCAGGCAACATGGATTTTCAACTCCCTCCACAGATTTTCTACTGGGTTGAGGTCTGGAGACTGGCTAGGCCACTCCAGGACCTTGAAATGCTTCTTACGGAGCCACTGCTTAGTTGCCCAGGCGGTGTGTTTGGGGTAATTGTCATGCTGGAAGACACAGCCATGTTCCATCTTCAATGCTCTTACTGAGGGAATGAGGTTTTTTGCTCAAAATCTCACGATACATGGCCCCATTCATCCTCTCCTTAATACGGATCAGTCGTCCTGTCCCCTTTGCAGAAAAGCAGCCCCATAGCATGATGTTTCCACCCCCATGCTTCACAGTGGGTATGGTGTTCTTGGGATGCCATTCATCATTCTTCTCCCTCCAAACATGGTGAGTGGAGTTTATACCAAAAGGTTTGATTTTGCTCTCATCTGACCAAATTACATTCTCCCAATCCTCCTCTGGATCATCCAGATGGTCACTGGCAAACTTTAGATGGGCCTGGACATGTACTGGCTTAAGCAAGGGGACCTTTTGGGCGCTGCAGGATTTCAATCCATGACAACGTAGTGTGTTACTTATGTTAACCTTTGTGACTGTGGTCCCAGCTCTCTTGAGGTCATTGACCAGGTCCCCTCGTGTAGTTCTGGGCTGATTCCTCACCGTTCTCAAGATCATTGATACCCCACAAGGTGAAATCTTGCATGGCGCCCCAGGTCAAGGGAGATTGTCAGTGATCTTGTATTTCTTTAATTTTTTAAGAATTGTGCCAACAGTTGATCTCTTCTCACCAAGCTGCTTGCCTATTGTTGAGTAGCTCATCCCAGCCTTGTGCAGCTCTACAATTTTGTCCCTGGTGTCCTTAGACAGCTCTCTGGTCTTTGCCATGGTGGAGAGGTAGAAGTCTGACTGTTTGAGGGTGTGGACAGGTATCTTTTATACAGATAACCAGTTCAAACAGGTGCTATTAATACAGGTAACGAGTGGAGGATAGAAGAGCTTCTTAAAGAAGAAGTAACAGGTCTGTGAGAGCTAGAAATCTTGCTGCTTGGTAGGTGTCCAAATATTTATTTTCCACAAGAATATACAAGTAAATTGTTTAAAAATCATACAATGTGATTTCCTGTTTTTTTTTTTTCAGATTCTGTCTCTCACAGTTGAAGTGTACCTATGATGGAAATTACAGACCTCTCTCATCTTTTTAAGTGGGTCACCTTGCACAATCTATGGTTGTCCAAATACTTTTTTGCCCCACTGTATATACCTTTTGAACAAAACTAGATGATCTCACATTGTCCATGTCAGGACATCTCTTTTCCAGTCTCCCATTTATAAATTCACTAGGCTCAATGCGCAAATACTGCCCATTGCGGTACTGCATGTTTGGAGGTACCACTTTTCCAAAAACACAAAGTAATTGTTTTTAAGAACAAATTCCAAACATGACCCTATAAAGTTTACGAGATCTGGATTTATTTCTGGATCCTTCTGTAACACACTTTTTATAACCTGAATACCACTTTCATGGGGAATTGCTGTATATAATGACTGTACATCATCTGAACACCATATATACTGTAGTTCTCTGCCCATGTAACATCTTTAAATATCTATAATATATGTGTAAAGTCCTGACTATATGATTACAATTGAGAGACCTATTTCTTTATTTATGCATCGACAAACTCATAAATCCTTGATGTCAAAGAACCTATACCACTTATTACAGGGCAACCTGGGGGGGAGGGATAGATTTTTATGGATCTTGGGAATATGGTAAAAGGTTGCTATTCATGGTTATAAAAAGTGTGTTACAGAAGGATCCAGAAATAAGTCCAGATCTGGTAAACTTTATAAGGTCATGTTTGGAATTTGTACTTAAAAACAATTACTTCATGTTTTTGGAGGAGTGGTACCTCCAAACGTGCGGTACCGCAATGGCCAGTATTTGTGCACTGAGCCTAGTGATTTATAAATGGGAGACTGGAAAAGAGATATCCTGACATGGACAATGTGGGATCATCTAGTTTTGTTCAAAAGGTATATAGATGATATACTTATAATATGGAGTGGGGATGCCAGTAGCTTTGAGAAGTTTATAGAACAATTAAATATTAATGACTATAACCTCAAATTTACACATACTATAAACAGCAGTAAAACAGAATTTCTGGATCTGGTAATAAGTACTGAAAACTTTCCACTGAAACAAGAAATAGAAACATATACCCATTTTAAAAATGTTGACAGCAACAGTTATCTAGAGTTCACAAGTTGCCATCTGCCTATGTGGATAACAAACATTCCATTTTCTCAATTTACCAGACTGAGACGGAACTGTACTGATGTGAACAAATTTGATGAACAGTCACAGATACATGTAGAACATTTTAATGAACTTGGTAATCCACTAAGTCTTATTGAAAGGTCCAGAACTAAAGCAAATTAAAAGAATGGAACAGATTTGCTAGAATATAAAAATAACAAATTGACAATAGAAAGTAAAAATACAAATAAGAACAAAACCTTCTGTCCCTTCATAACGCAATTTAATTGAAAAAACAAAGAAATAGAAAGGGTGATTAAGAAAAATTGGCATGTACTAAACTGGATCCGGTATTGGCAGAACATCTTCTGGACAGGCCAGATTTTTTTATAAAAAAGCAAATAATTTACAGTCCCGTGTGTCAAAAAGCTGCTTAGAAAAAATATCAAATAATAAAGATAGAACAAATTTCTTACAAGTGCTTAAAGGTTTCTTCCCCTGTGGGCATTGAAAGATCTGTGCTCTGGGAGAAAAAACAAAAGAGTTTCAATCTAAAAATACAAAAATGCAAACTATAAAAACTTTTATAAATTGTAACACTACATATGTGGTTTATATGTTTACCTGCCCCCGTGGCTATCATTATATACTGTAGGTAAAACAAAAAGAGAGTTAAAAATCAGAATACTGGAACATACACGGAACATAAAGAATGGTGTTACAAATCGTAGTGTGCCGCGACATTTTAAGCAATTCCATAATAGTGATCCAAATTTATTAAGTTTCATAGGTATAGAACATGTAACGCTAGATTTAAGAGGTGGCGATAGAGATAAGAAACTCACAAAGAGGGAAACATTCTGGATAATCACGTTGGATACAGTAACCCCTAGAGGATTGAATGAGAACTATGAAATCACTCCGTTTATTATAGATTCTTAATATGCAATATAATATTCCAGGATATTGTATATGGAATACTGTATCTATAGAGGTTTATCACTATGAGAGATCATTGTGAGATGAACACTCTAGTTGCATATGACGATCATTCTTTCCCTGCTGTGGAAGAACTAATAATGGGTTCATATCTACATTAGACAATAAATTTGCTTAGCCAATATTGGTACTATCGGTCTTTAAATAAGTGCAAAAAATATTGGTAAACTCAATCTCTCTTTTTAAAGTCTTGTCTCTTATGGCTCATTTTTCTTTGTATGTATTTTCCTGCATTTCTTGCATCTTCTATACCGCTGTCTTTGTGTTACTATGTGTATATGCCAGTTCTATTATGTGTATGCTAGGTGACTCATCGTGCCCTACGAGTACTCTTCACACCGTCGCAAGTGGCTACGCCCCCCTTAACCCCTGCATGCCTTTCTGGCATTCAATATTTGTATTATATGAAGTATTACCTGCATTCCTAGTTTTGTTAGTGGTTAAATATTGCACAACGAAAGGGCGTCTGATGGTGAATGGGGTGTAGCCCCTTGCGACGGGTAGGGGGCGGGGGATTGGGGGCCGCGGATGGGGGAGGTGGTCCGGATGGGCTGTAGGTGGGATAGGGGCGAGGAAGCCGCAGGTGGTGGAGGGGCAGGTGCGGGGCTGATGCGGATGAGGGAGGGGTTCCGGAGGTGCTGCGGGTGGGGAAGGGGTGTGTGCAGGAGTGCCGTGGGTGGTGTAGAGCAGGGGTGGCCAACCAGTCAGAGGCAAAGAGCCAGAAATGATCCATAGGCAAGGGCAAGAGCCACTATCATGTGCGCGGCGAAGGTGCCCGTGCAAAAATGGGTGTGTGGCCTAGTTGTCACAAAGCCACACCCCATTTTTGTGCACACACCTTTCAGTATGACGTTTGTAGGAGTGTGATCTTGTGTCATAAACCCATTTAGTCATGTTGTACAGTGCCACATACATATAAAAATGCAAAAAAATGGGTGCCACCACAGTGCCAGATAAATATGTGCCCCCAGTGCCAGATACACATGCCCCACAGTGCCAGATACATATATGCCCCACAGTGCAAGATACATAAATGCCCCACAATGCCAAATACATGTATGCCCTCACAATGCCAAATACATGTTTGCCCCCACAGTGCCAAATACATGTACGTCCCCACAGTGCCAAATACATGTATGCCCCCACAGTGTCAAATACACGTATGCCCCCACAGTGCCAAAGACACATGTCCCCATAGTGCCAGATACATATATGCCCCACAGTGCCAGATACACATGTCCCCACAGTGCCAGATACATATATGCCCCACAGTGCCAGATACACATGTCCCCACAGTGCCAGATATGCCCCAGTGCAAATACACATGCCCCCACCGTGTCAGATATGCCCCCGCTGCAGATACACACGTTCCCACAGTGCCTCCCTTAACTTGGTATGCAGTCACTGCCAGGTTGCAACCTGGCAGTGACTGCATACCAAGTTAAGGAACTTTTTATCATTTATTCATTTTAACTGGTATTATATATTATGTGTGTATACTTTTTATCCCATTTTTTAGAAAAAGATTTGTTGTTTTAAATTTGTACGTAAATAAACTGTATTTTATATTCTACTCATTTACCTATAGTGTGAGTTTTTAGACACCATTGGTCGCTAAACCCCCTCCCCCCATTTGTGTATTTAATTTTATGCTCCAGGGAACCGCCATCCCTGTCTGGGGGTAAGCAGACGCCCTTTTAAATTCTTAGGGAGTGTCAGATCCATTTGTTTGGTACATTTCACATTCAGGATACGTAAACGTTGATGAACACAAGTGGCGCAATAATTTCTTTCTATTTCTATATATATATACATGTATACATACACACACACATATATTCCTGCTATTACAATTTGTTAGGAAATATATATATATATATATATATATATATATATATTTCCAAGAATTTAGACTATAAATGTTATACCTCAGATATCTAAATGTCTGGTATGGCTGTTGCTAATCGAGTTCTTTCAAGTTAAACAAGGTTTCTGTATATTGTCTTCTTGTTTGTCCTGGCTTTAAGTAAAACAATGACTGTCCAGTATTTACTGTCTTCGACAGATACTGGACAACTCTAGAACAATGGGGGTAACCAAAGGTATTTGCCTTCTTCATAGGATTACAAAGCTTTGCGTAAACAAGTCAGTCTGGTACATTCAAGGCACTTGTTTGTGCTTGAGTTTCTAGGAGAATAATTTATGTGTGAACAGTAACTTGCTATTTGAAGGATGTACAGACAGTGTGTGATTTATGCATTATATGGGTAAAATATTGTATATGGCTTTTGTTGGCATTTCCATGCGAATGCGTATGTTACCATATTTACTCATACCACGCGCTAAAACGCAAGACCATGTGAGCGATTACACGTAGCTTGCGAATATGTGTACGCACGGCAGAACAAGCACCCGCACGGAGGCCATCTGTGTGGTGTTTGTACGTGATGAGTGTGCCTATAATATTTTCGACTTTGACAATCCACCCTTTGGCAGTCAATAATAACTGCCACACATAACTAATAAACTGAAAATATTATCTATATATTATATACAAAGTTTGGATGACCGGGAGAGAGTTGTAGGTAGGAAACGTGTAGCCTAGTGGGATAGGAAAAAGCATGTATGTATGAATCAGTGTCTGAGGGGCATGCATCATCGTGCCATATATGTTCTAAGTAAGCTTCGAGGTATTGCGAAGTATACATTAAATCCTTCTTATCCCTTATTAAGGGTCTGTACATGGGCAAACAAACACTACTGAGCTCCTTTCGGGCAAGGGCTTTTGACCCTCACCTTTTCGGCTTCTAATACCAACAAATGGGGAGCACATTTATCTGATGATACATGGAGAGGAATCATATGTGAGTGCTACTATATGTGGATAACACCTGTCGACTATGTGTGCAATTAACTGAGGGTTGCAGTGATGAAGGTAAGACACATATATAAAAATTACATTCACATAACATTGGGTATAGTTGACGTTTTTTTTTTGTTTTTTTTTTCCGGTTGGATGTTTCTGGGTAAAGGGGGAAACAGAGAGAAATGGTGAAAGAAACAGGCCATGAAATACATTTGCAATCCTTATCATAACACTGTCTCTATGGATGGGTCGTAAATTAAATCTGCTGCTATAACAGCGCCCTCGCTCCTTAGACTCATCAGATATGTGCCTGCTTGCGCCGTATTAGAATTTGAACACACCTAAATATCGAACCAATAATTATGACGACTCCCAGGATACAAAGGAGAAACTTTCCCACACTCATAATTACATTCTGTGCCCACTCTCCTAACCCTGAGAACCATTTGCGTGGGTTTAACCATGAGACCCAGCCGGTCAGTTCATTAACCACAGTCATCAAGGTAAGGTTGTGTTTCCTACTGAACTCCCACTTCAACTGCAAGATCTCATCCATCTTTTGATCGATGATCTCCGTGGGGTCGTCAGTGTTATTTGTAATATAAGTACAGCACTTCACACCATATTGAGTGGCCAGAGTAACACAGTCCCCACCTGTCACAGCCGTAACGTAATTAAGGACCATCCTGTGCTGGATCAGCTCCTTCTTGTAGGCTTGTAACTCCCTTCCTGTATACCTGAAGGTGTCATCATACATTTCGGTGATATTATCTATCAAGTTCGCCAGCGCATGGATGTACCTATAATTTATAGTTCCTCTGGCAGTACGGGTGATATCTAATGCGAGAAGGAACTGAATCCCGGTGGATTCATGGATCAAATCAGAGGCTGCGTGCTCTGTCCTATCTATAAGGTGTCTCTTGATGATGTGTTCATAATGGGTATGAGTATAAGGAGTCTGAGCGTTGCCGTGAATGTCTTTCATTTTATCGTGAGCTATGGTCATGACCTAAGGTAGTACTCTCCCAATATAGCACAACCCTTCAGAGCTCGAAGGAAGCCACTTGTACGCTTTCCTCCCACATATGAGATAGGCATCATCTGGGAGAACATAAGGGACAAAATGTAACAACACCATATTGCAAATTTTCCATGTAAAGAAACCAATTCCTAGCTCTCTCATTTGCTCAGTACAAGAATCAGGCTGGATGATATGGGCACAATACCCCTGCGACACTTTTCCAACTCACATGGTCTTGCTCCCATGTGTATACCGGTACTGAAAATACATTCCATTGTTGGCTATCGTGCATACAAGTTCAGAGTCGATAGGAATCCTATCAGCTCTGTGTGAAAAGGTCATTGTCTGGTTATTCCAAGTCACTTCCCAATTTCCTGGTTTTTGGAAATGGGAAACATTAAAACACAACAGGGACCTATCTACATTGTACTGGTGGAGCTTCAAACTAGGGGTCCTAGATATATTGAATTTCTTGTCCACCGGTCTCCCACCCCGTAATTCGAGTACCTCATCTATTTTTAATGGGTATGGTACTAATCCTGACTTACTCTGTCCTTGAGGTGCCTGTGAGAACACCCAACATTCTGTTTGGTTTAAGACCTTACCCACTAATGAGTGGTAATCACTCATTGGATGTCGGCCCATGTCGGTATTAATGTTGGACTGACATCTTTGGATGCACCCATCTTCGACTAGGTTCTCACAATTTCTACATATACAATATTCGTCAGACAATAACCCTTCACAATGCCTCCGAGCTCCATGACTACCAGAGTGATTACTGATACCAGCCTTTACTAGAGTGATGTGCTGCTCCTGAGATCCTACAAATCCATACTCGCCATCAGAACCCATTCCAGATCCTTGCTCAACGTCTTTGGGACCCTCACCAAAACAGAGTGTCCTGATCAAAAAACAGAATTACCAGAAAAACCCGAAACGCAGTCTCTTGAGGTAGATCCATTTCATTAAGGAGCAAAGAGAAAAATAAGAAGGGAAACAAAATAAAATGCAGTGGGGGTGAGGTGGAAAAAAAATGGTACGACAACCGTCCTTGATTTTGTTGTTCTCCACGCTCAGGTGCCGTCTCAACAGTCCTGCCTCTCAGCTTTCCCGGAATAGACTCTCTAATGATTCGAGGTTCTCTTCACCTTTATCTTTGTCACAAGTTTTCTCCGGGTCAGCGACCTTCTTGCAGTGGGACGAGTGGACCAAAGTCTCTCTCTCGGCAACCTTTAGTGCTGTCATTCTGGTCAACAAAACTTGATACGGTCCTTCCCACCTGTCTATGAAGCAACCTGAGCGTAAATTTTTTTTGAATCATCACATAATTCCCAGGCTCAATGTCATGACAATTACTGTTCGGTAGGTCAGGAATCACCAGCTTTAGATTTCTTTGTTGATTTCTCAGCTGCTGGCTCATCCTAACCAAGTATTGCACAGTTACTTCATTATTGCACTTCAAATAATTCTGGGGGTCTATCAGTACATGCGGTTGTTGACCAAAAAGGACTTCAAAGGGTGATAAGTTAAGCGGTGACCTGGGAGTGGTTCTGATGCTGTACAACACTAGTGGCAATGCTTCTGGCCACAACAATCCAGTTTCAGCCATTACTTTGCTCAGCTTATTCTTAATAGTGCTGTTCCTTCTCTCCACCTTTGCACTCGCCTGTGGCCGGTACGGAGTATGCAGCTTGCTATTAATACCCATCAGTTTGCACATGACCTGAAAGACTTCACCTGTAAAATGGGTACCCCTATCACTTTCAATCATTCTAGGGATGCCATATCTGCATACAAATTCCTGCACGATTTTCTTTGCCGTGAACACAGCAGTATTTGTGGCAGCAGGGAATGCTTCTTCCCAGTTTGAAAACACATCAGTACATACTAACACATATTTTAAATTCTTACAGGGTGGTAAATGTATGAAGTCGATTTGTATTATCTGAAAAGGTCTTTCTGTAGGAGGGATGTGGGATGGCTCTGTTGGTATTGCCTTACCAATATTCTTCCTCAAGCAAGTAAGACATGTCATTGCTTTCTTACCTGCATGGGAAAAGAACCCTGGTGCACTCCAGTAGGCTCTAACCAGCTTGCACATACCTTCTTTACCCAGATGAGTCAGACCGTGTGCCACCTCAGCTAGGCTTGGGAGGTATGCTGTGGGGTCTACTGGCTTACCATGTCCATCTGTCCAAAGTCCTGAGGACTCCTGACCATATCCCTTCACCTTCCAGACTGCCTTTTCCTGTAGGGAACACAAATTTTGCATTTCAATTAACTGTTGTGTGTTATCAGTTGTGTGAAGTAAAAACATCTCTGGACGAGAGAAGAGAGGGGAATAATAATAAAAAAAAGAAAATGTCAGGTTTGCCATTCACCAACAGGCTGTCACACCCTCATGCATATTGGTGTCTGTACACAATCTCCACCCTTTGTGCATGACCAGGCACACTGCAGTCATACTGGTGCCATTGTGCTGGTGAGATATACTGGATTCGGGCAGAACGCTGAAGGACCAATTAGGCATGTGGTGTTTGAACTGTAATCGGGTCCATGTATTGCACCCTCCTGTAGGTGAATGTAGAAGATGGGGAGGAGACTGTGAAGAACAATGACATAGAAGTTGGTAACAGATAAGTTTGTAGAGGTAAAGAAGATTTTATAAAATTTGACAACTGGATTGGGCACTACGGGGAATGACTCTCTACTTGGTTTACTCCCCTAAAAAAAACTCTGTTTGTTGTATCGCTCTTGGGACTATCCCAGCCATCAATCCAGTGTCTTGTCCATCCTAAGTTCATAGGGAACCCTCTACCTGTGAAGTTCATAGGGAACCCTCTACCTGTGAACCCTCTACCTGCAACATTAGTCTTCGTGGGTGTCTAACATACTTTGTATTTCCTGAGCGGGAGCACATTATATGTATCTCATATTTAACAAAGTTTCTGTTACGTTACTCAGGGGCCATTTCTGATAGGGAAAAGTTTAGAATCTTAGAGGCCCCATCTTAACCTCAGCAAGTTTTGTCAAAGGGTAATGTTGCATTTATTTTGTTCTTCCCATTAGCCAAATTTGTGTTTTCTATATGGCTTGTGATTCCTTACTTTATGTCCCTTGGTCCCGTCTATGTGTTTAATAATGTGGCTCGTGTTTTCTGTCTAGGGGGTCTATAATGACTATGTGTCCTACTACTCCTACAATCTCTGGCAAAATGCCCTTCCTTCCTACAAATGTAACATAGTCTTGGTCTTCTCCAAACATCAAGGGTCTGGGGTTTAGGCAGATGGGACTTTGCTGTAAGAGCCTGTATACTTACAGTCCTCAACCTCTCCTCCTGTTGTTCTCTGCGTATAGCGATATTCTTGTGATGTTCAATAACGCACTCTCTGAGATTATCTACTGTGACCCCTCTCCAATTAGGCAAAGCTGTTTGCACCCTGACCCTCAATGCCTTATTGAGCCCGTCCATTAGCACAGAGACAGCCACCTCCCTGTAATTTGCATTGTTCCCTATATCCGATACCCCAGTGTATCTAGCCATTATTTGTAAGGCCCTATGGAAATATTCAGATGTCATTTCATTTTCTCTCTGTTTTATGGAGAAAATTTTGCTCCACTTAACAGCAGTGGGGAAATACAATCCTAGCTGTATGTTAATTCGTTTCACATTCTCCTGATTGTGTTCGTCAGTCATAGGACCATCCGACTCTAATTTACAATCCGTAATAATTTTTTGGGTGTCAATATTAGAGGGTAGGCACGCTTTCAAAGGTATCCGCCAATCTTTGTTTGCAGGTTCATGGGCATTACCCAGATCCTTGATATACTTCTGACATCTGGCTAAATGCTTCCGGGGATCGGGGAATTCTGAAATGATTGACCGCAGTTCTGATCTGGTCCACGGGCAATACATTGCATTATTCTTGGTGAGGGTTACTCCCTGTCTATTGGTCCTCCTATTGGGAGTTACTATTTCCAAGACAGGATGTAACCCAACCATTCCATTCCTAATTTGCTCACTGTGAGGTTATTGTCTCTGTGTAATGAACAGTCTCACACTTACAGATGGCTGTGATCTTACCAGTCCTTTCAGTGGGAGACACTGTTACTGCTCTTATTGGCTGGGCCGGCCCCACCTGAGTTTCCTGTAAGGTGACTGCCTGAATGAGAGCTGAGATTAGGCTGGATCCTTCATCTTCCTGTGACCTATAACCTTGGAGAGAATTCAAAACAGGATACCACTTGCAAGGGTTAGGGTTAACACATTCATTTTGCATTTTACTATCATTTACAGATATACCATTGGTTGTAGCCAATTTCTCCCCTTCGACATGTGTCGGTAATGGTGTGTTCATACTCACATTCCTGCCAGGGTTGAAACTTGCTGTGCGAGTAAGTTCCCTTTGCACCTCCCCCTCTTGCTGCCACAGATTTAAACAGTCGTTATGCCTGATCCTTTGCTTTCTAGATTTGATCAGAAATATTTTAATCCTTATTTTCTGTAATACCTCTGATTCAAAACTACCCATCCTAGGGAATGATGCCCTGTCTTCAGCAGTCATATGCACCCATTCATTGCAAAAAGCCTCCGTGTGTGGACCATATTTCTCACACATAATAAACCTCGCTGACCCCCTGGGCCGCGGCTCTCCTGCCTGAACCCTGGCAACCACACGCCCACTGCTTGTGCACTTGGATCCCATCGCGGACTTTTTGCTTGCTAACGCAATCCCCAAATGCACAACACAAATAGGCGGTGAAAGACACCTAGCGCTTTCACTCGCTCCTTCTCCGCTGACGTACCACGACTCACTCCAATAGTGACCACCGCGTACCCAGTGAGGACCCTAACTGATTTCTATTCACTGGAAGTTATAGGAGTAACTTACCTTTTCCAGTGAATATCCACCGTTAAAGATTTTCCTGAGAGAGACCAGCGATAACTTCCCTTTTTGTTATACACAAATCACGCTTGTGTATGCTCTACTAGGGAGGCCAATCCCGGGATCGGGATCGGCGGGATCCCGGGATTTGGGCCCAAAAATGCCAGGATTTGAATCCCGGGATTGGAGCATCCAATCCCGGGATTCACGGGATTACACTGCGCATGTGCGGGAGGGAGTGTGTGTAAGTAATACTACTTACACTTAGGCGGGCGGCAGCCATAGACGAACGCTGAACGCGACGGCACTTCAAATGTGGCGCCGGCCACCAGCCAATCAGAGCTGGCGGACCGGCAGCCAATCAGTGAAGCTGCCGCGGCAGCCAATCAGGAGCGACTGCTGCGGCCACTTCCCTGATTGGCTGCTGGTCCGCCAGCTCTGGTTGGCTGGCGGCCGGCGCTTCATTTGAAATGCCGCCACATTCAGTGTGTCCATGGCTGGCGCCCACCTAATAGTATGTGGTATTTACAACCACCCTCCCTCCCGCGCCGCTACCAACCCTCCCCGCTACCTACTGTACATCCTCCCACCCAGCTACCTACACCCTCCCGCCCAGCTACCTACACCCTCCCGCCCAGCTACCTACACCCTCCGCACCGCTACCTACACCCTCCCGCCCAGCTACCTACACCCTCCTGCACTGCTACCTACACCCTCCCTTCCCCGCCGCTACCTACACCCTCCCGCACCGCTACCTACCCTCCAGTGCTGCTCCCTACACCCTTCATCACTGATCCCTACTGCAATCCCGGGATCCCAGGAATCCTGGGATTGATCGTTTTTCAATCCCGAATCCCGGGATTGAAAAAACGGCCCGGGATTGGCCTCCCTATGCTCTACCACGGCGCTGATACCTCATTTTGCGTAAAAGCTTGCAAAAGTGGTATCACGTTGCGCCACGTATTGCACGTACAAACGCGCGGTCCAACCGCACAGTGTATAGATTCTTGTTATCTATCTGCTCTGCGATCAATGGAGTCGAATAAACAAGCTGCGCTCCTCAGCCGGAGCGTAACACAAAATATTTATTTCAATTCACAATTTTAAACTTCCCAATGCACAATTCTATATCACGCTCCTCTGCAAATCTCCTCACAATTTGCGTGTTTCTCTATCTGTTAACATAGGTCAGCCGCCCTACGCCGCCAAGCCTCCGCTTACTTGGTGTCACCATGGGATCCCAACTTCCGGGGTTCAATCCACTCACTCCTACTTTCAGCTCACACAAATACACTGTGTTTTTTTTCTGTACAGAAAATATCACTCCCTGCGACTAGTAGTCTTATCCCAGAGGTAGTACATTTTAACCAAAATCTTACACTAATCTGCTTTTGAAATCGGATAGTTATGTGCTATTTGTATTAAACGTATACTATCCCACCTTTAATTGAACAACTATCGTGTGGTTTTACTTTGCGCCCGCAATCCTATGCAACCTTGCGTAAACACGCGACCATGCGTGCCTTTACGCTACATGTGCGACCCTGCGCAGAGTGAACACTTCAGCACTTTGTCCGTACCACGTATACAAACGTGCATCCGCAACTCAATAAAGCCACACAATCTCTATAAATGTGAGCAATAACAACTACTATCGCTCACTAACACAACACATGATTTTTTTCCGTATAAACCAAAGTGACCAGGCCGGAACTGCGTTTTGTGTTTTACGATTACACCCTTAATCAAATATTTATATAGCAAACAAATGTATCCGATTTCACACAGATCTTAAATGACTGTTGTAACCTATGGCAACAATATGTGGAAAAGTATGCAAAGAATCTGTACGCTTTGTGTACGCTTTTGGCGCCAAAAATTTCACACACAGATTTTAAATAGCTTTTTTCCTGTTTCCTCCGGGTTCCATCAGCACCTCTGTAGACTAGACAGAGCAGACGTGATCTAATCAGCACAAAAGAGGGTTTTAAAACACCCAAGCAACCAGGGAAAGGTTTTACTTAAAGATGCGTCTCCACCCTTTGCTGATAGATCAAAGTCTGCTGTGGTCTGCAAGTCTATGAGTGTGTGAAAAACTGGATAAGCTCCTAATTGTTAAAGTTGATTAACTTACAGGACAGAAAATGCAATAACTTTAATTTATATTGTGCAGGCGGCTACGACCGCTAAGCGTGTGTGTGTAACCCCTAACAGATGCGCACACGTTGCATAAGCAAGCCGTCATGCTGTAAGCACGGAGTAGCTACACGTGAGGCGGAATACACATTATAACCCCTAGCAGGAAAGGAACACGACACCAATTGTATTTAAAATATGTTGGGATCCAACCCAACAACAATTATTTACTAACAGGGGGTTACAGCAAATAATACAATCACAATAGGAGAAAAGAGGCTACAATCAATGATACATATGTTTGTTTCGCCAGCGCCACCCAGTCCCGGTCCTCGGTCAATCAAGATAGATGACTTTCAGAGAATGAGTGGCCAGCCAGGAGGCTTGGCTTTTTATACATTTGTCCAGTTCATGATACAATAGACACTGTATGCTCTTCTTCCATTGGTTCAGGGGTGGGACATATCCTGTGCACTGGGGATCATTGGGCAGCTCAAGTGGTGGGCGATGGCTCAGTCTTGAGATGGGATTTCTGTTGTTTGCATCTGAGTTCCCGCCCCATTACCAGTTAAATCCATCACATTAATCATACATAAATCTGGTATTACTAATAACTTATTGTTACAATATGTGACAATATTCTCATACCCAGGGCCGGCCCTAACCAATATGATGCCCTAGGCAAGATTTTGGCTGGTGCCCCCTAGCACCACCACTGGTTGCACTTCTTTCCCAGCACCATCACCCCTCACCCATAGCAGTCCTTATTTTGGTGTCTGTACCCCCTATATTTTAAATAGGAACAGTTCGCACATTTGGCGCACAGCCCAAAAAGGGTGTGTTTTTGCTAGCAAGGGGCATGGCCACACAATAATAACCCCAATTCCAATTACGCCACACAGTACTGCAACTTTATTCACATTTGATCATGCGATAGTGTCCATAATTCATATTACATCCCACAGTAGTATTACTTTACCTTATAAACATTACTCCTCACAGTAGAGCCCCTTATTCACATAACATCACATTGAATTGCTCCTTATTCACATTACACCACACCCTATTGCTCTTTATTCATTTTAGATGACACAGTAGTGCCCTTTCTCTACGCAACGCCACATAGTAGAGCACCCTATACACATAATGCCACACATTAGTAATGCATTTATACACATAATTCCACACAGTAATGCCCCTTACACATTATTAATGTCCTTATAAATATAATGTGCCTTACACATTATGACAACCTTTTTTAATGCCATTTTACACATAATGTCCCTTACATATATGCCGCACATTATTAATGCCCTTATACACATAATGACACATAGTGCCCCCTACACATTTGCTGCACATTATTAGTGCCCCTATACACATAATGACACACATACAGTAGTACCCTGTTACACATATGCCACACATTATTAATGCCCTTATACACATGACACACATAGTGCCCCTTACACATGTGTTGCACATTATTAATGCATTTTTACATGACACACATAATGCTCCTTACACATATTCCGAACACTACTGCACAACCAACCCACTCACATGCACACAGCACTCACACTTCCACTAACACTGTGACCTCTGCCTCTGCTTGGATACAGATGTGTCCTCATAAATCTTGCCTCAATGCTAACGTCGGGCACTTTTTTTATGAAAATGCATCTTATTTGCATTGCTATGTGGCTAGGATGCACAAGCAGATTCTGCTGATTAAAATGATATGCAGCATGCCTACATACTGTGTGAGACTGTGGCTGTATCTGCATATGAAATGCTATACAGAATATAGGCATGCCACATATCATTTTAATCAGCAGAAGCTGCAGATGCCCCTAGGCATATCAAATGCCCTAGGCAATTGCCTAGTTTGCCTATAGCTATGGCCGGCTCTGCTCATACCCACCAGATTACTGCTTATGTGACCCTGAACAATATGATCCCACACATGATATGATTATCCATTTCCATCCTCAAGATAGATAGATAGATATATATATACATATATACATACACACATATATTCCTGCTATTACAATTTGTTAGGAAATATATATATATATATATATATATATATATATATATTCCAAGAGTTTAGACTATAAATGTTATACCTCAGATATCTAAATGTCTGGTATATAGTTTGTCAGCTGTTGCTAATCGAGTTCTTTCAAGTTAAACAAGGTTTCTGGATATTGTCTTCTTGTTTGTCCTGGCTTCAAGTAAAACAATGATAGTCCAGTATTTACTGTCTTCGACAGATACTGGACAACTCTAGAACAATGGGGGTAACCAAAGGTATTTGCCTTCTTCATAGGATTACAAAGCTTTGTGTAAACAAGTCAGTCTGTTACATTCAAGGCACTTGTTTGTGCTTGAGTTTCTAGGAGAATAATTTATGTGTGAACAGTAACTTGCTATTTGAAGGATGTACAGACAGTGTGTGATTGATGCATTATATGGGTAAAATATTGAATATGGCTTTTGATGACTTTTCCGTGCCAATGCATATGTTACCGTATTTACCCATACCACACGCTAACATGCAAGACCGCTTGTGCGATTATACGTAGCTTGCGAGTATGTGTATGCACGGCAGAACAAGCACCTGCACGGAGGATATCTGTGTGGTGTTTGTATGTGATGAGTGTGCCTATAATATTTTCGACTTTGACACCAGATATGCCCCCAGTGCAGGTACACATGCCCCCACAGTGTCAGATATGCCCCCAGTGCAGATACACATGCCCACACAGTGCCATATATGCCCACACAGTGCCAGATATGCCCCACTGCAGATACACATGCTCCCACAGTGCCAGATATGCCCCCAGTACATATACACATGCTGCCACAGTGCTTCACACAGTGCCAGATACATATGTCCCCACACAGTGCCAGATATGCCCCAGTGCAGATACACATGCCCCCACAGTGCCTCATATGCCCCAGTGCAGATACACATGCCCCCACAGTGCCTCCCACAGTGCCAGATATGCCCCCAGTGCTGATACACATACCCGCACAGTGCCAGATATGCCCTCAGTGCTGATACACATGCCCCCACAATGCCTACAACAGTGCCAGATATGCCTCCAGTGCTGATACACATGCCCCCACAGTGACTCACTCTCCCCCTAAAACAAAGTGCTGCTTACCGCGCTGCTGCTGTGAGGGGAAGGAGAGCGCAGCGTGCACCTCTCCTACCCCTCAGTCTCCGGCAGCGGTGTCAATCTTCAATTCGGCGCCGGCCTGTAAGCCAATCAGAGCTCGCGGTCTGGCAGCCAATCAGGAGCCTTAGCTGCCGGTCCACGAGCTCTCATTGGCTCACGGGCCGGCGCCGAATTTTAGATAGACACCACCACTGGAGACCTGCTGTGAGTGCGCTGTCTCGGGCAGCAGTGGCCGGGAGCGGATCGAGACGCATGCGAAGGATGAAAGAGCCGTGGGTTGGCCACCACAGGTGTAGAGGGTCCTGACACCATTTTATGCCCCATACACAATAATGCCCCTTACAAATGATACCACACAGTAAGGTTTCTAATTACTTTTAAATTATCTGCCTGGTGTCAGGGGTCTCATGCTAGTTGCAAGGGGTCTCCAGCATGTTGGCAGGGGTCTCATGCACATTGTTAGGGGTATTCTGCACGTTGCCAGGGGTTTAACCACTTAACTGACTATTTTTTCCCCAAAAACCATTCCAAAATTGTCAGCATTTTTTATGTGCGAGTTGGGTGAAGAACATGAATTTAACCCTATCCAAAATGATTTTAGTTAAAAAAATAAAACATTTTTTTTTTTAAATATATATATATTCAAACATCGAAACATTGATCTGGATTATCAAGACCATCGGAACATTGGAAACATTGTGACCATCGCAGCTTTACTTTTGAAAGCCGGGACAGCCTCCAGGTACACAGGGGGATTTGGGGGGTTAATTTACACTCCAGAGCAGCTGCTATTGTCTGCAGCCGCTGGAGGGGGGTTCCTGCCGCGCTGACCGATCATCAATGATCGGCAACATGGCAATCAGTAGGGGAGAGTGCAGGGAGGCAGATGGACCTTCCGGTCCCTCTGACAGCAGCAGCGGAGGGAAGTTTCCCTTCCTTGCCGCTGCTAACACTATTCATCTGACTGGTCGCATCCTGTGCGACCAGGTCAAATAAAGCACTTACAGGCATGGTCGCATCTGATGCGACCATGCCAGGCAAGTGGTTAATGTCCATTGCCAGGGGTTTCATGCACATTACCAGGGGTTTCATGCTCATTGCCAGGGGTTTAATGTCCATTGCCAGGGGTTTAATGTCCATTGCCAGGGGTTGCATGCACGTTGCCAGGGGTTTAATGTCCATTGCCAGGGGTTTAATGTCCGTTGCTAGGGGTTTCATGCGTGTTGCCAGGGGTTTAATGTCCATTGCCAGGGGTTTCATGCGCATTGCCAGGGGTTAAATGTCCATTGCCTGTGGTTTAATGTGCATTGCGCAGCCCCAGTAAAGTATGGGAGGGTGGGTGCGGCCATAATTAATTATGCTGCTAGCCTCAACAGCCCCTGCAGTGTATTGAGATGCGCTTCCGTACATTTCAGCGAAAGAACAAAAATCTTACAATGACCGCCACCGAGGAGACAGGCGCTAGAGGTCAAATGTGACCATATTTTGTGGGTCTTTTAACACAGCAATGTACGGAAGTACTTCAGAATTTTCCAGCGCATCTCAATCTACTGCGGGGGCTGTGGCGGATAGAGTTACTGGGTGGCTGGTTCCGTGGGTGCTCCTCATTGCCCGTGGGTGCTCAGGCCCGAGAGCACCCATGGATATATTAGCCCAGATCTGTGACTCTGACTCCGCCCAGTGTTGTGACTCGGCCCAGCATTATACACTGAGTCACAGAGTCACAGATCTGGGCTAATATATAGGAGATGTCTGCATAATATTATAATATTGATAGTATGTGTCTCCGATTGATTGATTGATTGATTGATTGATTGATTGATTGATTGATTGATTGATTGTTATATATATATATATATATATATATATCTTTAAATTCCATTCTAGTGCATAAATTGTTATTGTAACAAAATGCACTTGTCTTTAAGGGTGAAACTTGGGATAAGAAACATCTGCTAAAAAATGTGATTCATTTGTAACTAATTAACCTAGGTAGAAACAATATAAAAAAATATGCTCCAAAGAGACACACATTAGTGGATTCTGTATATAACTTAGTATATGCGTAATTATTACTAAAATGAGGTTGGAATACCAATGTAAACTTGTATATTAATATAAGGACAACAGCAGAAGTCCATAATAGAATTTATAGAAAACTATATAAATGTCTGTATTCTATGTAATTAAATCTTTGTTGTGTTTGTTTATTTATTTAAATATGTTTTAGAAATCAGCCTAATGTTGCCTCAAAGGAGCGTATTTTTATTAAAATTTTATAAAAAGTTGTATAAACGAACACACTGCAACCTTGTAAATTGTCATAGCTGATTACTGCTTAATGATGATTGGTTGATGCTAATGTAAAACAAGGGTTCACGTCACTCAGGCCAACCCTCTGATGAAGTCTGATGATGAAACGCATTGGGATGTGGCCTGGTGATGTGTCTGCAACCTCCTGGATCGTCTCCCCTCGTGCTGCGAGCTGCAGTGTCCCGGCGTCCTGAGATATCCTCACAGTGCATACTGAAGGGTCCTGACGCTGGAGTGGTGGTGGAGCTCAGCCGATGCCGGTGATCATTAAACTAAGCCAAGTGGTATTTTAAGTCCACTCAGAGGAATATAGAGGTACAAGCACAATTTGCTAAGAATGTCCTATGGAGTGGAAAGATTTTTATGGATAAAAGCATATTGCACTATGAAGCGCTCCCTTTGATCTTTCTTTCAGATACTTCCAACCCATGGATTCTGGGATTTCACTATCAGAGGGAGCTGCAGTCTGTAAATATCATCAGAACTGCTTTTAAAGACAACTACAGAGTAGAAGCTCTGATTGATGACTGCTGGACTGACTGCCGTTAGTGCACCTGCACTTTGTTTTACACACACACATATATATATATATATATATATACACACACACACACAAAATAAAAACAGAGTGCGCTATAGCATATACATTGATTGAATATTATTCAATTCACGAATCGTGATCGAAGGTTCTCTTGGATTCTGTTCCTCTTAGTAACTTCCCAATTGGGGCTTACAGAGAAACCCACTCACCAGAGAAAGATATTCACCCAACAACAAATACAACAAATTAATAATAGAACTTTATTTAAAAAATATTTTTAATACATGGTTTTGTTTAACATAATGATTTAAAAATACAATCAATTGGACACACACCAAATTGCTTTTAGATGGTATAGTGGAATAGCCTCCTCACCTTAACGGTGTGAGCTCAAAGGAGGATACTCAAAGCAAAAGGGTAGTGTACAATAATCGATGAACCCTACGCATTTCATCCTGACGGACTTCTTCAGGGGATAAAAATAATGTCTGGGTGAAAAAAATTAAAATATGTATATTTGTAGAGGAGGGAATTGTGGAGGGTATTAAAAACACATACTTTAATTTGAAAACATGGAATAAGTACCCACCTAAAAACTTAACATGCTGGGATCCACAAGGGGGACTACCAGAATTTAGCTGGATTTGTAGAGAACAGATATGTTACATGTATAGCTGAATCTGTTGGATACAAATTGATATTAATGGATGTATATTCATATATAGTTGTATCAATAGTAGTGAAAGACTTATACTAACCTAAAATTTCAATAGAAAATTTATTAAACATATATTCACATATGGTTGTGTCACGTGATAAAAAATTAACCTAGAATTTGAATAAAGGTTGCTCAGAGTTAATGTGGTCAGTTGTATTACTCAGACCATAGTAATTTTAGAGGCAATTTCCACCTCTATAAAAAGAGAGAAAAAGAAGAAAAAGATATATGAGTTAATGTGTTACATAATATGCGTCTAGAACAAAAGTATTAATGGTAATTGATTCATACCGATAGGTGATCCACAGTGAATGTCACCGAACGAAGGTCTGAATTAGGCAAAGTGAAAAATGTGGAAAATCCCTCTTCACTAGAAAAAAAGGGGATTGAGTGTGAAATTTACAATTATATAAAAAATTTCCTACTATATATGAACAAAAGGATTATCCATACCAATAGATAATAAGAATTTACTTACCGATAATTCTATTTCTCGTAGTCCGTAGTGGATGCTGGGAACTCCGTAAGGACCATGGGGAATAGCGGCTCCGCAGGAGACTGGGCACATCTAAAGAAAGCTTTAGGATCACCTGGTGTGCACTGGCTCCTCCCCCTATGACCCTCCTCCAAGCCTCAGTTAGGATACTGTGCCCGGACGAGCGTACACAATAAGGAAGGATTTTGAATCCCGGGTAAGACTCATACCAGCCACACCAATCACACTGTACAACTTGTGATCTGAACCCAGTTAACAGCATGATAATAGAGGAGCCTCTAGAAAAGATGGCTCACTACAACAATAACCCGAATTTTTTGGTAACAATAATTATGTACCAGTATTGCAGACAATCCGCACTTGGGATGGGCGCCCAGCATCCACTACGGACTACGAGAAATAGAATTATCGGTAAGTAAATTCTTATTTTCTCTGACGTCCTAGTGGATGCTGGGAACTCCGTAAGGACCATGGGGATTATACCAAAGCTCCCAAACGGGCGGGAGAGTGCGGATGACTCTGCAGCACCGAATGAGAGAACTCCAGGTCCTCCTCAGCCAAGATATCAACTTTGTAGAATTTTACAAACGTATTTGCTCTTGACCAAGTAACTGCTCGGCAAAGTTGTAAAGCCGAGACCCCTCGGGCAGCTGCCCAAGATGAGCCCACCTTCCTTGTGGAGTGGGCATTTTAAGATTTTTGGCTGTGGCAGGCCTGCCACAGAATGTGCAAGCTGAATTGTACTACAAATCCAACGAGCAATCGTCTGCTTAGAAGCAGGAGCACCCAGTTTGTTGGGTGCATACAGGATAAACAGCGAGTCAGATTTTCTGACTCCAGCCGTCCTGGAAAACTGTATTTTCAGGGTCCTGACCACGTCAAGCAACTTGGAATCCTCCAAGTCCTTAGTAGCCGCAGGTACCACAATAGGTTGGTTCATGTGAAATGCAGAAACCACCTTAGGTAGAAAATTTGAGGACGAGTCCTCAATTCTGCCCTTTCAGAATGAAATATTAAGTAAGGGCTTTTATATGATAAAGCCGCCAATTCTGACACCCGCCTGGCTGAAACCAGGGCTAACTCGTCACTTCCATGTGAGATATTTTAAGTCCACAGTGGTGAGTGGTTCAAACCAATGTGACTTTAGGAAACTCAACACAACATTGAGATCCCCAAGGTGCCACTGGAGGCACAAAAGGAGACTGTATATGCAGTACCCCTTTTACAAATGTCTGAACTTCAGGCACTGAAGCCAGTTCTTTTTGGAAGAAAATCGACAGGGCCGAAATTTGAACCTTAATGGACCCTAATTTTAGGCCCATAGACAGTCCTGTTTGCAGGAAATGGAGGAAACGACCCAGTTGAAATTCCTCTGTAGGGGCCTTCTTGGCCTCACTCCACGCAACATATTTTCGCCAAATGCGGTGATAATGTTTTGCGGTTACGTCTTTCCTGGCCTTGACCAGGGTAGGGATCTTCAGGATCCGGCGTTCAACCGCCATGCCGTCAAACGCAGCCGCGGTAAGTCTTGGAACAGACAAGGCCCCTGCTGGAGCAGGTCCTTTCTTAGAGGTAGAGGCCACGGTTCGTCCGTGAGCATCTCTTGAAGTTCCGGATACCAAGTCCTTCTTGGCCAATCCGGAACCACGAGTATAGTTCTTACTCCTCTCCTTCTTATGATTCTCAGTACTTTTGGTACGAGGGGCAGAGGAGGGAACACATACACTGACTGGTACACCCACGGTGTTACCAGAGCGTCCACCGCTATTGCCTGAGGGTCCCTTGACCTGGCGCAATATCTGTCTAGTTTTTTGTTTAGACGGGACGCCATTATGTCCACCTTTTGTTTTTCCCAACGGTTTACAATCAGGTGGAAGACTTCTGGGTGAAGTCCCCACTCTCCCGGGTGAAGGTCGTGTCTGCTGAGGAAGTCTGCTTCCCAGTTGTCCACTCCCGGAATGAACACTGCTGACAGTGCTATCACATGATTTTCCGCCCAGCGAAAATCCTTGCAGCTTCTGCCATTGCCCTCCTGCTTCTCGTGCCGCCCTGTCTGTTTACGTGGGCGACTGACGTGATGTTGTCCGATTGGATCAATACCGCCTGACCCTGAAGCAGGGGTTTCGCTTGACTTAGGGCATTGTAAATGGCCCTTAGTTCCAGAATGTTTATATGAAGAGATGTCTCCAGGCTTGACCATAAGCCCTGGAAATTCCTTCCCTGTGTGACTGCTCCCCAGCCTCGCAGGCTGGCATCCGTGGCCACCAGGACCCAGTCCCGAATGCCGAATCTGCGGCCCTCTAGAAGATGAGCACTCAGCAACCACCACAGGAGGGATACCCTTGTCCCTGGTGACAGGGTTATCCGCTGAAGCATCTGAAGATGCGACCCGGACCATTTGTCCAGAAGGTTCCACTGTGCGTGGAATCTGCCGAATGGGATTGCTTCGTAGGAAGCCACCATTTTTACCCAGAACCCTTGTGCATTGATGCACTGAGACTTGGTTCGGTTTTAGGAGGTTCCTGACTAGCTCGGATAACTCCCTGGCTTTCTCCTCCGGGAGAAGCACCTTCTTTCTGGACTATGTCCAGAATCATCCCTAGGAACAGAAGACAAGTCGTCGGAACCAGCTGTGATTTTGGAATATTGAAAATCCAATCGTGCTGCCGCAACACTACCTGATATAGTGCTACACCGATCTCCAACTGTTCCCTGGATCTTACCCTTATCAGGGAATCGTCCAAGTAAAGGATAACTAAAATTCCCTTCCTTCGAAGGAATATCATCATTTCGGTCATTACTTCAGTAAAGACCCGGGGTGCCGTGGACCATCCCTACGGCAGCGTCCGAACTGATACAGTTCTGTACCATAACCTGAAATACCCTTGGTGAGAAGGGTAAATTTTGACATGAAGGTAAGCCTCCTTGATGTCCCGAGACATCATGTAGTCCCCTTCTTCCAGGTTTGCAATCACTGCTCTGAGTGACTCAATTTTGAATTTGAACCTCTGTATGCAAGTGTTCAAAGATTTTAGATTTTAGATTTTAAAATCGGTCTCACCGAGCCGTCTGGCTTCGTTACCACAATAGTGTGGAATAATACCCCGTTCCCTGTTGCAGGAGGGGTATCTTGATTATCACCTGCTGGGAATACAGCTTGTGAATGGCTTCCAAAACTGCCTCCCTGTCAGCGGGAGACGTCGGTAAAACAGACTTTTGGAAACGGCGAGGGGAATACGTCTCGAATTCCAATTTGTACCCCTGAAATATTATCTGAAGGATCCAGGGGTCTACTTGCGAGTGAGCCCACTGCGCACTGAAATTCATTGAGAACGGGACCCCACCGTGCCTGAACTTGTAAAGCCCTAGCGTCATACTGAGGGCTTGGCAGCGGCGGAAAAGGGTTTCTGTTCCTTGGAACTGGCTGATCTCTGCAGCCATTTTCCTCTCCCTCTGTCACGAGCAGAAAAGAGGAACCCTTTTGTCCGCCTGCCAACCAGGACTGCGCCTGATAATACGGCGTCTTATTTTGAGAGGCGACCTGGGGTACATCCCCTCTTTTAAGGCAATACTTCCAAATGCCGTTTGGAATCCGCATCACCTGACCACTTTACTGGAATAATTGGACAACGCACTTATACTTGATGCCAGTCGGCAAATATTCCGCTGTGCATCCTGCATATATAGAAATGCATCTTTTAATTGCTCTATAGGAAATAATATACTGTCCTTATCTAGGATATCATATTTCCAGTCAGGGAATCCGACCACGCCACCCCAGCACTGCACATCCAGGCTGAGGCGATTGCTGGTCGCAGTATAACACCAGTATGTGTGTAATTACATTTTAGGATACGCTCCTGCTTTCTATCAGCAGGATCCTTAAGGGCGGCCATCTCAGGAGAGGGTAGAGCCCTTGTTTTTACAAGCGTGTGAGCGCTTTATCCACCCTAGGGGGTGTTTCCCAACGCACCCTAACCTCTGGCGGGAAAAGGTATACTGCCAATAACTTTTTAGAAAATATCAATTGTTATCGGGGGGAAACCCACGCATCATCACACACCTCATTTTATTTCTCAGATTCAGGAAAACTACAGGAAGTTTTTCCTCACCAAACATAATACCCCTTTTTTTTTTTTTTGGTGGTATTCATATTATCAGAAAAGTGTAAACTTTTTCCATTGCCTCAATCATGCAATGTGTGGCCCTATTGGAAATCACGGTTGTCTCTTCACCGTCGACACAGGAGTCAGTACCCCTGTCGGCGTCTGTATCTGAGGTAACGGGCGCTTTAGGGCCCCTGTATGAGACGTCTGGACATGCACAAGCTGAGTAGCCGGCTGTCTCATGTCAACCACTGTCTTTTATACAAAGCTGACACTGTCACGCAATTTCAACAGTACATCCACTCAGGTGTCGACCCCCTAGGGGGTGACAACACTATTTCAGACACTCTACTCCGTCTCCTCATCATTTTTCTCCTCATACATGTCGACACCAACGTACCGACACACAGCACACACACAGGGAATGCTCTGATAGAGGACAGGACCCCACTAGCCCTTTGGGGAGACAGAGGGAGAGTTTGCCAGCACACACCAGAGCGCTATATATATACAGGGATAACCTTATATAAGTGTTTTTCCCTTTATAGCTGCTGTATTGTTATATACTGCGCCTAATTTGTGCCCCCCTCTCTTTTTTAACCCCTTTCTGTAGTGTAGTGACTGCAGGGGAGAGCCAGGGAGCTTCCCTCCAACTGAGCTGTGAGGGAAAATGGCGCCAGTGTGCTGAGGAGATAGGCTCCGCCCCTTTCTCGGCGTCCTTATCATCCTTTTTCTGTATGTTTTGGCAGGGGTTAAATGCATCCATATAGCCCAGGAGTTATATGTGATGCATTTATTTTAGCCATATAAGGTTTTTTTATCGATTTATTGCGTCTCAGGGCGCTGCCCCCCCCAGCGCCCTGCACCCTCAGTGACCGGAGTGTGAAGTGTGCTGAGAGCAATGGCGCACAGCTGCGGTGCTGTGCGCTACCTTATCTGAAGACAGGATCGTCTTCTGCCGCCGATTTTTCCGGACCTCTTCGCTCTTCTGGCTCTGTAAGGGGGACGGCGGCGCGGCTCCGGTGACCCATCCAGGCTGAACCTGTGATCGTCCCTCTGGAGCTAATGTCCAGTAGCCTAAGAAGCCCAATCCACTCTGCACGCAGGTGAGTTCGCTTCTTCTCCCCTTAGTCCCTCGATGCAGTGAGCCTGTTGCCAGCAGGTCTCACTGAAAATAATAAACCTAAACTAAAACTTTCACAAAGAGCTCAGGAGAGCCCCTAGTGTGCACCCTTCTCGTCGGGCACAGAAATCTAACTGAGGCTTGGAGGAGGGTCATAGGGGGAGGAGCCAGTGCACACCAGGTGATCCTAAAGCTTTCTTTAGATGTGCCCAGTCTCCTGCGGAGCCGCTATTCCCCATGGTCCTTACGGAGTTCCCAGCATCCACTAGGACGTCAGAGAAAATCCAAAATCCGTATCAGCAACAGAGGTCAGAACTAGACCCAATGGGAAATCTGAAAAATCCCTCTTCTCTGTAATAAAAGAAGGATGTATGCGTAAGGTTTATCGATATATTATAAACTAGTATATGAGAAATAGTAAATTCATAACATACATACCACTGCATGAATAACTGATTTGTATACAGAAGTGTGTACAAAAAAAAGGTCCAATGGCTATTGGCTAACACCTTAAATAACAGAGATAGTATTTCATCAGTTACATGGAATTATAAGCCGCTCATAACTTTATTGTGATTACATAAACCTTTTACTTAAGCTAGCTTATCACTAAATAAAACCACACCACACACTGAAATAAAGACACGGACACAGTAGCTGGAGTTAAAGGTCAGACGATGTTTATTAATCGCTGACCAACTCTTTAAACTAATAATTGAGGCCGAATTAGAATTGAATTGAATATATATTAACTTTAGTTTGGAGGATGGCAAACAGAAAACCGCTGCCAAACACCAGCACCCGTCACCTAGATGACAAACCACCAAACCAAGGAGGGGAGTACACATACCCCGCCTCCTTCCCGCATAACCCGCATTGTGCTGGCCTTACCCCTCTTTCTCTGGCAAACGTTCGGTTCCCGCAGGGGAACGTCTAAATGTCCAACCGCAAGAAAAGGACACACCTGCCGTCCATTTAAAGAGGGAGCCCCACAATGACCACTTATGCCTGTGTGACAGCTGGTTGGCAGCGATTTCCCGCCAATCTGGCTTTCAATAGCCCACAGCAAGAACAAAAAACGTAGACGCATTCTGGGAGGGCGGGCGGGCATAAACTGAAAGGCAAGAGGGAGTCTAGCAAGATGGCCACCCCCTATATACTAACCCAAGACCCTCCTCTTCATCCTGATGCACAACCCCTTAAACCAATAGGAAAAAACCAACCGGGAAAACTGATCTGCCTAGCAACTGCTTAGTCATTTAACAACCAATCACAAAAAGTTGATCGCTTATATGGCCTCAGGCTTATGCAGCCTTCAGCTTATCTAAGCCGCTCATAACTTTATTGTGATTACATAAACCTTTTACTTAAGCTAGCTTATCACTAAATAAAACCACACCACACACTGAAATAAAGACACGGACACAGTAGCTGGAGTTAAAGGTCAGACGATGTTTATTAATCGCTGACCAACTCTTTAAACTAATAATTGAGGCCAAATTAGAATTGAATTGAATATATATTAACTTTAGTTTGGAGGATGGCAAACAGAAAACCGCTGCCAAACACCAGCACCCGTCACCTAGATGACAAACCACCAAACCAAGGAGAGGAGTACACATACCCCGCCTCCTTCCCGCATAACCCGCATTGTGCTGGCCTTACCCCTCTTTCTCTGGCAAACGTTCGGTTCCCGCAGGGGAACGTCTAAATGTCCAACCGCAAGAAAAGGACACACCTGCCGTCCATTTAAAGAGGGAGCCCCACAATGACCACTTATGCCTGTGTGACAGCTGGTTGGCAGCGATTTCCCGCCACCAAGGTTTTCCAAACCGCCACCGCCATCCGCAAACAGAACCTTAACCAACCAGAAACTAACTAGCTCTAACGAAAAAGACCGAAAATATCTTCCAGAAAAAACTGCACTCCTTCCGGAGAAAGGTGAACCCCATCGTCTCTATAGAACTGCCTGTTCCGCAGCACCAGCAGAGGATGCTTAATTGCCACTCCGCCTATGGCCTTGACAAACAGAGACACCGTCGAGTTCACCTTTTTGCGTGCTTTCTCCAGCGCCGAGAAACGCACCGCACCACGCCAATGGAAACGGGGCACCATTTCCGACCAGACAATGCATACCCCAGGCCAGTGACAACGTATCGCCACCACATCCGCCTTTATAGACAAAATCAAGTCTATGCCTTTAACTCGGCCCAGATCATTACCACCCAGATGAATGATAATACAACTGGGGCGACCCCAGCGGCGCTCCCTAGAAAAAAGGACGCGCAACAAATCACCCCATAACATGCCCCTAACACCTAACCATCTAAATTGCCGGGACCCAAAAATCTCAGTCGCCCTAGATGCCATGGGATGTTTCTCCGCCCAAAAAACATATGAATGACCAACCATCCATATGTGGTCTCCAAAATTGCTGACAGCTGTAAAAGAAAATATCCTAATGTCAGATTATGCACATAATCTGTAACTTAAACACAACGTAACCAATAAAACCCAAGTGAAGGAGAAAACTCAAAAAACCTCCCGTGGACCTTGGTAGAACAGCCAATTGAAATTAGGCCCCCTCGGAGGAAACATTTAAAAAATTCGCTTCACACCCTCGATTCCTGAACGGTAAGCGTTCAAAAACCGACGAGTAAACACGTTTTTGGGTTAGCGCAACAGGCGCACTTATAACTTATCTATACGGACATAGGACTTATAGGAGGCCGACTTCCAGCGACCCAACTCCCGAATAGCCGCTGGTGATGAACCAGCGGCCGCCGCATGGGTAGCCACCCCAATCCGAAAGGAATGAGTACCGAAGTCCGCCTCCTGCAAGCCCAACGCCGTCAAACATTTCTTGAACACCGATGAGAACTGAAACTTTGTCAGAGGGTCCAACTGCGCGTGCACCAGCAACTGGTTGCCCCCCGGAGGTCTTAACCGCACATACTCTTGCGTCAACCGCAGCGGGCAAACGCCCATACCTCCCTGAGCCTCCAAGGACAACCAGCGACCCCGACCTGTTTGATCTGTCTTGGACCGCACAATCCTACAGAGCAACAGGCCCTCCTGCAAGCGCACATTCTCGTAGAGCAGACCCGATTCCCGGGACGCCTTGCTGCTCGCCACTAGCTCGCTCACCCGAAAAGCCCCGAAAAAGGCAAGGGCATACGCGCTACTAAACAATGCCACCTCAAATTCCGAGGACGCAATCCGAGGTAGCACACGCAGCAATTCCGCTAGCAGCTGCAACGTTATAGGCCTACGTGAATCCGCAGGCGCCGGGTGCAACCTAGCCCAACCTTTCAGCGCTCTGGAAAGGACAAACGACCCCGTGGGGTCCGTTGTCCCGTGGAGTCGCGAGTGAAAGGCGATGCCCGCAAGGGCAGTAGCCATGGCCGCTTTTGACCTACCGTTTTGGTAATGCTCCCAAACAAAGGTCAACAGGGCGTCGGCCGAGGACTCACCTGCTACCCCGTACCTACTCTGAAAGGCTGACCAATCCCGCCATGCAGCATCATACGCTCGTAGCGTAGAGGGAGCCAGTGCACACCTGGCCAACGCCGTTAGACCGCTTCGACCATCTGCCAGACAGAAGGTGGGCACTGTAACCCCTCTGCCTCCGCTCCCGGAACCAACGTCCTGAATTTGTCAAACTGGAACCGGGACAATGCATCCGCAATTCCATTGTCAACTCCAGGTACGTGGCGAGCCCTAAAATTAATATTGCGCTGCAAACAAACCAACACTAAATGCCTTAGCAATCGCAGCGCCTGCGGAGATGAGGAACGCTGGTTATTAATCGCATGCACTACCCCTAAGTTGTCGCAAAGAAACAAAATGTCCCTATTTGCGAACCGTCCGGCCCATAACTCAAGCGCCACTAAGATCGGGAACAATTCCAGCAGAAGCAGGTTCTTGGTAAACCCACGCGTTACCCAAGATGCCGGCCAGGCCGCAGCGCACCATGAGCAAGCGAAGAACGCGCCGAAACCTCGACTGCCTGAAGCATCCGTGAACAACTGCAGCTGCTTACTGGAACAACAAGGAGCGGGCCACAACACTTCCCTGTTGAAGGACACCAGGAACGAGACCCAAATCCGCAAATCATCCTTGATCTCGCGGGAAAGGTACACGGAGTGATTCTGTCGAACCGTCCCCGCGGTGGCCCGCTCAAGTTTGCGACAGAAAATCCTACCCATGGGGATAATCCGACACGCAAAATTGAGAGAACCAAGCAAGGACTGCACCTGTTTAAGCCGAACCCTGCGTTTTCCTAAACAGTCTGTAATCAAACCCAATAGTTTCCGCACCTTATCCTCGGGCAAGCGACAGCACCCCCCTACCGTGTCAATCTCGATACCTAAATAGCTAAGACAAGTGCAAGGACCCTCGCACTTATCCTGCGCAACCGGTACCCCTAAAGCGCAGAATAACGACCTGGCCACCGAGAGAATGTCCCCACAGACCGAACTGTCTCCGGGGCCTACAAAAAGAAAGTCATCCAGGTAGTGAGCCACCCCCATCTGCCCGGAGGCGGTCTGGACGCACCAGTGCAAAAACGTGCTAAAGCACTCAAAGTAGGCGCAGGAGACAGAGCAACCCATGGGGAGACACCGATCGACGTAGAATTCGCCCCCTATTTTGAAACCCAGAAACCGCAGGGAATCTGGGTGTAGCGGGAGTAGCCGAAAGGCCGACTCCACGTCCAATTTTGCCAACAGACTCCCCGGACCACAATCCCGCACTAATCGCAGCGCGTCGTCAAACGACTGATATCGAACTCTGCATTGGGCTTCCGGGATAGCGTCGTTGACCGACAGCCCCGGCGGGTGCGACAAGTGCTGTATCAAACGAAACTTACCTATGGCCTTCTTGGGCACTACCCCTACTGGGGAAATGCACAAGGAGGGCAACGGGGAAAGGGCGTAGGGCCCAGCCATGCGCCCCAGCCCAATCTCCCCGTCAACCTTCCGCCGGACTTCCTGCGGGAATTCCCGAGCCGATCTCAAATTCTGGCGTGCAACCACATACACCGAATCCGGGATTGGCAAACGAAAACCGTGCTGAAAGCCCTGCAAGAGAAACGATGCCGCCGACTCATCGGGGTACAAGGTAAGCCAGCGCTGCAACTCGGGAACTATAATCGGGGAGAAGGCCTTACTTGCCAATTCCACCGGCCTCGGTGGAAGCGGCAGGCTTACCGCCTGTCGCCGCGGTGCATTCCTTGGCCGGGTGACTGGCTCCGCACAACCTGCATGAGTGGCGAAAACGACAGCCCGTTCCTTTGCCGCATTTGCCGTCGTTGTAGGCAAAGCACTTGCCTTTTCCCGTCAATCGAGAAGCCACCGCCCCGGCCGCCCCGGGCTTCTTGGCCGTGACGTCCGGGGTGGGTTTGACCTGCTGCGTGACCTCCAACCACACCTCAACATCCTTAAAACCCGCGGGCAGGGTGGGGTTGCCATCCTGATTGCGACGAAACTTCTCGTCGTAATCCCGCCACGCGGAACCCTTGGATTTTAAGTACATATCGTGTACTAAAAACAAATATTTCACCAAGTTGGCATACTCCGCGGGACGCGATTCCGTGTAGCAAGCCATGAACACCAAAAACCCACGCAGCCACTGGTGAAAATTGCGAAACGCATTTTCCCCAATACCACCCGGTTTCTTGGCCGCGTCAAAACCCTGCCGCATTTCCTCTGTAAGGGTGAATATGTCTACATACTTCCCCTTACGTATTTTTTCCCGCATGCGCTTACGAACCCCTCTTGTCACTGCCGTGTTGGCGCAATGTACCATCTCGCCGTAACGGGGAGGGTCGGAGGGGACCACCTGCGCAGGAGCGGCCACCTTGTGCGCCTCCTTGGCCATTCGCCGCGCGATGAGCCTAGCTAATTTACGCGGGCGCCGCGGAGAGCCGGATGATACGCTGCTAGAAGACGAGGAACTACAAGTTGAAACGTGTAAAGGAATATTTAGCTCACCGGAGTTTGAAGGACCCGGAACCGCGTCGTCCGCTGCACCCGCCTCCGCTGATGGCCGTACCTCCACGTTCGCAGTCGCGCTTGTCCGTGACCTTCGCCTCGTGACGGGCGTAGCCCCTGAATTAGACGGAACCTGCAAGGGAGAAAAAGAGGGGACAACCGGCACCGGGGGAACCAGAACATCATTAACACTTGTCCGCAAATGCGGAGGCGGAGAGCCCGTCCCCCCGTTCCGTGGCGGATGGCCGCCCGGCAGCGGCAGGGAGGGGGCCCCCGCCGAGGTGTACCCGATCGACTGCGTAAAGGCTGACCCGCTCACTGCACCGAAACTCGCGGGGTAAGACGGCCGCCACGCCGTATGCGGCGGGCAGCCGCCCGCCCCCGCCCATCCGTATGACGCCGGAAGGAACTGATGGGGCGCCGCGAGAGGGGGCCAACTCTGTGCCACCTGATACCCACCGCCCGGTGCTTGCCCTGACTGCAGGCCCGCAAAGGCCGGCAAGGGCACCGCGACTCGGGGGCCACCGACCGACCACGTGGACTGCACGCCGGCGCCCGCGCTGGCCCCGTGCGGGGAAAACTGTGTGCCGGACACCGTCATGAAGCCCATGGAAGGCATGCTGGCGGCTAAGGGGAATGCTGGAGCCGGAGGCCACGCAAAACCCCCGGGGAAGGACTGGCTCCCCGCGAAGCCTTGCTGCGCTGCTACCGAAAGCGCCCTGCCGGGCGTCATATAAGCCGCCGAGACGGATGTCTGTGTGGACCCAAACTGAAAAGGACCGGGAAGGGCGTGGAGAGGGGTTTGAAAACCGACGAGCGGGGGCGCCGTTAATGGCGTCGGGGCGTCTGACACCCAGGAGGAGCCCGAGCAGGCCACCGAGGCCGGGGGAAAACCCTGCCATGTGACTGCCGCCGGGGCGGGTGTGGCGGCCGCCGCTGCCACGTCCCCCGCCCCGGCGACACTAGGCCCAAACGGCCCAATATTATTTAAATTGAGGTGCGGTGTGCTAAACCCCCCGCTGGAGGGGGGTAGTATGGGGCCCTGTATTGTCCCGGGGACAGCGGGAGCCGCTACCCGCTGCCCTGGGCTCATATCCCCCAGCTGCATATTGACCCCCCCTCGCCCCCCGCAGCTCTGCCGCGGCCGTCCGGCACAGCTTGTGCCCCCAGGACGCCGCCGAGAGCCGACCGCGGGGATGGAGGAGGAGGGCCGGAGGCACTTATGGAAGGAGGGAGGGAAGTCGTTTCGCCCGCGGGAGACGCCGGGGAGCGCGGCCCAGCCGGACCGCGCGCACTCGCGCCACGTGCAGAGCGGCCGCCGGCCGCCGGAGGGGAAGTGCTGCAGACGCCCGAGGCAGGAGGGAGAGGAGAGGCCCGTCCCGCTGCGAGCGCCGGGACGCGCGGCCCGGCCGAGCCGCGCGCATCGGCACCACGTGACGAGCGGCCGCTGGCCGCCCGTCTCCGTGCGGCAGGGGAGCGGGCTGTAACTGCCCGTCCCCGCCGCCTGTCTGAAACAGGGGGAAGTCCTCTCTGTGGCGCAACGCTCGGGGAGCGGGAGCGGAAGGCGCTCCCCGCATCCACGAGGCGCCGGGGGGGGGGAGCTGCACGTTTTGGACGAGGCATGGCAGAGGGGGGAGAATCTGCAAAAGTATACAATGACACGCAGAGAGGGGGCACAGCACTGTATAATGCCCTAGAGAAGGCAAATGAAATTCAAAAAAAACAAAACAAAAACAATTTACAGGCAGTGAAAATAAGCAATAGTACTTATCCTTCCTGGGGCATAAACTGAAAGGCAAGAGGGAGTCTAGCAAGATGGCCACCCCCTATATACTAACCCAAGACCCTCCTCTTCATCCTGATGCACAACCCCTTAAACCAATAGGAAAAAACCAACCGGGAAAACTGATCTGCCTAGCAACTGCTTAGTCATTTAACAACCAATCACAAAAAGTTGATCGCTTATATGGCCTCAGGCTTATGCAGCCTTCAGCTTATCTAATTTCATTCCTTACACAATCTCTCTTAGTGCATTATATTCCATATTGATACACATCATTCCATAAATGGTCAGTATTCTACACACGTGCACAAATTTTGGCATCCCTGAAAATCTTAAATAAGTAAAGGGAGCCGGTATTTATCTAATAAAAATGTATATATCAACATGTGTAACATTACTAATAAACATATAATGACCACAACGTTCCACATCCAAAGGTAATCAGATTACTAAAGTGCAATAATCTGGTATTTACAAAAGATTATATCTGCATATATTTATATCAACCGCCAAAATTAATGATTAAACAAACATGTACAGGCATATATAACATATATAACCATGAGTGAGGTCAAATGTAAAAGTGGAAAACAAGATAACATCAGAAAACTTACTCCACTGCAGCCTATGACCGGATCATCTGTTCATGACAGTCAGGAAGAGAGAAGTGATCTAGGGGCTCAGAGGAGGCTCCTTATATCTGAATTGCTACATTACATCACTTCCTGCTTAATTGATATTGTTATTAGTCAATAAACCTCAATCGGTGTTTCCATTGCCCTAAAAAGAGCCCAATTGAAAGGTATGGATCTATCCCTCTCCACTTATTCAGTCAGTTAAATCTTGACAGTCTAATGATTAAATGTCACCTTAAAATTACAGAAATACTAGGTGGACAATTAACAGGAGCACGGGAATGTGCTTCCTGTTTGTATTCCACCTATGCCTGACGAGTGCGTTCCAGCCACAGTGAGATGTACGCACAACCCTGGAAAGCAATCACTCGTCTGGTGTGTGTGCGCGCACCTCTTTTGGATGGAGCGCACCACGTCATACCCGGGCATATTCAGTGACCGAGCATGCCCCAATATCAATGGAGCGCACACGTCACTGCCAAGTGTTCAGACCCACATCGCGCCCCCACAGCAGGAGACGGACATACCCGTGGTATATCGTGCGTGAGTGCTCCACCCCCGGACTAGGGCACACACGTCATACCCGGAAGTCCACAGTGCAATATATCCGTCGCTGACGGGTGATCGCACCTACAGCGACCATTATACATAGCTGTCAGATGTGTAATACCGGACAGCCAATTGGTATAACAAATAAAGGCTTTATAAGAATGATCAGACAGCGGGAATTTTTATTATCTTATCTGTATCATTATAGTCGTCAATTATAGATACCTATGTACTACAAACCCATCTAGGAAAATTGGAGCAATAGGAATCAACTTAGAAATTCGGACTCACTCATAGTTTCACATAGGTAAATTCTGATTTCACAATGCTGTGTACTCCTAACAGTACCTGAACTATAAATATCCTTTAGATGGCTACTAGGGACTACGATAGCGCAGTGCTTCCAAAAAGGAGACAATATCGATACTCTCATTTAAACCTTTTGGGGAAAGGGTATCAAAGGTGAAAATCCAAAAGGATTCCCTCCTTGAAAGTGCCAGATCCCTATCGCCTCCCCTAGGGTTAGGTTTAATTTGTTCTAAAATGGTAAATGAGAAATCTCTAATCTCTGAGTTATGGCATTCCGCAAAATGTCTTGGTAAGCTGTGAGTTTTGATCTTGTTTTTAATGTTACGTAAATGCTCTTGTATACGCAATTTTAAAAACCTTTTGGTTTTCCCAACATATGACAATTTGCATCCACAGGTGATTCTGTAAACAACAAAATTTTAGTTGCAGTTCACGGTATCCTTTAATCTGTAGGTGTAACCATTGTCTAAGGTGCATACAAAGGGGATTCTCTCTAAATGCTTGCAACAGATGCATTTGTTGCATGGACGACACCCAGTTTTAGGTTGTAGGAAAGTGTCTACTTTATTGGAATCGCTGTGTTCACATTTTCGTTTCAGCTTGCTTGGTGCTAAGATACTTTTAAGGTTATTTGCTCTTTTAAAAACTATTTGAGTTTTTTTTTGGGAGACTTGGACCCAAAACAGGATCCTTGAGTAGAATGTTCCAATGGCGTTCAATAGCATTTTTTATTTTCAGATTTTCTTTATTGAATTGTGTGATAAATGGTCTGCTCCCGAACTCTTTACTAGGTTTGGGAATCGGGGTCAAAAGGTCATCCCGATATCTGGCTGCGGCTCTCGATATTGCTTCATCAATCTTAGACGTATTGTAGCCCCTTGTCAGTAACCTATCCTTCAGTACTGATGTTTGGGAATGGAAGTCTTCCATATCGCTACAGTTTCTGCGCAAACGCAGAAACTGCGCGTAAGGGACACTGTTTAACCAAGTGGGATGATGACAGCTTTTCGAAGGTATAAAGCTATTTGCATCCACCTCCTTAAGAAGGTGGAGGTTTTAATTTTCTCTGATTGAGTGCTTTCTAATTTCAAATCGAGATAGTCAATGGTTGTCTCATGGAATTTATAGGTGAACTTTAAGTTAAAGGTATTCCTATGAATTTCCTCCATAAAGAGTTCCACATCTGTTAGGTCGCCATTCCATATAAAGATTTAGTCATCTATGTAGCAGCGATAAAACTTGATATGCTTTGGTCTAAACTCGGAGCTATAAACAAATGACTCCTCCCATTCCCCCATCAACAAGTTTGCATACAAAGGGGCAAACTTTGTCCCCATCGCCGTTCCTTGTTGTTGGAGGTAAAAAACTTCCTCAAACAGAAAAAAGTTGTGTTGTAGTATGAATTTAATACTATCCAGAATGAAGACGGTTTCCTCACAGGATTTACTTTTATCCAGATTTAAGATTTTGCACACTGACTCCAAACCTGCTTCATGTGGGATGGAAGAGTATAAAGCCTGTACATCAATAGTTAACCATTTATCGCCCGGTAGCCAAATGTAATCTTTAAATTCCTGTAATAAACTGGTGGAATCTCTCAAATAAGATGGCTGATTTTTTACATATGGTTGTAGTTTTAAATCTGCAAAATGGGAGAGATTACTTATATCTACCTTCTCCCCTCTATTGGGGGAATTAAAGTGTTTTGCATGACAGCAGCTACTAGATCGTGCCCGACTGAGCAATTAAATTATTGTTCTGTTTGGCCAAGCACAGCCGCTGGTGCGGACACTATCTCTGCTCCTCACCTTTATAAATACACAAATAAAACACACAAACAAATTTGGAAATATGTTTGCAAATTACTCTTTTGTGTGCTGCCGCAGTTTCCACTAAAACTAGACTCTGACAAAATTTACACAAAAAATCTGGTATATAAAAAAATATTTGTGAACTAAGAAAAGTGTTAGGTTCTTTATTTTTATTTTTTAAATCCAGTAATTTAATCCACATTCGTGTGATACATGATGCATGGCATTTACCCCGTTACCAAAAATGGTCCAACATGATTTTACTGTTATATTTTGTTCCATAATTTTTATGGGCTTTGAACTAGTAGTACAATAACTAAATGTATGCTTAAATGCCAAAACGTCTGATGGCTAACCGTGAACCCTTTGAAAACAATACCTGATTCATATACCATACAGTACAACAATATATATTTTGTGGCATAATGGGGCAAACGCAGATATTGCCATAAAAATAGTTCTGAAGTTTTTGGACAGTCAAAAATATGGAGTGGCAAGAAGAAGAAAAGACATAGTAGCCTTGTAAATAGTAAAACATACTGTACAAACATAGTGAACCACTTCTTAGTAACAAGTTATAGTGTATTAAGACAAAAGATGGAGAGTTGGAGTCTTGTTGAGGGAGACAATGTCATAGCAGATCATTTTAATAATTATTTTTGTTCAAAATTCTCTGCTGAAAGAGAGGGGAGCCACAATTAAGTTGTAAGTATATTCATAAAAATAAGGTAGATATAAGTATATTTACAGAGAAGAAGGTCCTAACAGAGCTTTCAAAACTGAAAGTAGATAAATCAATGTGGCCAGGTGGGATATATCCAAGAATGCTAAAAACGCTTAAAGGGGTGCTGGTAACACCATCAAGAGAATTATTTAACCAGTCGCTAGCTGCAGGAGTTATTCCAGAAGACTTAAAAATAGCGTAGGTTGTCCCCCATATATATAAGATTAAAAAAATACCATAGCAGCATGTTTTAATGCATTTTGTGTCCTTTTCAGGTTCTAGCAATGGAGAGAGAACAATGTCTTTACATAGCAGGTGTTGGGGGGGGGGGCTTACGTCATCTATCACTTGTCCTTCTCTTTATATATGTAACATATACGTATTTTCCATTAACATAAGACTATATATATATATATATATATATATATATACATACAGACACTCACTTTTGCAAAAGAAAAGAAAGAGACCAGCACTCACGTTTTGATGATGAAAAGAAAAAAGGGGTTTATTCCTTACAGAAGACACATCTGGACATGATCCTAGTACTACAGCCCGACGGCCGTTTCAACTCTCCGTGGTTTTCGTCAGGGGAACTGACCCTGACGAAAACCACGGAGAGTTGAAACGGCCGTTGGGCTGTAGTACTAGGATCATGTCCAGATGTTTCTTCTGTAAGGAATAAACCCCTTTTTTCTTTTCATCATCAAAACGTGAGTGCTGGTCTCTCTTTTCTTTTGCAAAAGTGAGTGTCTGTATCAATTTCCAGGACCCTGCACCACCATGTCAATTTTATTTTATTTTGTCTGAGTGCTGTCATTCTGCTATGTTATATATATATATATATATATATATATATATACATATGAGATAAAAAATACCATAACCGTAAGATTTAATGCATCTTGTTTTCATTTTCAGGTTCCAGCACTGGGGAGAGAACAATGGCTTTACATAATCTCTGCTATCCTATTGGAGACCTGCTACTCCTTCTTGAATATCAGGCTAAATATGCCACTCCTATCAAATACATCAGCTTTGTTCTGTGCTTGGTCACCTGCATCATAGGATTGGTTGGAAACATTATTGTTATCTGCTATACAGGAATTCTAATGAAAAAACGTAAATCCAAAATCTGGTTTCTGAACTTAGCCATTTCTGATTTTGTTTCTGTCCTGTTATTGCCGCTCCATGGTATTGCAGTCTTAAGAGGCAACTGGCCATTTGGATTGGAAATGTGTAAGCTTGCACTCTTCTCTGTCTGTGCTAATATGTTTGCCAGCATTTTTATCCTTATAGCCTTAAATGTCACGCGGGTCCTGTCAGTGACACAACCAATGTTTTTTATGAAATACAATTACCAACGCATTTCTCATTGGGCATGTACAATGATATGGATAATTACAGTCTTGTCCTCTCTCCCAGTGTTGTATTTTAGCGGTGAAGTTACATTTGGAGAAAACACACAATGTATTTTGTTGGGTGTTACAAATGTTGATAGTGGACCCATCGCCACTGGATATAATATGAGTGAAGAGGAGAATATGAAAGACAGCATACCCTTTAAACTGCACCAGTTCAGCATTTTTTTCAAGCAGTGTTCGGCTGACACGTGTTGCAGTGATGAGGTCACACTACATTTTTGGAATGATATGGTATATTCATCAGAGTGTTTTATAATACCTCTCCTTTTGATTGGTTACTTTCTTCCTCTATGTGTTGTAATATTATCCAACATAACTATAGTCGTGCAGGCAAGTAAATCTCGGACAACGAACACCCACCGACTCTATCGCATTGTAGTTACCATCATCTTGGTGTTTTTCATAACCTGGACACCGCTAATTACAGCTCAGATTGTATTACTGACTTCTGCCCGCAATATGAATTTACCAATGATGTTTAAAATAATTACATTCATGCCCATTCTAGTTAACATTACGTATGTCAACTGTTGTTTGAACCCCATCCTGTATGTGTTGGTCAGTAAGCAAATAAGGACTGGACTTGCAGATTTCCTAAGTGGCCTAAGACACAGCTTCAAATCAAATCATTAATTGTGGCGATCCCTATCCAATTTCCTGTATGGTTGGTCATGGCAAATTCCGTGTTTCCAGGACTATATAACCTACATATTGATTATATCTGCTCACTCTGGTAGGGATATCCATTTTCTATCAGTGTTGTGGATTCCTTTTGCTATATACAGATATGTTGTGAATAAATGTACTTAATATAATGCACTAACAGTTCGCTGTTATCATTCATATCATCCCATGGGTGAGGTTTGGTGACATTTGGTGGAAGTGGTAAGAAATGTGAAGTCTGCCCTCCATTCTTTATCATCATTTATTTCTGAAGAGTCTTTACAAGAACTGTGGAAAGTCAGTATCCATTTAGAGAGACCAGTTCCCCACGTTTCCATTACTTTTTATAGTAAATTCAGTTTGTTTATATAAAATGTTCTATAAAGTTTTATACTAGATTTTCACTATTTCTCTTATGCACATATGTATTATATAGGCAGCCCTCAATACCAACAACCCAGTGAGATATGTAAAGGAACTTTTGCCTTTGTTGGATGAAAGTATTTTCCAAGAACCATGGAATTAATGGCTTCTGACATCTATTTGAAACACACCATGGGGGAGATGCATAAAAGCTTTGAGGGAGATAAAGTGGAGAGAGATAAAGTACTGTAACAGCCAATCAGCTACTGTCATTTGTCAAACACAGCCTGTGCGATGTTAGTGTATTAGAATGCTTAATATTTGTAGACACTCCCTTACTAATATGTGTAAGCCTGAATCTTCAGTGATGGTCCCTAGGACCAGGGGGATGCTCGGAAGTGGGTGATCCAGTGTGCAGTGTGCCTGGAGTTGGTGATGGAATAAAACAGCACAGCAGTGAACTCACATGTCTCTTTGTCCTTATGACAGGATTTACAAACATATGAACAAAACATGGTGTCAGAAGAAGTTTAACTTGGACTGCTAGTTCTCTCAGAGTGTGAAAGAATCCTGCAGAAGTCTGTAAGGCTGTGATACTCAGTGTCTGCAAAGCCTGCCGTGTGCTCCTCTCTTCAAACAGTGAGTAACCATGGATAAACTGGCTCCTCCAAACGGCATGCTGATGTCTTGTAACTTGTCTGAAAACTGGAAAAGATTTAAGCAAAGGTTTAATATATATCTTGCTGCATGTGGAGCTGATACAGAAGCTGACAAAACTAAGGCATCCATTTTCCTCCATGTGATAGGAGAGGATGTGCTGGACATTTATCATAGTTTTCAGTTTGATGAGGGGCAGAATATGGTGCTATCTTCTATAATGCAAAAGTTTGAAGATTACTTTGTGCCAAGGAAAAATGTGACATATGAAAGATCTAAGTTTTTCACATGTGATCAGAAGTCTGGAGATGGATTTGATCAGTATGTTACAGAGCTGAAATCACTCAGTAAAACCTGTGAGTTTGGTGATTTAAAGGATTCACTGATTAGAGATCGTATTGTCTGTGGAATACCTGATAATGGACTCAGAGAGAGATTGCTGAGAGAGCAAGACCTAGCACTAGACAAGGCAGTGACTATGTGCAGATCTGCAGAAATAACTAGATTTCAAGCCAAAAAGTTACACAAGGAAGCTGATGGTACTGTACATGTAGTGCAGAAAACAGAGCCAAGCAAACCACCATTCTCAAGAATGAAGCAGTCTAAGCCACAGTCTAATAAGGAAATGTGTAGTAGATGTGGAAATGCTCACAATCCTAAAATGTGCCCTTCTTATGGTAAATCCTGCATGAAATGTGGTAGACTTAATCACTTTTCCAAATGCTGTAAAATGAAAAGTGAAACAACCAAAGTGCATGCTGTTGAACAAATAGAGGAATTCTTTGTGGATTGCATTGAACTTTGCAGTGCAGATAAGAAAGAATGGATTGTCCCTGTAACTGTGAACGAGATTGTCATTCCCTTTAAGCTTGATACTGGCGCGCAGGTGAATTTAATATTGTTTCAAGACTATAAGACTTTTAGAGTAAAACCTAAAATTCATCCAGCCAAAGTGAAAGTTACAGGGTACACTGGGGAGGAAATTCCTGTGAAAGTTACATGCTTAGTGACACTGAAATATAAGGGACAACCATTTAAAACATCTCTACTGATTGTGGATAAAAATGTGCAACCGATTCTAGGATTAAGTTCCTGTGAGAAACTAAGCTTGCTAAAGAAAGTTTTTATGGTGACATCACAAGTAGAAGATGACTGCAAATCGATGTTTACAGAATACAGAGACTTGTTTGAAGGTCTAGGTTGTTTGCCTGGAGAGCATAAAATAAATATAGACACGCAAGTTTCTTCAGTGATACACCCCTGTAGAAAAGTGCCGTTTGCGCTGAGAGAAAAACTGAAACAAGAGTTAAATCGCATGGAAACCTTGGGTGTGATACAGAAAGTTGAGGAGCCTACTGAATGGGTAAGCTCCTTAGTAATTGTTGAAAAGAAAAATGGACAACTCAGAATATGTCTAGACCCCAGAGATTTAAACAAAGCTATTAAACGAGAACATTTCAAACTACCAACCAGAGATGAAATCATGTTGCATTTTGCGGGAGCAAAATGGTTCAGTAAATTGGACGCATCTTCAGGATTTTGGCAAATGAAGCTAGATGAGGCCAGCTCAAAGCTTTGTACATTTAATACACCAGAAGGTAGATACAGATTTCTTTGAGTACCATATGGAATATTGTCTGCTCCAGAAGTATATCACAAAAAGATACACATGATTTTTGAACATATTCCAGGTGTTGAAACAATGATGGATGACATTATTGTCTGGGGATCTACAAAGGAAGAACATGATTCTAGATTGAGACAAGTAATGGAACTTGTCAAGAAAGTGAATCTAAAGCTAAACAAGGACAAATGTGAATTTGGCGTGAATACACTTACCTTTATGGGCGACATGGTCTCGGAACAAAGTGTAAAACCAGACCCAAGGAAAATATCAGCCATAGTGAACATGGAACGTCCTAACAACAAAGACAATGTCAGAAGATTCCTAGGAATGATTACTTACTTAGGAAAATTTATTTCTCAACTCTCTGAATGAACAGCCTCTCTTAGATGGTTGTTGGACAAAGATAACGAGTGGATGTGGTCACATGAACAAGAAGAAAGTTGGCAAAACTTGAAATAGATCATTACAGAGCAACCAGTGCTAAAATTCTTTGATCCTGCGAAAAGAATAAGAATTTCAGCAGAAGCTTCGCAATTTGGCCTAGGCTCAGTGCTGTTACAAGAACATGAGGATACATGGCAACCAATAATCTATGCATCAAGAGCACTGACAAGTGCTGAAACAAGGTATGCTCAGATAGAAAAAGAACTTCTAGTGATCACATATGAATGTGAGCGATTTCATCAATTTGTGTATGGTCAAACATTTACAGTGGAAACTGACCACAAGCCATTGGTAGCTATCATGCCTAAATCATTACATGACTGTCCCATGAGAATTCAAACGAATGCTTATCAGAATACAGAAATATGATGTACACTTGCTGTACTGTCCCGGCAAATACATGTACATTGCTGATACACTTTCTCGTGCTGTGGACAAAAGTGAAGGTTCCAAAAGTCTGATGGATGAAGAGATAGAAGCCTATGTTAATTTGATTGTAGCTTCTCTACCAGTGTCTCTTGCAAGACAAGAACAGATTAGGAAAGAAACTGAGACAGATGACACAATGAAAGTGTTGAAAGATATCATTCTGAAAGGTTGGCCAGCAGAAAAAAATGTGTGCCCGCTGTCTATTCATGATTATTGGATGTACCGCAGTGACCTTACAGTTGTCGATGGTATTATTTACAAAGGCAATAGGTTTGTAATACCTGCACAACTAAGAAAAACTATGCTGTGCAAGAAACATGAAGGCCACTTAGGAGAAGAAAAATGTAAGCGGAGAGCGCGTGAAGTTATGTATTGGCCAAGAATGAACCAAGACATAGCACAGACTACAGCTATATGTGAATTATGTCTTACGTATAGACTGAAACAACAAGTCGAGCCACTAAGTCCTCATGCAGTGCCAGAGAGACCGTACCAGAAAGTTGCCGCAGATTTATTTGATTGCAATGGGAAAACATACATTGTCGTGACTGATTATTACTCTAACTACCCTGAGGTGAAGACACTACATAAAACTACTAGTAAAGCCGTAATCAATTGCATTAAGTAAATCTTTGCAAGGCATGGTGTTCCTATGGAAGTGTTCACTGACAATGGTCCTCATTTTTACAGTGCTGAATTTAGACAATTTGCTGATGAGTGGGAATTTGTCCATACTACTTCAAGTCCCCACTATCCACGCTCAAATGGGTTGGTGGAAAGTTCAGTAAAAACTGTAAAGAGTCTCAGGTAAAAAGCTCAAGACGGTAAAGAAGATTTCTACAAAAGTCTTTTAATCTACCGCAGTACACCTTTACAGAATGGACTTTTTCCTGCACAAATGCTGATGGGAAGAAGGATTAGAGCAAATCTCCCGATACATGATGAACTGCTTAATACACATAGTGTTGGTCAGACTGTGTAAGGAACGTCAACAGGCAAAACAGAAACTGTTCCATGACAGGCGAACAAAAAGCTTATCTGATTTAAAATCGGGTGACCAAGTCCGTCTCAGAGATCACGAGAAAGGTATTTGGGTGCAGAAAGGTATTGTGCAAGCACAAGTAGCACCAAGATCTTATACTGTACGTACAGAGCATGGAACGGAAGTAAGAAGAAATCGGGTGGATTTAAGATCTCAACCTAACCATAATGAAGACAACATGACTGAAGAATACCCTTCATCTGACATCTATGATGATCCTGATAATGGTGAACAAACCACGATTCTAGAAAGGTCCAACATGGTCAATGAAACACAGACTGTATATGAAAGACCCAAAAGGGAAATACGCAGACCTGACAGACTCATTGAAACGTGTCAGATGATGTTCTTAATATGACGTTGTTAATTGTTGCATTGAAGCGTACAGGGCTTATCTTTAAAGAAAAGAGGATGTGAGTGTATTAGAATGCTTAATATTTGTAGACACTCCCTTACTAATATGTGTAAGCCTGAATCTTCAGTGATGGTCCCTAGGACCAGGGGGATGCTGGGAAGTGGGTGGTCCAGTGTGCAGTGTGTCTGGAGTTGGTGATGGAATAAAACAGCACAGCAGTGAACTCACATGTCTCTGTGTCCTTATGACTGGATTTACAAACATATGAACAAAACAGCCTGTAAAATGACAGAAGCTGATTGGCTGGTACTTTATAGCTATCCACTTTCTCTCTCTCCGAGCTTTGATAAATCTGACTTCCCTCATGCTTTGTCTATTCAACCATCCCTTCTATTAATACTAGAGATGTGCACTTGAAATTTTTCGGGTTTTGTGTTTTGGTTTTGGGTTCGGTTCCGCGGCCGTGTTTTGGGTTCGACCGCGTTTTGGCAAAACCTCACCGAATTTTTTTTGTCGGATTCGGGTGTGTTTTGGATTCGGGTGTTTTTTTCAAAAAACACTAAAAAACAGCTTAAATCATAGAATTTGGGGGTCATTTTGATCCCAAAGTATTATTAACCTCAAAAACCATAATTTCCACTCATTTTCAGTCTATTCTGAATACCTCACACCTCACAATATTAGGCCATCCTGCAGTGTCACGCAGGATGGCCCTTCCAAAAAACACTCCCCAAACAGCACATGACGCAAAGAAAAAAAGAGGCGCAATGAGGTAGCTGTGTGAGTAAGCTAAGCGACCCTAGTGGCCGACACAAACACCTGGCCCATCTAGGAGTGGCACTGCAGTGTCACGCAGGATGGCCCTTCCAAAAAACACTCCCCAAACAGCACATGACGCAAAGAAAAAAAGAGGCGCAATGAGGTAGCTGTGTGAGTAAGATAAGCGACCCTAGTGGCCGACACAAACACCTGGCCCATCTAGGAGTGGCACTGCAGTGTCACGCAGGATGGCCCTTCCAAAAAATACTCCCCAAACAGCACATGACGCAAAGAAAAATTAAAGAAAAAAGAGGTGCAAGATGGAATTGTCCTTGGGCCCTCCCACCCACCCTTATGTTGTATAAACAGGACATGCACACTTTAACCAACCCATCATTTCAGTGACAGGGTCTGCCACACGACTGTGACTGAAATGACGGGTTGGTTTGGACCCCCACCAAAAAAGAAGCAATTAATCTCTCCTTGCACAAACTGGCTCTACAGAGGCAAGATGTCCACCTCATCATCATCCTCCGATATATCACCGTGTACATCCCCCTCCTCACAGATTATCAATTCGTCCCCACTGGAATCCACCATCTCAGCTCCCTGTGTACTTTGTGGAGGCAATTGCTGCTGGTCAATGTCTCCACGGAGGAATTGATTATAATTCATTTTAATGAACATCATCTTCTCCACATTTTCTGGATGTAACCTTGTACGCCGATTGCTGACAAGGTGAGCGGCGGCACTAAACACTCTTTCGGAGTACACACTTGTGGGAGGGCAACTTAGGTAGAATAAAGCCAGTTTGTGCAAGGGCCTCCAAATTGCCTCTTTTTCCTGCCAGTATAAGTACGGACTGTCTGACGTGCCTACTTTGATGCGGTCACTCATATAATCCTCCACCATTCTTTCAATGGGGAGAGAATCATATGCAGTGACAGTAGACGACATGTCAGTAATCGTTGTCAGGTCCTTCAGTCCGGACCAGATGTCAGCATCAGCAGTCGCTCCAGACTGCCCTGCATCACCGCCAGCGGGTGGGCTCGGAATTCTGAGCCTTTTCCTCGCACCCCCAGTTGCGGGAGAATGTGAAGGAGGAGATGTTGACAGGTCGCGTTCCGCTTGACTTGATAATTTTCTCACCAGCAGGTCTTTGAACCCCAGCAGACTTGTTTGTGCCGGAAAGAGAGATCCAAGGTAGGTTTTAAATCTAGGATCGAGCACGGTGGCCAAAATGTAGTGCTCTGATTTCAACAGATTGACCACCCGTGAATCCTTGTTAAGTGAATTAAGGGCTCCATCCACAAGTCCCACATGCCTAGCGGAATCGCTCCGTGTTAGCTCCTCCTTCAATGTCTCCAGCTTCTTCTGCAAAAGCCTGATGAGGGGAATGACCTGACTCAGGCTGGCAGTGTCTGAACTGACTTCACGTGTGGCAAGTTCAAAGGGTAGCAGAACCTTGCACAACGTTGAAATCATTCTCCACTGCGCTTGAGACAGGTGCATTCCACCTCCTATATCATGCTGAATTGTATAGGCTTGAATGGCCTTTTGCTGCTCCTCCAACCTCTGAAGCATATATAGGGTTGAATTCCACCTCGTTACCACTTCTTGCTTCAGATGATGGCAGGGCAGGTTCAGGCGTTTTTGGTGTTGCTTCAGTCTTCTGTACGTGGTGCCTGTACGCCGAAAGTGTCCCGCAATTCTTCTGGCCACCGACAGCATCTCTTGCACGCCCCTGTCGTTTTTTAAAAAATTCTGCACCACCAAATTCAAGGTATGTGCAAAACATGGGACGTGCTGGAATTTGCCCATATTTAATGCACACACAATATTGCTGGCATTGTCCGATGCCACAAATCCACAGGAGAGTCCAATTGGGGTAAGCCATTCCGCGATGATCTTCCTCAGTTGCCGTAAGAGGTTTTCAGCTGTGTGCGTATTCTGGAAACCGGTGATACAAAGCGTAGCCTGCCTAGGAAAGAGTTGGCGTTTGCGAGATGCTGCTACTGGTGCCGCCGCTGCTGTTCTTGCGGCGGGAGTCCATACATCTACCCAGTGGGCTGTCACAGTCATATAGTCCTGACCCTGCCCTGCTCCACTTGTCCACATGTCCGTGGTTAAGTGGACATTGGGTACAACTGCATTTTTTAGGACACTGGTGAGTCTTTTTCTGACGTCCGTGTACATTCTCGGTATCGCCTGCCTAGAGAAGTGGAACCTAGATGGTATTTGGTAACGGGGGCACACTACCTCAAGAAATTGTCTAGTTCCCTGTGAACTAACGGCGGATACCGGACGCACGTCTAACACCAACATAGTTGTCAAGGCCTCAGTTATCCGCTTTGCAACAGGATGACTGCTGTGATATTTCATCTTCCTCGCAAAGGACTGTTGGACAGTCAATTGCTTGGTGGAAGTAGTAAAAGTGGGCTTACGACTTCCCCTCTGGGATGACCATCGACTCCCAGCAGCAACAACAGCAGCGCCAGCAGCAGTAGGCGTTACACGCAAGGATGCATCGGAGGAATCCCAGGCAGGAGAGGACTCGTCAGAATTGCCAGTGATATGGCCTGCAGGACTATTGGCATTCCCGGGGAAGGAGGAAATTGACACTGAGGGAGTTGGTGGGGTGGTTTGCGTGAGCTTGGTTACAAGAGGAAGGGATTTACTGTCGCCCAAAGTTTTTGAACTTGTCACTGACTAATGATGAATGCGCTGCAGGTGACGTATAAGGGAGGATGTTCCGAGGTGGTTAACGTCCTTACCCCTACTTATTACAGCTTGACAAAGGCAACACACGGCTTGACACCTGTTGTCCGCATTTCTGTTGAAATACTTCCACACCGAAGAGCTGATTTTTTTGGTATTTTCACCAGGCATGTCAATGGCCATATTCCTCCCACGGACAACAGGTGTCTCCCCGGGTGCCTGACTTAAACAAACCACCTCACCATCAGAATCCTCCTGGTCAATTTCCTCCCCAGCGCCAGCAACACCCATATCCTCCTCATCCTGGTGTACATCAACACTGACATCTTCAATCTGACTATCAGGAACTGGACTGCGGGTGCTCCTTCCAGCACTTGCAGGGGGCGTGCAAATGGTGGAAGGCGCATGCTCTTCACGTCCAGTGTTGGGAAGGTCAGGCATCGCAACCGACACAATTGGACTCTCCTTGTGGATTTGGGATTTCGAAGAACGCACAGTTCTTTGCTGTGCTTTTGCCAGCTTGAGTCGTTTCATTTTTCTAGCGAGAGGCTGAGTGCTTCCATCCTCATGTGAAGCTGAACCACTAGCCATGAACATAGGCCAGGGCCTCCGCCGTTCCTTGCCACTCCGTGTGGTAAATGGCATATTGGCAAGTTTACGCTTCTCCTCCGACAATTTTATTTTAGATTTTGGAGTCCTTTTTTTACTGATATTTGGTGTTTTGGATTTTACATGCTCTGTACTAAGACATTGGGCATCGACCTTGGCAGACGACGTTGATGGCATTTCATCGTCTCGGCCATGACTAGTGGCAGCAGCTTCAGCACGAGGTGGAAGTGGATCTTGATCTTTCCCTATTTTTGGAACCTCAACATTTTTGTTCTCCATATTTTAATAGGCACAACTAAAAGGCACCTCAGGTAAACAATGGAGATGGATGGATACTAGTATACTTATGGATGGACGAGCGACTGCCGACACAGAGGTAGCTACAGCCGTGGACTACCGTACTGTGTCTGCTGCTAATATAGACTGGATGATAATGAGATGAAATTAATATATATATATAATATCACTAGTACTGCAGCCGGACAGGTATATATATTTATTATGTAATGACGGACCTGCTGGACACTGTCAGCTCAGCACCGCAGACTGCTACATGAAGCTACTATAGTAGTATGTATCAAGAAGAAAGAAAAAAAAAACACGGGTAGGTGGTATACAATTATGGATGGACGAGCGACTGCCGACACAGAGGTAGCTACAGCCATGGACTACCGTACTGTGTCTGCTGCTAATATAGACTGGATGATAATGAGATGAAATTAATATATATATATATATATATATATATATATATAATATCACTAGTACTGCAGCCGGACAGGTATATATATTTATTATGTAATGACTGATGACGGACCTGCTGGACACTGTCAGCTCAGCACCGCAGACTGCTATAGTAAGCTACTATAGTAGTATGTATCAAGAAGAAAGAAAAAAAAAACCACGGGTAGGTGGTATACAATTATGGATGGACGAGCGACTGCCCGACACAGAGGTAGCTACAGCCGTGGACTACCGTACTGTGTCTGCTGCTAATATAGACTGGATGATAATGAGATGAAACTAATATATATATATATATATATATAATATCACTAGTACTGCAGCCGGACAGGTATATATATTTATTATGTAATGACTGATGACGGACCTGCTGGACACTGTCAGCTCAGCACCGCAGACTGCTACAGTAAGCTACTATAGTAGTATGTATCAAGAAGAAAGAAAAAAAAAACACGGGTAGGTGGTATACAATTATGGATGGACGAGCGACTGGCGACACAGAGGTAGCTACAGCCGTGGACTACCGTACTGTGTCTGCTGCTAATAAAGACTGGATGATAATGAGATGAAATTAATATATATATATATAATATCACTAGTACTGCAGCCGGACAGGTATATATATTTATTATGTAATGACTGATTACGGACCTGCTGGACACTGTCAGCTCAGCACCGCAGACTGCTACAGTAAGCTACTATAGTAGTATGTATCAAGAAAGAAAAAAAAAACACGGGTAGGTGGTATACAATTATGGATGGACGAGCGACTGCCGACACAGAGGTAGCTACAGCCGTGGACTACCGTACTGTGTCTGCTGCTAATATAGACTGGATGATAATGAGATGAAATTAATATATATATATATATATATATATATATAATATCACTAGTACTGCAGCCGGACAGGTATATATATTTATTATGTAATGACGGACCTGCTGGACACTGTCAGCTCAGCACCGCAGACTGCTACATGAAGCTACTATAGTAGTATGTATCAAGAAGAAAGAAAAAAAAAAACCACGGGTAGGTGGTATACAATTATGGATGGACGAGCGACTGCCGACACAGAGGTAGCTACAGCCGTGGACTACCGTACTGTGTCTGCTGCTAATATAGACTGGATGATAATGAGATGAAATTAATATATATATATATATATAATATCACTAGTACTGCAGCCGGACAGGTATATATATTTATTATGTAATGACTGATGACGGACCTGCTGGACACTGTCAGCTCAGCACCGCAGACTGCTACAGTAAGCTACTATAGTAGTATGTATCAAGAAGAAAGAAAAAAAAACACGGGTAGGTGGTATACAATTATGGATGGACGAGCGACTGCCGACACAGAGGTAGCTACAGCCGTGGACTACCGTACTGTGTCTGCTGCTAATATAGACTGGATGATAATGAGATGAAATTAATATATATATATATAATATCACTAGTACTGCAGCCGGACAGGTATATATATTTATTATGTAATGACTGATGACGGACCTGCTGGACACTGTCAGCTCAGCACCGCAGACTGCTACAGTAAGCTACTATAGTAGTATGTATCAAGAAGAAAGAAAAAAAAACCACGGGAAGGTGGTATACAATTATGGATGGACGAGCGACTGCCGACACAGAGGTAGCTACAGCCGTGGACTACCGTACTGTGTCTGCTGCTAATATAGACTGGATGATAATGAGATGAAATTAATATATATATATATATAATATCACTAGTACTGCAGCCGGACAGGTATATATATTTATTATGTAATGACTGATGACGGACCTGCTGGACACTGTCAGCTCAGCACCGCAGACTGCTACAGTAAGCTACTATAGTAGTATGTATCAAGAAGAAAGAAAGAAAAAAACCACGGGTAGGTGGTATACAATTATGGATGGACGAGCGACTGCCGACACAGAGGTAGCTACAGCCGTGGACTACCGTACTGTGTCTGCTGCTAATAAAGACTGGATGATAATGAGATGACATTTATATATATATATATATATATATATATAATATCACTAGTACTGCAGCCGGACAGGTATATATATTTATTATGTAATGACTGATGACGGACCTGCTGGACACGGTCAGCTCAGCACCGCAGACTGCTACAGTAAGCTACTATAGTAGTATGTATCAAGAAGAAAGAAAAAAAAAACCACGGGTAGGTGGTATACAATTATGGATGGACGAGCGACTGCCGACACAGAGGTAGCTACAGCCGTGGACTACCGTACTGTGTCTGCTGCTAATATAGACTGGATGATAATGAGATGAAATTAATATATATATATATATATAATATCACTAGTACTGCAGCCGGACAGGTATATATATTTATTATGTAATGACTGATGACGGACCTGCTGGACACGGTCAGCTCAGCACCGCAGACTGCTACAGTAAGCTACTATAGTAGTATGTATCAAGAAGAAAGAAAAAAAAAACCACGGGTAGGTGGTATACAATTATGGATGGATGAGCGACTGCCGACACAGAGGTAGCTACAGCCGTGGGATACCGTACTGTGTCTGCTGCTAATATAGACTGGATGATAATGAGATGAAATAAATATATATATATATAATATCATTAGTACTGCAGCCGGACAGGTATATATATTTATTATGTAATGACTGATGACGGACCTGCTGGACACTGTCAGCTCAGCACCGCAGACTGCTACAGTAAGCTACTATAGTAGTATGTATCAAGAAGAAAGAAAAAAAAAACCACGGGTAGGTGGTATACAATTATGGATGGACGAGCGACTGCCGACACAGAGGTAGCTACAGCAGTGGACTACCGTACTGTGTCTGCTGCTAATATAGACTGGATGATAATGAGATGAAATTAATATATATATATAATATCACTAGTACTGCAGCCGGACAGGTATATATATTTATTATGTAATGACTGATGACGGACCTGCTGGACACTGTCAGCTCAGCACCGCAGACTGCTACAGTAAGCTACTATAGTAGTATGTATCAAGAAGAAAGAAAAAAAAACCACGGGTAGGTGGTATACAATTATGGATGGACGAGCGACTGCCGACACAGAGGTAGCTACAGCCGTGGACTACCGTACTGTGTCTGCTGCTAATATAGACTGGATGATAATGAGATGAAATTAATATATATATATATATATATATATATATATATATATATAATATCACTAGTACTGCAGCCGGACAGGTATATATATTTATTATGTAATGACTGATGACGGACCTGCTGGACACTGTCAGCTCAGCACCGCAGACTGCTACAGTAAGCTACTATAGTATGTATCAAGAAGAAAGAAAAAAAAAAAAAACACGGGTAGGTGGTATATTACAATTATATATATATACAATTATATATATATATTAAACTGGTGGTGATTAATTAAACTGGTGGTCAGGTCACTGGTCACACTATCAGCAACTTGCAAGTAGTACTCCTAAGCAGACAATCACAATATACTGGTGGTCAGTGTGGTCACAATGGCAGTGTGGCACTCTGGCAGCAAAAGTGTGCACTGTACGTTAAAATATGTACTCCTGCTCTCAGACTAACTGCTCCCCACTGTCTCCCCCACAAGTCAGATATACACAGTCACACTATCACTTCAGCAAGTAGTAGTACTCCTAATGCTCCCCAAAATTACTAAATACTGTGTCTCTCTCTACTCTAGTCTCTTCTCTATAAACGGAGAGGACGCCAGCCACGTCCTCTCCCTATCAATCTCAATGCACGTGTGAAAATGGCGGCGACGCGCGGCTCCTTATATAGAATCCGAGTCTCGCGAGAATCCGACAGCGGGATGATGACGTTCGGGCGCGCTCGGGTTAACCGAGCAAGGCGGGAGGATCCGAGTCGCTCGGACCCGTGAGAAAAAAGCTGAAGTTCGGGCGGGTTCGGATTCCGAGGAACCGAACCCGCTCATCTCTAATTAATACCTCATTTAAGGATTATAATTCTACAAATGGCAGAGACAGCTCCCTTTGCATCCTCAAAACCTGCTTTCCCCTCACCCCATGCCTCCTAATAATCTCCATTCACCTATACTAGTTTGCAATAATTCAGTAAACCTTCCAGCAATAATAATTGCTGGAAGAAGCTTAGATGACTTAACACATTCATCTTTCACTTCTCTACTTACTTCGTTGATGTACAATACGACTTTTTCTCCAGGTAGATCCCCTAACTATTTAAACTTTGGAATACTACATGGTGGCTCTTTGTTGGTCAGATGGTGGTACCTAGACACCAGGGACATGCTGTGAGGTAAATGTCTCAGGAGGCACTGGCTAGAACCAGAGCCAGATTTACACACAATATATAAGCCAAGGGGTTCATGTGGGCATTATGCTGTAGCGGATCTTGCCACGGGCAAGCAGGACTTTTGCCCAGGGCGCCGCCTTCCGGAGGGCGCCGATGCCATCCAGAGGGCGCCGCACTATGGCAAGATCCGCTGCTGCTGTGGTGCCCCCCGCTGCCGCGGCCCGCTGTCCCGCTGTCCGTTGTGACGGGAAACTAGATGCTACGCGTTTAGTTTCCCTTCGTGGGCTGCCGCTGTGAAGGGAAACTAGACGCTACGCGTCTAATTTCCCTTCCTGGAGAGGACCTTTACTGTAATGATGAGCGGTGCGCGTTGATGTCATCGCACACCGCACAGCAAAGGTCCTCTCCACGAAGGGAACTAGACGCTTAGCGTCTAGTTTACCTTCGTGGAGAGGACCTTAGCTGTGTGGTGCACGATGACGTCATCGCGCACCACACATCCTACAACAGTACAGGGGGCGTAACTGACCACGCCCCCTGTATGAAGCCACGCCCCCTAATGCCGCCCGGGGCGCCAGAAGCCCCGAAACCGGCCCTGGCATTATGCATAGATGCAGCAGTATAAACTCCTATAAATTTTATAAGTTCTGATCAGAGATGTGATGTAGACAGGGGAGGCACTGCCTCACCTGCCATAAACCAGAATTTTGACTATAATACAAAGAAGATATTTCTAATATATTCTTTGTATTTTTCAGATACTTTATAAAGTCGAATCTCTGGCTCAAATGTTAGTATGAACACCTCACCTCACCGCACGTCACTGCTAGAAACATACATTATGTCAGTTTGGGGATATTCAAGCAAAACTGAATTTGCCTACTCATGAACAGTGGGTTTTCAATGAATATATATATATATATATATATATATATATTAGTGATGTGCACCGGACATTTTTTGGGTTTTGTGTTTTGGTTTTGGATTCGGTTCCGCGGCCGTGTTTTGGATTCGGACGCGTTTTGGCAAAACCTCACCGAAATTTTTTTGTCGGATTCGGGTGTGTTTTGGATTCGGGTGTTTTTTTAAAAAAAACAGCTTAAATCATAGAATTTGGGGGTCATTTTGATCCCATAGTAATATTAACCTCAATTACCATAATTTCCACTCATTTCCAGTCTATTCTGAACACCTCACACCTCACAATATTATTTTTAGTCCTACAATTTGCACCGAGGTCGCTGGATGGCTAAGCTAAGCGACACAAGTGGCCGACACAAACACCTGGCCCATCTAGGAGTGGCACTGCAGTGTCAGGCAGGATGGCACTTCAAAAAAATTGTCCCCAAACAGCACATGATGCAAAGAAAAAAAGAGGCGCACCAAGGTCGCTGTGTGACTAAGCTAAGCGACACAAGTGGCCGACACAAACACCTGGCCCATCTAGGAGTGGCACTGCAGTGCCAAGACAGGATGGCACTTCAATAAAATTGTCCCCAAACAGCACATGATGCAAAGAAAAAAAGAGGCGCACCAAGGTCGCTGTGTGACTAAGCTAAGCGACACAAGTGGCTGACACAAACACCTGGCCCATCTAGGAGTGGCACTGCAGTGTCAAGACAGGATGGCACTTCAAAAAAATTGTCCCCAAACAGCACATGATGCAAAGAAAAAAAGAGGCGCACCACAGGTATAGAATGTAGATGGATAGTATACTTAATGACGACACAGAGGTAGGCACAGCAGTGGCCTTCCGTATCGTACTGCTATATATAGTATACTGGTGGTCACTGTGTCAGCAAACTGCAAAACTAAAATGCACCACAGGTATAGAATGTAGATGGATAGTATACTTAATGACGACACAGAGGTAGGCACAGCAGTGGCCTTCCGTATCGTACTGCTATATATAGTATACTGGTGGTCACTGTGTCAGCAAACTGCAAAACTAAAATGCACCACAGGTATAGAATGTAGATGGATAGTATACTTAATGACGACACAGAGGTAGGCACAGCAGTGGCCTTCCGTATCGTACTGCTATATATAGTATACTGGTGGTCACTGTGTCAGCAAACTGCAAAACTAAAATGCACCACAGGTATAGAATGTAGATGGATTGTATACTTAATGACGACACAGAGGTAGGCACAGCAGTGGCCTTCCGTATCGTACTGCTATATATAGTATACTGGTGGTCACTGTGTCAGCAAACTGCAATACTAAAATGCACCACAGGTATAGAATGTAGATGGATAGTATACTTAATGACGACACAGAGGTAGGCACAGCAGTGGCCTTCCGTATCGTACTGCTATATATAGTATACTGGTGGTCACTGGTCAGCAAAACTCTGCACTGTACTCCTCCTATATAATATTAATTATACTGGTGGTCCCCAGTCCCCACAATAAAGCAGCACACTGAGCACAGATATGGAATGTTTTTCAGGCAGACAACGTATACTGGTGGTCACTGTCAGCAAAACTCTGCACTGTACTCCTGCTATATAATACAGCTGCTCCCCAGTCCCCACAATTAAGCAGTGTGAGCACAGATATATTATGCAGCACACTGAGCACAGATATGGAGAGTTTTTTTCAGGCAGAGAACGGATAAAACTGGTGGTCACTGATCAGCAAAACTCTGCACTGTACTCCTCCTAACAGCTGCTCCCCAGTCCTCCCCACAATTAAGCAATAAAGCAATCAAGTTTAACAATAAACGGAGAGGACGCCAACCACGTCCTCTCCCTATCATCTCCAATGCACGAGTGAAAATGGCGGCGACGCGCGGCTGCTTATATAGAATCCGAAACTCGTGAGAATCCGACAGCGGGATGATGATGTTCGAGCGCGCTCGGATTAGCTGAGCAAGGCGGGAAGGTTCGAATCTGCCTCGGACCCGTGTAAAATGGGTGAAGTTCGGGGGGGTCCGGTTTCCGAGAAACCGAACCCGCTCATCACTAATATATATATATATATATATATATATATATATATATATACTCATTTGGTTACATAATCAAAATATTTGCTGTAGTGAGAGACTTAAAGTAAAGTATTGAGAAAAATTATAAAGGTGGCCATACACTAGTGCGACTTCTTCTAGGGGAAAAGTCACATACGTTGCCCTTGAACTGATCAGATTGACCTGCGATTTGCCACTTTTCGAAGAATATGGGAAATACCACACCAATCATATATATTATGCAAATCATCATGTACGGAAACCAAAATTACACAATTCCAGGAACAGAATTTCTCTTAAATGTTGTAATTGGTGGTGCACCCAAGTCAGTATAATTACAGCGAACAAAAAGAAGAGAAAGAAGACTCTTTTTGGGTGCACGCTTAAAGAAATCAGATTGAAGACTACAGTGTAAAAAAATTAATTAAAATATATTATATTTATTAATTCATATTAAGAGATTTCAACAGTTGGTATATCAAACATATAATAAACACACACAAAGTTTTAAAATTACACATCAGAAATTCCTGAGGTAAGATACATGAGGTAATCTCCTATAAACCAAATAAGAAATGTGTAATTAACCATCAGTATTAATCAATGTTACCCACACAGGGTTAATACTAAATGGACTCCCCATTCTTTCTCTTTTGTTTGTTCGCTATTTGCCAGTTTTCATCTGATTTCTCGGCCCAATGCGTCGAAATCAGATGAAATCGGGCAAAATTGCACTTGTGTATGGGAACCTTAAGAATTTAAATTGTAAAAAATATTAAGCATACCATATCTTCCCTTCATAGACTACTTGAAAAATCTATATTATCGCCCTACTTTCACAAGAGCGTTGTCATGCCTGAGGGATTACTTGTACCTGAGCAGGATTAGGTGCCGCTGGTTGTGAGGCTATGTGTAGGAAACTAGGTGGCCGGATGAGATTCCTATGCATGAGGTGGATGAACCAGAGTGAGAATGCCTAGTCAAGTATCTGGAGGCGAGTGGCACTTAAATACTGAGAACAGCTTGATGATGAATGACTAAAACTGTACGTAGATTCGGTTTGGAGTCAGTAATGAGACTGGACTAGACACAGTAGAATGATCTAGTAAACTATTCAGGATATTAGACTGGACTGACAGAAGCTAGGTTGGAACTGGCGCAGATATACTGACCTGGACTGGAATCAGATGATTTGGTCAGACTGGAACTGGAATACTGAGCCGGACTGGAACCGGAATACCGCATCAGAATGAAACCAGAATACTGAGGTGGACTGGAACCAGGTGACTTAACTGGACTGGTCTGAGAATACTGGACTATTCTGGAACCAGAATACTGAGCTGGGCTGGAACCAGAGTTGGACTGGAACCAGATGACTTTGCCGCACTGGACCTGGAGTACTAGACCAGACTGGACACAGAATACTGACAGGCTGAGTACGGTCAGGTGACTGTATCCAACATGTCAGCTCCCATATGATGGTTTTGGAGAGAATGCCAGCGTGGAAGTGAACTGGGCAGCACTATGTGGAAACACCCAACACTGGCAGTGGCTGCAGCTCTTATACAAATGAGAGAGACATGATGGGGCATGTAACTGGCATTAGCATCCTGGAGCATGACAAGCATGGCAACAGGAAACAAATTTTGATTGTGATGAAAAGCAGTGGGTATTATATTCTCTTCCATCTGCTAATTTCCGATATGTAATGTTTTTTTAACAAACTTTATTTATAGGGCACCACATGGGTTCCACAAAGCTGTACAGAGGGCAAATGACTAACACAGTACAATACAATAAACAGAACACAGGGGGTAATTCAGATCTGATCAAGATGTGCTAAATTTAGCACATCTACGATCAGTTTCTTTGACATGCAGGGGGACGACCAGCACAGGGCTAGTCCACCCCGCATGTCAGGCCCTGCCTCACCCCGCACGGGTGCAAACGCATGGCACAGTGGCAGTGCTTTTGCACCTGCCGAGTAGCTCCCTGCCTGCGCAGCCTAGCTGTGCTGGCAGGCAGCTACCCGCCACGTCCTGGGTCACAGCGGCTGCATCAGAAGTCACGCAGTCGCAGCAGCCTGCCCCCGCAACGGTCCAGACATGCCTGCATTGTCCGGACCACGCCTCACCAACGGCATTCTAACGCCATTGATACGCCCCCTCCCGCCCAGTGACTGCGGCAGAGGCGATCGCAGCCCTGAGATGCTTTCACATCTCACTGGGTTTCACGGGTGCACACACTCAGTACATCCGCTGCGCATGCACACTCCCCAAAGGGCTTCAGACTGCGATCACTGCCGCTGCAGAGATCCAGTCTGAATTAGGCCCACTATACAATTAACACTGTGTCTACAAAGCTAATAATTAAAGTGGTGCATGGGAATGTTTGTTAAGCTGAAACCTGTACCTATAAACTAACAGGTTTTATTACCCCTCAGTACTCACAGCCTCCTCCATATTATCCCTTAATACACAAAGCCCCCCTTATTACCCAAGTCAGTACACACAGCCTCTGTCATATTGCCCCCAGTATATACAGTTCCCCCTTATTACCCCTCAGAACACACATCCACCCCCATATTGCCCCTCGGCACACACAGTCTCCCCCATATTACCCCCTTATAAATAGAACCCCCTTATTACCCCTCAGTACACACAGCCTCTACCATATTGCCCCAGTACATTCAGCCCCTCTTATTACCCATCAGCACACACAGCCTCCCCGTTTCCCCCCTCAGTACTCACTGCCTCTCCCATATTACCCCTTAGTACATTCAGTCCCCCTTATTACCCCTCAGTGTACACAGTCTCCCCAATATTACTCTTTAATACACACAGCCCCCTTATTACCCTTCAGTATACACAGCCTCTTCCATACTGTCCTCAGTACATACAGCCGCCTTATTACCCCTCAGTAAACACAGCCTCCCCCATATTGCTGTAAGTACTCTCAGCCTCTCCCATATTACTTCATAGTACATGCAGACCCTTTTATAACCCCTGAGTACACACAGCCTCCACCATATTACCCTTTAATACACACAGCCCCCTTATTACCCTACAGAATGCACAGCCCCCCATATTGCGCCTCAGTACTCGCAGCATCCCCATATTACCCCTTAGTACATTCAGCCCCCCTTATTACCCCTCAGTACACACAGCCTCCCCATATTGTTCTAAGTATTCACAGCCTCTCCCATATTACCCCTTAGTACATGCAGCCCCCTTTATAACCGGTCAGTACACACAGCCTCCCCCATATTACTCTATAGTACACACAGCCCCCTTATTATCCCTTAGTACAACCAACCCCTGCTATACTGCCCCCCTCCTCCCCCCAGCACAGACAGGTGTTTCTGGATGACAAGTCGGTAGAAATAATGGTGGTCATTCCGAGTTGTTCATTGCCGTTTTTCGCAATGGAGCGATTAGGTTGAAAATGCGCATGCGCATGGCACGCAGTGCGCATGCGCTTAGTTATTTAACACAAAACTTAGTAGATTTACACAAGCTCGAGCAACGTTTTTTCAATGCTCGAGTGATCGTAGTGTGATTGACAGGAAGTGGGTGTTTCTGGGCGGCAACATGGCGTTTTCAGCGAGTGTGCTAAAAAAATGCAGGCGTGCCAGGTAAAAACGCAGGAGTGGCTGGAGAAATGGGGGAGTGGCTGGTCGAACGCAGGGCGTGTTTGTGATGTCAAACCAGGAACTAAACGGACCGAGGTGATCGCAATCTAGGAGTAGGTCTGGAGCTACTCAGAAATTGCAAGGAATTATTTAGTAGCAGTTCTGCTAACCTTTCATTCGCTATTCTGCTAAGCTAAGATACACTCCCAGAGGACGGCGGCCGAGCGTGTGCAATGCTGATAAAAGCAGCTAGCGAGCTAACAACTCGGAATGACCACCAATGTGAGTGCGTGGAACCGACCTGACTTCTGTTGCAGGCACATATCTAAAGCTCCGTGTGGCAGCTGGCGTAAAATCAACTGGCATCACTGGTTTTCACTTGTAGATGCACCAAACCCTGCTTTAGCCCTATGGATTCCTACATTAGCATAAAGTAGTAAGTCTGGTATCCATGTCTGAGTGCAACTACAGCCACTGTGTTTGCACCTTGTGGTGGAAGCTTTGCATCCCCAGTTTTCCTAGTATAATGAACAGTGGTTCTTAAATCCACTGTCCATTGTAACAAAAGAATGAAAATACAGTACATAGACTCACTCAATTTTAAAATACATGTCAATCAAATTAATAAAAACTATCTTACACCTTTAATAAACACATACTAAATAAATATATATATATATATATATATATACAGTATAAAAATGTATTTTTAGTCCATCCATTTTTATTTCCATCCTGAAAATTCAATGGATGCACAGTAGATCCGACTGATGTTACTAAATGATGTAAACCAGGCATATCCTTCACAAACCAGATAACAAGCATTTTACCAGCTATAATTATTTTTTTTTTGGAGAGAAACAAAATGTTTTACTTAATTCAGAAGTGTGGCACTACAGGGCTGTGATGTAGCAGATTGTATCATCTACAGACTTTTCTACCTCTCTTCTCTTTCAGGAGCAAAGTCTGCACCTGACCTTCTTGGTGTAGAGACTGCAGCGGATTCAAAGCACGGCAAATAATAATTAACTGGTAAATGTAAAAAAAAAGTGTGGAATCCCCCTCAAAACCATAACCACACTCGGACATCTCAGCCTGGTCTGGCACTGGAAAATCAAGGGAAAAACCATCATGGGGTCCACTGGATTTTCCAATAAACAGTACTTAGCCTAACCTGCTGGGTGGTTTTACACTATAGCCTAGAGATACAGCATGGGATCCCCCTGACATAACGTAAACTAGCACCAAACCGGTCAGTACAGACCTGGAATTCCTTGAAAAATGTGGTCCCCCTTCCTGAGTTACCCACACACTTAGGTTGACCAGTTTGGGGCTATTCCCTGCTCTCCTGGCAGGTGGTAACAGGGTTAATGGTGTAAAAAAAAATCATCATAATATTGTTCCTTACAGTGGGACTGCAGATCCCAGCTGGCCTGCTGCAGCATCCCAGCATTTCTGGAACAAGTGCCAGCATGACTGGACATTAAGGGACTGCTGGCAAAATATTAAATAATGATAGTACTCTTACACCAAAGGGGGAAGTCACTTTTTAAAAGAAGAAAAATGAAATTCTGCTCACCAACCCATTGGATCGGGTCCCATTCCATGTCCTTGTAGTCGTCCATATCTCTTCAGGAAATAAAAAGAACACAAAAACCGAGCCCAAACATACAGGGCCATCTTAGGGTATTGGCACACTGGGCAGCTGTCCTGGGCCCAACAATTCTAGGGGCCTTTGAGCATGGGCAGGCTGGTGCCTCTGGTACTTCTTGGGAGGCAGGTAGAGAATGCTGCCCGGCTCCTCTGATTGTGAATTCTCTACCTGCCACCTAGCCTGCAGCTAGACAGTGAATGGCTTTCAGCATGCTGATTGGTGGATGGCTGGAGCTATCCACCAGAGTGCAGCATTCTCTATCCTGCCTCCCAGCCTGCAGCCAGACAGTGATTGGCTGTCAGCATAATGATTGGTGGATGACTGGAGCTATCCACCAATCAAAGTGCTGATAGCCATTGTCTTTATGGAAGCATGTGGAAACATGGGATGGGACTGGTATAATACTTAAAAAATATATATATATTAGTGAATGGATAGGCTAGTACATTGCTTTGCCCAGGTCCTACAATGTTATTAAGACGGCCCTGCAAACAGACAGTACTGTACACCGGGGGTCATTCCGAGTTCATCGCACAGAGCAACTTTTTGCTGCTCGTGCGATCAACTAGACGCCGCCTATGGGGGAGTGTATTTTAGCATAGCAGGGCTGCGATCGCTTGTGCAGCCCTGCTATGATAAAAAAAAGTGTTGTGTAAAACTAGACTAGCCCTGCAGTTACTTACCCTGTGAGATGGATCCAGCGATGATGGTCCCGGAATTGACGTCAGACATCCGCCCTTCAAACGCCTGGACACGCCTGCTTTCGGATCTCCACGCCCGGAACACGATGAGTATCCGCTCCGGAACACCTCCCCGCTGTCAATTTTCTAGCGATCACTTTCTTCTTTCTTATGGTCGTTGCCCGGCGACAGCTGTCGCTGGGCAATGACGTGCATACGCTTTGCGGGCGCCATGGAGGCGCAGTCCCAACCCATTTGCACCACTGCGACAACCAGCAGCGTGCAAACGGGTCAGAATGACCCCCACTGTGTACAATACTAGCACGTAACGGAAGGTCATTACCGATCACTCTCATAAGAATGAATGGGGGAAGAGCTGAGAGCATCGTAACCACAACAAATCCTGCACTGATCACTGATCTGTGCAGTACTTCAGGCAAACATGCTGCTAACAGCCAGGTCTATTTTTTCTGTGGCCTCTATTAGGTTTATTAACATGATGCTTAGTAAATCCGGAATTTGTCTTACTGTCTATGGAAAGTACTGGATGCTTGATCCGATGGTCTAATGCCGTCTATTGCATTGCAGTCAGATTTTTCATGCAATTTGTCAGTTTTACTTTGAGTAAATTTCCGGTTTGCAAAGTCAATGGAAAATCGATGGGGGAAAATAAACTGTCGCCTAGTAAATTTACCCTTTATAATCTGTCACTGTCAATGTGGGGAATGAAAACCATCCATGCAAAGCAAACAAACTGGCACATTACAACAAGTGTTGCGTGTTACACAGTAAGGCCCTGATTCTGAGATGGGAGTAAAGCAAAAAAAGAGCAAAAAAACTTTGCCCCTTGGCAAAACCATGTTGCATAGCAGGTGGGGGAGTTTTAAAATGTGCAGAGGGATTTTGATTTGGAAGTGGAGTGTCCTGAATTGCAGTGACTGTAAACATAAAGCTGTGCAGCATCTGTGGGCTACAGTATATGCAAAAGCAGCCAGTATTAAATAATAAATGTATGTGCACCCCTTGCAGTGCAATATTGTTTTTCTAGGTGCACAGTTACTTGCTATAGTTTTGCTTTACTCTCAACTCAGAATCAGGTCCTACATTTGGTGTAGGAGAGAAGCGCTATACAAGTAAAATTATTTTTTTATTTTTTTATTTTTTAACAAGCGTACTTATTTCATGATAGAAAAAAAATAATTGTTGTTAAAGAAAAAAAAAACTAGGGATGAACAGGACATTGTGTACTGGTTGGAATGTTTCATGTTTTAATATTGATAAGTACAGTACAAGTATTAAACATTTTAAAACACATTTTTATTGTTAAAGACTTCATTATAGTATTTATCTGTGATGATTAATGTGTGAAACACATTATTGACAAACATCCATGACTTACATATTACATACTAGAGAAAATGATCAGTTTGTTTCAGCAGCTGATTCAAAATGTTTTCATTGTAATTATTGGTAATCTCTTTCTCTCTTAACTGCTTGGAATGACAAATGTTCCAGGTACCAAATTAAACATTGTTACTCTATTACATGGTCAGTTACATAGAGGTCTATTTACTAAGCCTTGGAGAGAGAGTAGAGAGAGATACAGTATCAGCCAATCAGCTCCTACATGCCAAAGGCTGTTTTTAAAAAATGACAGGAGCTGGTTGGTTGGTACTTTAACTCTCCAAGGCTTAGCAAATAGACTCCATGGTCTTTAATGGTTGGCCAAGCCTCTGTGAGAGCTGGCCAAGCCCCTTGTGGTAACTGGCCACACCCCTTAGGCATTGGGCACCTACCACTGCATTCCCCTAGTGGGCACTTAATGCCCTAGTCTGACAATGTTTATGGATTGCATTAACAATTTGTTTCCTTACTTGCTTCACAATTAACACGTATACAACTGGATTGAGGCAGCTGTTAGTAGCGGCTATGCTGTATAGGAGTGGCAGAAACACTATGACTTTATACATTAGAGTAAACTTCATAGTGTGAGCAGCCAGTATGAAAATGATCTGACCTAAAACGACCGGCGTCCGTGTACAGAAAAAGACCATCAATACTGCCACTGCTAACCTGTACAGTCTAGGTGTTGCACTGCTCTGAGAATCCTTCACTCTAAAAGCAATGATCACATTGGAGAGTAGGATAATACAGAGTGGTACAAGGTACCCAATCACTACAAGGGGAACTGTAAGCGAGATTGTTGAAGAAACCATTTCATTCCATAGTATAAACGTCTGTTCATTTTCAAACCTATTCTCACAAGATTCCCGTTTACGGCTCTGGTAATACTCCTTGCCACTTGAATTAGCGCTGTCATATAAATATGCAATGGCAGTAAGGTCGTTGGAAAACAGAGCGCATTGTGTCTCTTCACCAACTTCAAACTCATTGCTGTAAATTATGGCAAGAATACCACACAGCAGCGCCGTTACCCAGATAAGTGCGCAGATACTGTAGCAAATTCTCCGGGAGAGAAACGTCAAATGCCATACTGGTTTAGCTACAGACAAAGTGCGATCGATATTCAGAGCTGTAATGAGGTAAATACTGGCATGCATATTAACAAGGAAAACAAAGTTGTATAATTTGCAAACATGTGGTCCAGAGGGCCAGCTTGCCAGTATTACAGAAACAGCATTGACTGGCAAGAAAAGGAGGAAGGTGAAATCTGCAACAGCCAAGTTCAGGAACCAGATTTTAAATGTTTTATTCTTCATGAAGAATCCAGTGACACAGATGACGACAGTGTTGCCCACCAATCCGATGGCACAGGTGAGTATAGACAGCACAAAGCTGGAGTACTGGATAGCATAGCAGCTGGGTTGCTAGTGCTGTGAGATAGAGCTACTAGCTCAGTAATATTGAAGATGTCCCATAAGAGATAACAGAGTTTTGTAGACAGTATATCATACATTCTTAAAACCTGTAAGACAGAAACTTATATGAACAATTGGATCTGAAATTGCATTCTGATATACCAGCAGCTAGAGCCTTATCTGTATCTAAGGCTAAGTATATAGGATGCTAACAGCAAGTGAAATTAATATTTGTAATCGGTTGTGCAAAAAAACAAAAAAAGGTATGGCCTCATTATGGATGGTGTAATGGTTAGCATTACTGACTCACAGCACTGAGGTCATGGGTTCGATTCCCGCCATGGCCCTAACTTTGTGGAGTTTATATATTGTCCCCGTACTTGCATAGGTTTCCTCCAGGTATATCGGTTTCCTCCCACAATCCAAAAATATAGTGGTAAGTTAATTGGCTCCCAACAAAAATTAACCCTAGTGTGTAAGTGTGTGCATGTGGTAGGGAATATAGGGGGTGATTCCGACCTGATCGCACGCTGCCAGGCGGGTCCAAACGTTTGTAGGGCGGGTGTCTGACGTCAATTCCGGGTCCGGACAGGCTGAAGTGATCGCAGCGGCTGAGTAAGTTCAGACCTACTCAGAAACTGCACAAACTGTTTTTGTACTGCTCGGCTGCACAAACGTTTGCACACTTGCACAGCTAAAATATACTCCCCAATGGGCGGCGACTATGCGTTCGCACAGCTGCTAAAAACAGCTAGCGAGCGATCAACTCAGAATGACCCCCATAGACTGTAAACTCCACTAATGTGACTGATGTGAATGGCCAAACAATCTCTGTAAAGCACTGCAGAATGTGTGTGTGCTATATAAATAATAAGTAATAAATAAATAATAAATTATTCTCCACCATTTACAGTACCTGGGGGCATAGTTCAGGTTGGCACAGCGAGGCAGGGGGGAAGAGGGGGTGTCAAGTGAGTGACATGGTGTGGCAGGGGGGTGTGACAACACGATTGCATCACTGTGTCATTGATTTTTTTTTTAGATGCATGTAACATACTTTTGAGACAAATTGAATGTGTGGAACAAAGGACAGTTCAGAGTTAATGATGACACCTAGGCAGCAAGCTTGTAGGGTAAGATCGATTGTCGATTTCTCAACAGTGATAGAGATATCAAGTTGCTAACTTCTATTGGTCAGTGGAATTATAATTAATTCTGTTTTGAAAATATTAAGTTTGAGTTGGTGAGATGACAGCCAAGATGAAATGCCAGAAAGGCATTCAGTGACAGGGACCAATACAGATGGTGACAGATTTGGGGAGGTATTATCCGTGTACAGATGATACTGAAATCCAAAAGAGCTGATTAGTTTGCCAAGAGATGTGTTATAGACTGAGAAAGGGAGAGGACCTAAGATTGGGCCTTGCGGTACTCCAACTGATAGAGGTAGCAAAGAGGAGGGGGATTCAGAGAAGCAGACACTGAAAGAGCAATTAGATAGATAGGATGAGAACCAAGAAAGGGCTGTGCCCTGGAGACCTAAGGATTGTAGTGTTTGTATGAGAAGAAAGTGGTCAACAGTGTCAAAAACAGCAGAGATCTAGAAGAATAAGAAGTGAGTAATGGCCTTTAGATTCAGCAGTAACCAGAGCATTCACTACTTTACTCAGTGCTGTCTCTGTGGAGTGTTGGGAATGAAAGCCTGAATAAAGTGGGTCCAATAAGTTGTGTGAGTTAAGAAGTGTGTAAGGCAAGTGGGTCCAATAAGTTGTGTGAGTTAAGAAAGTGTGTAAGGCAAGTGTAGGCAAGTCTGACAAGCAGTTTGGAGGGGCATGGGAGCTGAGATGGGACGGTAGTATGAGTGAGAGTTAGGGTCAGAGTTTTGTTTTTTTCAGAATGAGAGTAATCACTGCATGCTTGAACAGTGAAAGAAATATTCCAGTAGAGAGAGAGATTACAGATTTAGTTAAGGTTGGGATGAGCACATGAGACAGAGTTTTACTTATTTATGAGGCTATAGGATCAAGAAGAGAAGTAGTAAAGTATGAGGATGAGAAACATATTGATACTTCATCTTCATTTGTGGAATCAAAGAAGAGAAGGTGCCAGAGGGTTCAGTTAGGGAACTGAGCAGGTCACTGGGTAAGGAAGAGCATAACATTTCATCTCAGATCTTAGCAATCTTGTCTTCGAAGTAGAAAGCAGAATCTTGTACATTGATAGTGGCTGGTGAGTTGGGTGAGAGAGGGTTGAGTAGTGATTTAAATTTATTACAAAGTCACTTGGGGTTAGAGGCTTGAGCAGAGATGAGAGTTTGTAAATATGTTTGTTTGTTTGTTTGTTTGTTTGTTTGTTTGTTTGGCAGTATTCAGGGCATTATGATAGGAGTGGTAAATAGTCTTATATGTAATTAAGTCACTTGGAGTACGAGATTTCAACTTTATGTGAGCGTTGTTGTAGGTGTCTTGTTGATTTAGAGTACCTTGTTTGACAACTACAGTGGTGATTGAAAGTTTGTGAACCCTTCAGAAATGTCTGCTGTAATTTGGACTTAAACTACCTCAGATTTTCACACAAGTCCTAAAAGTAGAGAGAACCAAATCAAGGAAAATGATTAAGGAAAATGATCCAATATCACATATCTGTGAGTGGAAAAAGTATGTTAACCTTTAGGATTAGCAGCTATTTTGAAGGTGAAATTAGAGTCAGGAATTTTCAGTCTATAAGCAGACAATCAGGTGTGAGTGGGCAACCTGTCTTTTTAAAAGAGCAGAGATCTATCAAGGTCTGATGTTCATAACACGTTTGTGGAAATGTATCATGCCACGAACAAATGACATTTCTGAGAACCTCAGAAGAAGAATTGTTGATACTCATCAGGCTGGAAAAGGTTACAAAACCATCTCTAAACAGTTTGGACTCCACCAATCAACAGTCAGGCAAATGGAGGAAATTCCAGATCATTACCCTCCCCAGGAGTGGTCAACCAACAAAGATCACTACAAGAGCAAGGCAAAAAAAGAACCCAAAGTAACCTCTAAGCAACTGAAGACCTTTCTCACATTAGCTAATATTAATGTTCATAAGTACACTAACAGGAGGACACTGAACAACAATGGTGTGTATGGCAGGATTGCAAGGAGAAAGTTGCTGCTCTCTAAAAAGAACATTGCTGCCCACTTGCATTTTGCTAAAGATCACCTGGACAAGCCAGAAGGCTTGTGGACAGAGGAGTTTGAAATAGAACACTGCATTCCAGCATAAAAACCTCATACCATCTGTGAAACACAGTGGTGGAAGTATCATGGTTTGGCCTGTTTTGTTGGATCTGGCCTAGGACGACTTGCCATTATTGATGGAACAACGAATTCTGAATTATACCAGAATGTTCTATAGGAAAATGTAAGGACATCTTTCCATGAGCTGCATCTCAAGAGAAAGTGGCTCATGCAGCAAGATAATAACCCAAAGCACACAAGTCATTCGGCTAAAGAATAGTTAAAGAATACATTTAAAGGTTTGGAACGGCCAAGTCAAAGTCCTGACCTTAATCCAATCGAAATGTTGTGGAAGGGCATGAAGTGAGCAGTTCATGGGAGGAAACCCACTAACATAACAGAGTTGAAGCTGTTTTGTATGGAGGAATGGGTAAAAATCCTCCAAGCCGATGTTCAGGAATAATCAACAATTATCAGAAATGTTTACATGCAGTTATTGCTGCACAAGGTGTCATACCAGATACTGAAAGCAAAGTTTCATATACTTTTCCCACTCACAGATATGTGGTATTGGATTATTTACCTCAATAAAAAAAAAATGAGCATGCCTAATTTTTTTCATATAATTTGCTTGATTTAGTTCACTTTCTCTACTTTTCGGACTTCTGAAAATCTGAGGAAGTTTTAGTCTAAATTTCAGCAGAAATATAGAAAATTCTAAAGGGTTCACAAACTTTCAAGCACAACTGTAGGCTTATGTGGAGTGTGTTGGGTACCTGGAGCCACTTCATCAAGGGCTATTTCTAGAGTCTGGTTCAGCTGTGATATAGCCTTCTCAGGAGACGTGAATGAAGAAGTAGGTGAGAGTTGTTGGAGAGGTGGAAAGCTCTGGAAAATTAATTCTGTTAATATTTCTGCGGGTTTGAGGAGGATTGGAGAACTTCAGTGACAATGAGTTGGATGTAATGGAGGAGAGCAAGCAGGTGATAAGGTTGTGATCCGAGAGAGGGAAAGAATTGTTAGTAAATTCAGAAACTGAGCATAGTCTGGTGAATACGAGATCAAGGCAATGCTGCTCCTGATGAGTAGAGGAGTCAGTCCATTGGTAGAGGCCAAGAGAGGAGGTTAGAGAGAGTAGTTTGGAAGCATGAGCGGTGGATTTCAGACCAGCAATCACGATGATTATGGTGATGTCTGAGGACAGGAAATGAGGGAGCCAGCCAGAAATATCTTCCAGAAATTGTTTGGGTTGACCAGGTGCAACACGCAGAGAGAAAGGAGTGTAAATCCTGAAAGAATGAACTTCAAATTATGTGAATGGAACCTGTGGTAAAACAGTGTATGTGAAGGATTGGGATAGTAATATTCCAACTCAATCGCCTTTATTGTTGCCAGGCCTGAAGATGTGTGTGAAGTAAAGACCAACATGTGATAGTGTTGCAGGGGAGGCTGTGTCTGATTGTGTGAGCAATGCATCTGTTATAGCCAGCAGGTTGTAGTTGTTAGATATGAAGAGGTCATGGATGGATGTTAAGTTGTTATAAACAGAGCATGCATTCAATAAGGCAAATATTAGTGATTTGGAGGGTGATAGGAGACATGGAATGTTTATGAGGTTTGCTGGATTTATACACTGCCACAAAATCAGGTGAATGTGAGTAGGACAAATGGTTGGGGCCCGGATTTTGTGAAATGTCATCAACTAACAAAAGCGGGATGGAGAGAGAGAGAGAGAGATAAATATGGTTGAAGGAGGTTTGTGATTTTTTTTCTGGTGCGAGGTTGTGGATGTTATTGCTAATGCATATAGACAAGTAAAAAGCTCAAGAGTGGATAATTGAGGCAGCAATGTGTACTGAGGGGTGATTTGCAGGGAGAATGAAGGATGTAATTGCTCTGGAGAAAATACCATGGAGTGCAATACATGGTGCATTGTGTTTGAAATAAAACTAAGATTATTGAGGCTTAGAGTGTTATGAAGTTGCAATTATTAAAGTTAAATGTTTAAATACCTGCTTACTGGTTTTGTTCAGCTGTTTATTTTCAAACAATCTGTGTATGTGAATGCTCTTTGACCAGTACAGCTGACCCTAGATTGCATCTAAGGAATACTATGGCTATTTAATACAGGCTACCAGTGAGTCAAATGTTTAGCTGATGAAAGGTGACAAATTGCACTGTATTTGACTATGCAAACATCAGCCCAGTATGCCTTCATTAACTGTGCCTCACTGAGCAAAGTGTGTAATGGGTGCACACATTGGATAGTAAATTAGAAGTGAGGGATGAGAGTCAGGACAAAATACACTTATAAATCAGACATGGCTAACAGGGGTATAAAGGCAAGTTGGCACAGATATGCAGTCCGACTGTTATGAAAAGAAAAAGCCAGTACAAACAGTTGCGAAGAAGTACGTTTTTACACACACTGTGAATAGATGTAGAGGAGCTGGAAGAGTGCTCCCCCTTTCTTTAACACAACAGCTAGAATGACTGACAGAAAGAAAGCCAGAATGACTGACAGGCTGAGAGACTTAATTTGTGGAAATGTCAAGTGAGGATTGTTTTTTCTTTTGATATCACAGCAGTTATAGCAACAATGATATTCAGAATAGCCAGATCATATGGGGTATAATTAATTCATTCAATTACTACAAGCAACAGTCAGATATACATAAGTCATCATCAGACATAGCACACCACATTTTCTCAAAGACCCAGATAACATCTTGAAGCTCCTTATCAGGGCCAAATATCATTTTCAGCAAATAAATGGAGTAATATTTTTACAAAAACAACTGGTCAGCAGAATGGCAGTATGTATGATGTCTTTATAGAAAATAAGCTACCATATTCATAGAAGAACCTCTGTTTTACGTAGTATGAAAGTGGTTAGTAATCTGCAGCCCCAGCTGCAACCAGGGTCCAGTAGTAGAGATGAGGCTTCAGTGTGAAAGGGATATTACTTTTTACGGTGATGCAGACCATATATAGTATTAGAATGTATGATAGAGAAGAATCGTGGCGCCAACCGACGTGAGCTGCAGACCGACTGGTCAAAAAGGTATCCCCAATACCACAATAAGAGCGCAAACAAATAGAATTAGACCAGAAGTTGTGCGCTAATCGGATAATGGTAAATATGAAATAGTACTTCCCTCACTAAACCTCTGTCGTAGGATATACCATGTATTTCAGACAAATTGGATCCATATGTGGGGAAAAAATTAAAATATAGTGTAGTGTGTTCAAAACAACACAATTTTAATACAATAAACTAACAATTGCCAATAAAACCATTGTACATATATTACTGCAAACAAATGGTGGTAGATTGAAAATTACCAAAGGATGGTAAAATGGAGGCTTTAAATAGTGCCTTTAAACTCTGGTTTGCTGGTAAGTATTTCTACACAAACAAATATCTTGAAATGAAGTGAAGGTGGAGGTTTACCAGATTTATATGAAGTGAGTGCCTTTAAGATGTTGCCCAGGGGAGATACCGGCTCCGGAAACTTTCTCCAAAGTTCACAACACTCCGTCTGTCTGGTAAATCTTCCTTCAGCAGTGGTTAACCTGTCATACAGTGCCGACGCGTTTCGGGATCTCTCCCTTCCTCAAGGCTGCATGACAGGCACTAAGCAAAATGAGCTATTTAAGCTCTGCATGGGAATAATATCCGGGTCAAGGGGTCACATAATAAAATGATAAATACAATGTAAAACATAAAATCTGTACCTAATATCCAATATAATTAAAACACGGCTCAATCTAAGTACAACACCAACCAGAAACTTGGTAAAATGTCCAGTAGAATAATCATTAAAGATAAAATTCCCGGAAGTAGTATTTCCCTTACTTCCGGTCCGTCGGTATCGATCTGACATGTCCTATATTATTTATATATATAGTACCTTTCAAAGTCTTTAATGAGTTCCTAAATACCAGCGGTGGTGGTAATAGTGGATTAAATCCAGTACACTCTTTGTCTATAGTGCTCGGCGGACATCCGTTGAGCACTTCCGGTCTATGGAACGCGTGGTGGACCGCATCCCGGCTTCCGATGATGCACTTCCTGTTCGCGTCATTGAGCCGCAAATCGTAAATATTGCTCGACTAAGGAAGAATCCTAAGTCTGCAATAAACCTAAATGAAATAGAACATGATTGGCTGGGTATAAAATGGGGAGCTTTCTTAAAACTATATCTAAAAACCCTAATGAATACATTATATATAATAAAATTAGAATAGAAGGTCTTCTAGTGCACATAGTCACGTGACCTACTTTTCTTAATGTGTTACATAGTGAGACAAACAAAGCATGCCATAATATTATCAACATTAGATGCGGATTGAAAAAGACAATTTTAGGCAAAAAACCATAAAGGACATGGAGGTGAATAGTTGAATAGATAGTGAAAAAACTATAATAAGTAATTTAGAGAAAGATGAAAATGGTGAAAGCGGGGGAGAGGGAAATCTTCAGAGAAACCATTTCAGTTCGAAATCTGCGTTCAAGCCGTTGGGGATGAGGCTTTTTAATTTATAAATCCATTTCATCTCTGTTTTAGCCAGTCTTGTTTCTTCATCTCTATGTCTCCAAGTATTTTTTATATTTTCAATTGCCAGAAACTGTACGATATGTTTAGTGGAAGAATCGTGTTTTTCTTTGAAATGGCTGGATAAAGGATGAGACATGACTCCTTTCTTGATGTTCCTTATATGTTCACCTAAGCGAGTTTTCAGTGCCCGACTTGTTTTTCCCACATAGATCATATGGCAACTGCACTCTATAAGGTAGATCACATTGGTGGTGTGGCAGGTCATGAATTTGTGAAGTTTATAAGAGGTACCATTCACAATGAATTCTTCATATTTCGATTTGATGGTTTGTACTTCACGACAAGCCTGACATGTTCCACATCTGTAGAAGCCCTTACTTCTAATTGGATGGTGATCTTGTGATGATAATGCACTTTTAGTCAGTTTACTTTTTAGATTCTGTGCTTTGCGATATATGAACTTGGGCTTTGCTGGTATTGTGTCCTTCAATAGTGGGTCTCTCTGCAATAGGTGACAATGTTTCTTCACTATTGATTCAATCTTTTTATGTTGTTGGGTGAATTGTGTGATGAAGGCCAATTTGTACGCACCATCCTCCGATTTTCTTTTTTCTTTTCCTTTAAAGAGTTCTTCTCTGTCCTTGCTCATCACCTCCTCTTTAAATTTTCCTAATCGGTCTTTATCATATCCTTTTTCTTCAAAACCTTTTCTCATTAGGTCAATTTGTTCTTCGCATATGTTTTTCCTACTGCAATTTCTTCTTAGCCTAAAAAATTGGCTTTTTGGCACACTGTTAAGCCAATTAGCATGATGTTCACTCGATATATCTATGTAATTGTTGGCGTCAGTAGGTTTTTTATAACATTTTGTCTCCATTTTTCCTTCTTCAATATAGATGTTGAGATCCAGAAAATGTAATTCTTTTTGGCTTGTTGAGAAGCTAAGAACCAAAATGAAATCATTGTTGTTCAGTGATTGGCAGTAATGTTCACGCTCCTCCTTTGGTCCTTCCCAGAAAAAGATGATATCATCTATATAGCGATACCATAGTTTAAGATTTCTCAAATAATGAGGGTTTACTTTCACCTGTTTCTCTTCCCAGTATGACATATATAGGTTTGCGAAACTAGGCGCAAATTTAGTACCCATTGCTGTGCCGACTAGTTGATTGTAGTAGGAGCCATTGAAATAAAAATAATTATTTTTCAGTATAAAAGTAATGCCCTGCAAAAGTAAATATTTTTTGTGCTCAGAGAGATCAGTCTTATCCAGGTAGTATTTGACTGCTTCTATCCCTTTTTCATGAGAAATGTTCGTATATAGGGCTTCCACGTCTGCCGTTGTCATAAACATTTTGTTGTTCCAATCAATGTTCTTAAGCTTTTGCAGTGTATCCGTTGTGTCCTTTAAATGAAATTATGTTTTGCTTACCAAAGTTTGTAAATGGGTATCGATATATTCTGATAAGTTTGCAGTTAAGCTTCCAATCCCTGCCACTATGGGTCTTCCTGGGGGTTTTGTCACACTCTTATGGATTTTTGGTAAGACGTAGATTGTAGGTATTGAAGGTTCTGAAACATTTAAGAATTCAAACTCTTTTTTCGTGAGTGTATTCTTGTCCAAATGGGATTGTAATAGCTTACTCAGATTTGCTTTGATTCTTAATGTCGGGTCATATCTAAGTTTAGTGTATGTCTTCCCATCATCCAGTTGTTGATAGATCTCTTTAATGTAGTCCTCTTTATTGAGGATGACAACACCTCCTCCCTTATCGCTAGGTTTGATGATAATAGTATCATCACCCTGTAATGCTTTCAATGCCAAGCACTCTTTTTGGCTTAAATTCCATTTGGTGTTTTTTGTGTTGCCCATTTTTTCTAGATCGCCCAAAACTGCTTTCTGGAAGCTGTCTACCAGACTTCCTTTGAAATGCTTTGGATAAAAAGTGGATTTGTTCTTAAACTCTCCTTTACCTGTTGTCTCAATAGTTTCACCTTCCAATTCTTTCTTGGTGAAGAATTTTTTGATTGTTAGTTTCCTTACAATTCCTTACCATTTTCATCTTTCTCTAAATTACTTATTATAGTTTTTTCACTATCTATTTAACTATTCACCTCCATGTCCTTTATGGTTTTTTGCCTAAAATTGTCTTTTTCAATCCGCATCTAATGTTGATAATATTATGGCATGCTTTGTTTGTCTCACTATGTAACACATTAAGAAAAGCAGGTCACGTGACTATGTGCACTAGAAGACCTTCTATTCTAATTTTATTATATATAATGTATTCATTAGGGTTTTTATATATAGTTTTAAGAAAGCTCTCCATTTTATACCCAGCCAATCATGTTCTATTTCATTTAGGTTTATTGCAGACTTAGGATTCTTCCTTAGTCGAGCAATATTTACGATTTGCGGCTCAATGACGCGAACAGGAAGTGCGTCATCGGAAGCCGGTATGCGGTCCACCACGCGTTCCATAGACCGGAAGTGCTCGACAGAGGTCCGCCGAGCACTATAAACAAAGAGTGTACTAGATTTAATCCACTATTACCACCACCGCTGGTATTTAGGAACTCATTAAAGACTTTGAAAGGTAGTATATATATAAATAATATGGGACCTGTGAGATCGATACCGATGGACCGGAAGTAAGGGAAATACTACTTCCGGGAATTTTATCTTTAATGATTATTCTACTGGACATTTTACCAAGTTTCTGGTTGGTGTTGTACTTAGATTGAGCCGTGTTTTAATTATATTGGATATTAGGTACAGATTTTATGTTTTACATTGTATTTATCATTTTATTATGTGACCCCTTGACCCATGCAGAGCTTAAATAGCTCATTTTGCTTAGTGCCTGTCATGCAGCCTTGAGGAAGGGAGAGATCCCGAAACGCGTCGGCACTGTATGACAGGTTAACCACTGCTGAAGGAAGATTTACCAGACGGACGGAGTGTTGTGAACTTTGGAGAAAGGTTCCGGAGCAGGTATCTCCCCTGGGCAACATCTTAAAGGCACTCACTTCATATAAATCTGGTAAACCTCCACCTTCACTTCATTTCAAGATATTTGTTTGTGTAGAAATACTTACCAGCAAACCAGAGTTTAAAGGCACTATTTAAAGCCTCCATTTTACCATCCTCTGGTCATTTTCCATCTACCACCATTTGTTTGCAGTAATATATGTACAATGGTTTTATTGGCAATTGTTAGTTTATTGTATTAAAATTGTGTTGTTTTGAACATACTAAACTATATTTTAATTTTTTCCCCACATATGGATCCAATTTGTCTGAAATACATGGTATATCCTACGACAGAGGTTTTGTGAGGGAAGTACTATTTCATATTTACCATTATCTGATTAGCGCACAACTTCTGGTCTAATTCTATTTGTTTACGCTCTTATTGTGGTATTGGGGATACCTTTTTGACCAGTCGGTCTGCAGCTCACGTCGGTTGGCACCACGATTCTTCTCTATCATACATTCTAATTGTCCAAACACACACCCCAACAGAGAAGACTCCAGGTGACATCATGTTTCAACATCTCAAAAGCAGAGAAGACAAACTTAAAGAAGTCTTCACAGAGAAAACTACGAACATCAGTGACGAGGATCTGGATGGCACCATGGGCCGCCTTGAAAAACTATTATTCCGTGAGAACCGCCTATGGTGGGAATGCGCAACACTGGAAAAATATGTCGCAGACCAAATTATACCAAAGGTATTGAGGATTAAAAAACTACCATCCTTTGAAGATGCTAGCGAAAAATTTAAAGATGATTGGATGCGAACACTAGAGATCTGTTCATTTACGCTTTTAGAACTGATCATGAAAGAACGACGGGAGAAATTAAAAACATTAAAGGATCAGATTAATCACATACAGACAAGCTTAGAACCATTTCAAGATCTAATGGAATTTAAGAATAAAGAAAAAGAAATCCAACATAAAATCACCCTGAACACGAGGGAAATTATTCTAAAAAAACAGAATAAACTCAGAAGAGACCACGAATACTACAAAAAGGAAGGAAAAGATCCCTTCAAACATATGAGGGAAGAAGGATCGCCTATGTCTGTATGCTCCTTCACAGAAGAAGAAGACCAGTATCCACCATGCACACAAGTACAAGAAGATCTCCACCCAGTACAACACAAGGAGGACTGTCCAAGATATAGAAAGGGGTTGCCAGATGCCACCACATCTAGGATCAGCAAAAATGTAAGGACACAAAGAAGATCACATACCCATTCGCCTGAAAGAGAATATCAGCCGCCACGAAGATACAGGAATAAAAGAGAATATAATAGAATTGCAACTCAACCAATGGAATATTATAGAAGGAGACCTTACCAACAACCAACAAATCAGAGATGGACCAGAAGAAATCCTCGGTATAGAAATATACAGCATCAAAGACATTACAGTACCGATAGACATAATGAAAGGAGAGATGGAAGATAATTTCATCAATACTACGATATTTATCCTGAGAGACATCATGAAAGGAGACTATCATACAACTTCCCCTCCAATATGAACAACATTGAGATGGAAAGGACCCCTTTTTTAGGAAGAACGAACCGCCGATACCGTCACTATTAAATAAAAGAAAAAGGGGAAAAAGGGGGGGTGTCAAACATAAGAAAAAGAAGTCAAACCTTAAAACCACCTACGAACAGGAAGAAAAACCACAAAATGAATCAAATTATGGAAAGATCTATAATTTAAGTGATAGACAGCTAACAAAGACAGAAGAAAAACTCCTTTTGAAGGGTCTTAAATTCGCCCCCACCAATAAAATGGATCAATTTGACATATTCCTAGATGTGGAAAAATTTGTAAGGAAACTAACAATCAAAAAATTCTTCACCAAGAAAGAATTGGAAGGTGAAACTATTGAGACAACAGGTAAAGGAGAGTTTAATAACAAATCCACGTTTTATCCAAAGCATCTCAAAGGAAGTCTGGTAGACAGCTTCCAGAAAGCAGTTTTGGGCGATCTAGAAAAAATGGGCAACACAAAAAACACCAAATGGAATTTAAGCCAAAAAGAGTGCTTGGCATTGAAAGCATTACAGGGTGATGATACTATTATCATCAAACCTAGCGATAAGGGAGGAGGTGTTGTCATCCTCAATAAAGAGGACTACATTAAAGAGATCTATCGACAACTGGATGACGGGAAGACATACACTAAACTTAGAAATGACCCGACAATAAGAATCAAAGCAAATCTGAGTAAGCTATTACAATCCCATTTGGACAAGAATACACTCACGGAAAAAGAGTTTGAATTCTTAAATGTTTCAGAACCTTCAATGCCTACAATCTACGTCTTACCAAAAATCCATAAGAGTGTGACAAAAACCCCAGGAAGACCCATAGTGGCAGGGATTGGAAGCTTAACTGCAAACGTATCGGAATATATCGATGCCCATTTACAACCTTTGGTAAGCAAAACAAAATTTAATTTAAAGGACACAACGGATACACTGCAAAAGCTTAAGAACATTGATTGGAACAACAATATGTTTATGACAACGGCAGACGTGGAAGCCCTATATACGAACATTCCTCATGAAAAAGGGATAGAAGCAGTCAAATACTACCTGGATAAGACTGATCTCTCTGAGAACAAAAAAGATTTACTTTTGCAGGGCATTACTTTTATACTGAAAAATAATTATTTTTATTTCAATGGCTCCTACTACAATCAACTAGTCGGCACAGCAATGGGTACTAAATTTGCGCCTAGTTTCGCAAACCTATATATGTCATACTGGGAAGAGAAACAGGTGAAAGTAAACCCTCATTATAAGAGAAATCTTAAACTATGGTATCGCTATATAGATGATATCATCTTTTTCTGGGACGGACCAAAGGAGGAGCTTGAACATACTGCCAATCACTGAACAACAATGATTTCAATTTGGTTCTTAGCTTCTCAACAAGCCAAAAAGAATTACATTTTCTGGATCTCAACATCTATATTGAAGAAGGAAAAATGGAGACAAAATGTTATAAAATACCTACTGACGCCAACAATTACATAGATATATCGAGTGAACATCATGCTAATTGGCTTAACAGTGTGCCAAAAAGCCAATTTCTTAGGCTAAGAAGAAATTGCAGTAGGAAAAACATATGCGAAGAACAAATTGACCTAATGAGAAAAGGTTTTGAAGAAAAAGGATATGATAAAGACCGATTAGGAAAATTTAAAGAGGAGGTGATGAGCAAGGACAGAGAAGAACTCTTTAAAGGAAAAGAAAAAAGAAAATCGGAGGATGGTGCGTACAAATTGGCCTTCATCACACAATTCACCCAACAACATAAAAAGATTGAATCAATAGTGAAGAAACATTGGCACCTATTGCAGAGAGACCCACTATTGAAGGACACAATACCTGAAAAGCCCAAGTTCATATATCGCAAAGCACCGAATCTAAAAAGTAAACTGACGAAAAGTGCATTATCATCACAAGATCACCATCCAATTAGAAGTAAGGGCTTCTACAGATGTGGAACATGTAAGGCTTGTCGTGAAGTACAAACCATCAAATCGAAATATGAAGAATTCAGTGTTAATTCTTATAAACTTCACAAATTCATGACCTGCCACACCACCAATGTGATCTACCTTATAGAGTGCAGTTGCCATATGATCTATGTGGGAAAAACAAGTTGGGCACTGAAAACTCGCTTAGGTGAACATATAAGGAACATCAAGAAAGGAGTCATGTCTCATCCTTTATCCAGCCATTTCAAAGAAAAACACGATTCACCCACTAAACATATCGTACAGTTTCTGGCAATTGAAAATATAAAAAATACTTGGAGACATAGAGATGAAAAAACAAGACTGGCCAAAATAGAGATGAAATGGATTTATAAATTAAAAAGCCTCATCCCCAACGGCTTGAATGCAGATTTCGAACTGAAATGGTTTCTCTGAAGATTTCCCTCTCCCCCGCTTTCACCATTTTCATCTTTCTCTAAATTACTTATTATAGTTTTTTCACTATCTATTCAACTATTCACCTCCATGTCCTTTATGGTTTTTTGCCTAAAATTGTCTTTTTCAATCCGCATCTAATGTTGATAATATTATGGCATGCTTTGTTTGTCTCACTATGTAACACATTAAGAAAAGCAGGTCACGTGACTATGTGCACTAGAAGACCTTCTATTCTAATTTTATTATATATAATGTATTCATTAGGGTTTTTATATATAGTTTTAAGAAAGCTCCCCATTTTATACCCAGCCAATCATGTTCTATTAAATTTAGGTTTATTGCAGACTTAGGATTCTTCCTTAGTCGAGCAATATTTACGATTTGCGGCTCAATGACGCGAACAGGAAGTGCGTCATCGGAAGCCGGGATGCAGTCCACCACGCGTTCCATAGACCGGAAGTGCTCGACGGAGGTCCGCCAAGCACTATAAACAAAGAGTGTACTGGATTTAATTCACTATTACCACCACCGCTGGTATTTAGGAATTCATTAAAGACTTTGAAAGGTACTATATATATAAATAATATGGGACCTGTGAGATCGGTACCGACGGACCGGAAGTAAGGGAAATACTACTTCCGGGAATTTTATCTTTAATGATTATTCTACTGGACATTTTACCAAGTTTCTGGTTGGTGTTGTACTTAGATTGAGCCGTGTTTTAATTATATTGGATATTAGGTACAGATTTTATGTTTTACATTGTATTTATCATTTTATTATGTGACCCCTTGACCCGGATATTATTCCCATGCAGAGCTTAAATAGCTCATTTTGCTTAGTGCCTGTCATGCAGCCTTGAGGAAGGGAGAGATCCCGAAACGCGTCGGAACTGTATGACAGGTTAACCACTGCTGAAGAAAGATTTACCAGACGGACGGAGTGTTGTGAACTTTGGAGAAAGGTTCCGGAGCCGGTATCTCCCCTGGGCAACATCTTAAAGGCACTCACTTCATATAAATCTGGTAAACCTCCACCTTCACTTCATTTCAAGATATTTGTTTGTGTAGAAATACTTACCAGCAAACCAGAGTTTAAAGGCACTATTTAAAGCCTCCATTTTACCATCCTCTGGTAATTTTCCATCTACCACCATTTGTTTGCAGTAATATATGTACAATGGTTTTATTGGCAATTGTTAGTTTATTGTATTAAAATTGTGTTGTTTTGAACATACTACACTATATTTGAATTTTTTCCCCACATATGGATCCAATTTGTCTGAATACATGGTATATCCTGCGACAGAGGTTTTGTGAGGGAAGTACTATTTCATATTTACCATTATCCGATTAGCGCACAACTTCTGGTCTAATTCTATTTGTTTACGCATATATAGTATTCATTTCCCACGTGTGTAAAGATTAAACATATATGTAAATTGCTGATGTGGATGCAAAACCGACTAAATGATAATAAATTTTCAGTGCGCACGATGGAGCAAGGTGGCAGCAACTGGAAATGGCCATCTTCACCAGATGAAATATTCTTCCCAGTTAATCAGGAAGATAAAAAGGCCTACTGTACATTTAATTCATGTGGATTCTACAGGTTTAAGTACTTGGTATCAGAGCACTTTGACTGGGGTCAGAAATGTAATGTGAGTCACATTTGTATGTAAGATGAGTCACATATCAAAACTGATGTTAAGTATAGTTTGGTTAACATTCAGTGTTTTGTTTTGTTTTGTGTGTCAATTATAACAGTTTAGGGTCTTATAAGTGTATAGTATAACAAATCATATTGTAAAAATAATTAGGAGAACAGGTTTAAATAAATATATAAGTCCCCTCAGTTCCTATGTCCATTTGATGTAACATGAGTCACGCATATAAACAATAAAATGTAACTACTAAGAGTGCACTTTTTCCCCCTGCTTCTAAGCATTAATTATGACCAAGTTCAGTATGTAATCCTATTGGACGGGATGCCGTGGGTCAGGATACCAACAACGGCATCCTGGCCATCAAAATCCCGACAGCCCCGTAGTTAAGACACTAACCCTCACCTACCCCTTACCCTAACCCTCCCTTGTGGGTGCCTAACCCTCCATTCCCCGCTGCCTAAACCTAACCCTACCCACTTGGTTCCTAACCCTAATCTCCCCTTCCAAGTGCCTAAACCTAACCCTCCCTCCTCGGTCCCTAACCCTAATATTTCCGGCCCTGCACCATAACCCTAACCCACCTTCTCCTGCCTTAACCTAACATACACCCCCACAGGGCAGGGTGTGAGCGCGTCTCGCTGAGAGGACGATCGGTATTCCCAGCATCAGTATTTTGACAAAGGGACTTCCCATCTCCTCGGCATCTGATGTTGGGATTTTGGCCGCAAGTCAGGATTCCGGCATCAGTATTTTGACCGCCGGGCTCCAGTCCGGCGGTATTGCGACTGCTTCCCTTATGACTACCTACCCTATATATTATTGTCATATCTTTGAAATGTTGAATTTCAGCTTCATTTCTGTTTGTTTAAAACGAAAATTAAATGTAACGTGAGTCACATGGAATGACCCATAACATTTATTAGTATTGAGATTACCTAAAGGATAAAAAAAGGGGCAGACTAGATGGGCCAAGTGGTTCTTATCTGCCGTCAAATTCTATGTTTCTATGTTTCTATGTTACCTTTAAAAAGTACAATCCCAAGTATACTAAATATTACTTTAAAATGAGGAAATTAATCTTCAGCAACAATTACAATGATAACCACTGTTATGATTCCAGTACTCCTGACCGGAGGAGATCTAATGACAATGGCCAGAGTACTGGAAGGGGAATGCTGGTTACGGGAGCTAGAAAGACTAGTTGCCCCTGGCGCCCTAACTCTATTGTCTCACCCGTGCTATCGAAAATCCCTTGCGAGACTATGGTTTCTTGAGCCCCTGGCAGCCACGTTTGAAAGGCGGATTATGTCTGCCCAACTCCGGTGCCCCCCGGTCTTAGTGAGAGACAAAGGGAAATCCGAGGCAGGATGATGACAAGAGGACCTCTGACTGACAACAGGCCAGGGGCAACAAGCTAACTAACCAAACCAGAAGTATGCGCGGAAAAACCGCCAGATAAAAGGACAACCAAAATCCACTAGTCCGTTACTCCTACCCAGCACCACTGGATACCAGAGTGGATCTGTGGGAGCGGAATCCTCCGCAAAAGCTCCGAAACACAAATAATAAATAATAAGTAATAAAGCGGCCAAGCCGCAACACACGGCTACGCCGTGACTCACGAACACCACTGGATGTTTAAAGGTGCTCAGTCAGGACTCCAGGAACAGATGACGACTTCCGAGTACAGGACAACTGAGGACAGGAACGACCGGGTACAGCAGGACTGGAAACACTCTCAGCAAACAGATACAGCATGCAGGAAGCTATTACCGGCGTCTGTGAGAAGCCCTGGAAGTGTACTTAACAGGGAGTCCTCCAATCAGCTGTTCAGAGGCTGATTGGATTAAATGCCGTGCAGCTGCCTTGCTGCACGGCCAGGAAACAGGTGCCCTATTAATTTAAATGGACCCAGCAACGGGGAACGCGGTCCGCCAGTGGCGTCCCCGTTGCTAGGGTCCGTGCGGCTCCGTGCGCCCGGCGTCTAGCGTTGCCAGGGAGCCGGCGGCTGTACGCGCACGGCGTCCCTGGTTGCTAGGCGCCGGGCCGCACCGACGAGCGGACCCCGGCGCCTAACAGTACCCCCCCCTTGAGGAGGGGTCAAGGAACCCCTAAAGCCAGGTTTCCGAGGAAATTCCCGAAAAAATGCCCTCTTGAGCCTCGGGGCATGGAGATCCTTATCCAGGACCCAAGACCTTTCCTCTGGACCATAGCCCTTCCAGTGCACCAGAAAATAAAGCCGACCCCGGGACAATTTGGAATCGAGAACATTCTCCACCAAGAACTCCTGATGTCCCTGTACATCTACTGGTGATTTCCCCTGAGAGATCTTCCGAGGAAATCTACTGGAAGAAACGTATGGTTTCAACAGGGAGCAATGGAACGTATTTCCGATTCGGAGAGCTCTTGGTAAACGTAACCGGAAAGCAACTGGATTGATTTTTTTAATAATATGAAATGGTCCAATAAATTTGGGGCCCAATCTAGCTGAGGTTTGTCGAAGTCTAATGTTACGAGTCGACAACCATACCCTGTCTCCCACCTTAAAAGTGCAAGGACGCCGGAGCCTGTCAGAAAACTTTTTCTCTCGAAATGCCGCTTTTCTGAGAGCAAGGTGCACTTTTTTCCAAATGACTCTGAGATGAGAGGTTAAGGTTAGCGAGGAAACAGAGGAATGTTGAAAAAAAGAATTAGCTCTGGGGTGAAAACCAAAAACTGAAAAGAATGGAGACACATTAGTGGAGGAATGACAAGAATTGTTGTAAGCAAACTCCGCCAAAGGAAGAAACTCGGACCAATCATTCTGGAGTTTGGCTGAGTACAAACGCAAATACTGTTTTAATGATTGATTAACTCGCTCGGTCTGCCCGTTGGATTGGGGATGATAGCCGGATGTTAAAGACAATTTCATCTTTAATGAGGCACAAAAAGACTTCCAGAATTGTGCAATGAATTGTGGACCCCGATCAGAAACAATATCAGTGGGCAACCCATGAAGTCTGAAAACATGGCGGAGAAACAAAACAACCAATCCCTGGGCAGATGGCAGTCGGGGAAGAGCAATGAAATGGGCCATCTTGCTAAAACGGTCCACTACCACCCATATGACTCGGAATCCGGCTGACAGAGGGAGGTCTACCACAAAATCCATGGAAATATGAGACCATGGCCTGAGAGGAACATTTAAGGGCATAAGTTGCCCGATAGGCAAGGAACGGGGAACCTTATGCTGTGCACAGACCTGACAAGAAAAAACAAACTCCTTAATGTCTTTAGAAAGACCAGGCCACCATACTGAGCGGGAGACTAATTCCAAAGTCTTAGAGATCCCCGGATGCCCGGCAACTTTGCTATCATGAAACTCAGTCAAAACAGTAGCTCTCAAAAACTCAGGGACGTAAAGACGACCAGCAGGAGTATTTCCAGGAGCTTGATGTTGAAGCTGCTTTAACTGGGTAAACAAATCTTGTGTGAGGCCTGCCCAAATGACTGAAGACGGAAGTATGGGAGTAACAGGACTGTTATTATGAACTGGAAGAAAACTGCGTGACAGGGCATCCGCCTTGGTATTCTTGGAACCTGGCCTAAAAGTGATAATAAACTTGAAACGAGTAAAAAATAAAGCCCAACGAGCCTGCCGGGCATTCAGCCGCTTAGCTGATTCAATGTACTGAAGATTTTTGTGGTCAGTCAATACTGAAATGGTATGTGTTGCTCCCTCAAGCCAATGCCTCCACTCCTCGAAAGCCCATTTAATAGCCAGTAACTCCCGGTTACCAACATCGTAGTTGGATTCAGCAGATGAGAATTTCCTGGACATAAAGGCACAAGGATGTAGTTCCAGAGAGTCCGGATCCTTCTGAGGTAGGATAGCCCCCACTCCAACCTCCGAGGCATCAACCTCAACAATGAAGGGCAATTCTGGGTTGGGATGTCTGAGGACTGGAGCTGAGACAAAAGCTTGTTTCAAGGCCTGAAAGGATGACTCAGCTTCACGTGACCAGTTGGTAGGATCCGCTCCCTTCTTAGTCAGTGCCACAATGGGAGCAACCAGGTCGGAAAAAGAATGAATAAATCTTCTATAATAATTCGCAAACCCTAAAAAGCGCTGAATTGCTTTTAAGTTGGTGGGTTGCGCCCAACTAAGGATGGCTTGGAGCTTCTTAGGTTCCATACAGAATCCCCGAGGGGAAATAATGTACCCTAAAAAGGATACCTCCGTGACATGAAACTCACACTTCTCCCGCTTGGCATATAGGTGATTTTCACGTAATTTTTGAAGAACCTGACGCACCTGGGTAACATGTTGTTCAATTGAGTCAGAATAGATCAGGATGTCGTCTAAGTAAACGACCACGAATCTTCCTAGAAAATCACGGAGCACATCGTTATTGAGATCCTGGAAAACTGCCGGAGCGTTAGACAAGCCAAACGGCATCACCAGATACTCGTAGTGACCCGACTGAGTACTGAAAGCCGTCTTCCACTCATCTCCCGACTTGATTCGGATGAGATTATACGCTCCCCTCAGGTCAATTTTAGAAAAAATCACAGCCGAACGCAGCTGATCAAAGAGGACAGAAATCAGCGGCAGAGGGTAAGTATTTTTAACTGAGATCTTATTCAGGGCTCTAAAGTCAATGCAAGGTCTGAGTGATCCATCTTTTTTCTCCACAAAGAAGAAGCCTGCACTTAAAGGGGATTTAGATGGCCTGATAAATCCTTTCCCTAGGCTCTCCTTAACATACTCATTCATGGCCGCAGTTTCTGGCCCGGATAATGCATATAACCTTCCCTTTGGCAATGTGGCACCAGGAATTAGCTCAATAGCACAATCATAAGGCCGATGGGGAGGCAGAATGTCCGCATTGCCCTTGGAAAACACATCAACAAAGTCCTGGTATTCCACGGGAATGAGTTCGGGAATGGCAGCAGCTATTCTGACGGGAAACGTAATACATTCCTTATTACAGATGGTACCCCATTGTGAAATCTCCCCCGACTGCCATCCAATGATGGGATTATGAAAGGCCAGCCAAGGGTGACCCAGAACCACTGGAACTGCTGGGCAATGGGTAAGGAAAAACTCGATCTTTTCGGAATGAAGAGCTCCTACCGTAAGTAGTATAGGGGGTGTACGGAGGGAAATAACCCCATTGGACAAGGGACTCCCATCTAAACCATGCATGGTGATACACCTACCCAAGGCTAACTGAGGAATACCTAAGGCTTTGGCCCACGTTAAGTCCATAAAGTTCCCTGCAGCTCCACTGTCAACAAAAGCCGACACCGAAGAACTGAGGCTGCCAAAGGAAACTTTAGCTGGGACTAAAAGGGAGTTATTCGAGGAGATAAGCTGCAGACCAAAGTGAACCCCCTCACAATTCACTTTGTCGAGGCGTTTCCCGACTTGTTCAGACAATTACGGGCAAAATGTACCTTACCCCCACAGTACAAACAAAGACCAGAGTTTTGCCTTCTGGCTCTTTCTTCTGGAGACAGCCGGGAGAGACCCATCTGCATGGGCTCCTCTATGTCCTCAGGAATGGAAAATACACATGGAGTAGACCTGACAGGTGCTCCTTTTTCAGCCCTCCGCTCTCTGAGACGACGATCAATCTTAATAGAAAGCTCCATGAGTTTATCGAGAGTCTCAGGAGCGGGATACTGAAGGAGACTGTCTTTTATAGACTCAGATAAGCCGAGGCGAAACTGACTGCGCAGGGCTGGGTCATTCCAGCCACAGTCGTTCGACCAACGGCGAAACTCTGTACAATAAACCTCTGCAGGATTTCTACCCTGTCTGAGAGCGCGTAACTGACTCTCAGCGGATGCCTCTCTATCAGGGTCATCATACAAAAGCCCTAAAGACCCCAAAAAGGCGTCTACTGACAACAATGCCGGATCCTCTGCTTTTATACCAAAAGCCCAGGTCTGGGGATCCCCCTGGAGCAAAGAAATAATAATTCCGACCTGCTGAGATTCAGTACCTGAGGAGATCGGTCTTAAACAAAAATAAAGTTTACAGGATTCTTTAAAATTAAAAAACTCCTTCCTATCACCAGAAAAACGGTCAGGCAAGTGCATTTTTGGTTCAGGGAAAACCCTCGGGGAAGTTCGTAAAAGATCTTCCTGCGACTTCACCCGAAGGGAAAGATCCTGAACCATCTGAGTAAGTTCTTGAATCTGGCTGACTAGGAGCTGGCCAGGATTTGGCCCTAAACCTGTGGGATTCATGAGGCCGATAACTCTTACAAAACTGAATAAGGAAAAAATCAAACCCTGTTTAATTTTAAGTTTTGGTATGGCCGGTAATAATGTTATGATTCCAGTACTCCTGACCGGAGGAGATCTAATGACAATGGCCAGAGTACTGGAAGGGGAATGCTGGTTACGGGAGCTAGAAAGACTAGTTGCCCCTGGCGCCCTAACTCTATTGTCTCACCCGTGCTATCGAAAATCCCTTGCGAGACTATGGTTTCTTGAGCCCCTGGCAGCCACGTTTGAAAGGCGGATTATGTCTGCCCAACTCCGGTGCCCCCCGGTCTTAGTGAGAGACAAAGGGAAATCCGAGGCAGGATGATGACAAGAGGACCTCTGACTGACAACAGGCCAGGGGCAACAAGCTAACTAACCAAACCAGAAGTATGCGCGGAAAAACCGCCAGATAAAAGGACAACCAAAATCCACTAGTCCGTTACTCCTACCCAGCACCGCTGGATACCAGAGTGGATCTGTGGGAGCGGAATCCTCCGCAAAAGCTCCGAAACACAAATAATAAATAATAAGTAATAAAGCGGCCAAGCCGCAACACACGGCTACGCCGTGACTCACGAACACCACTGGATGTTTAAAGGTGCTCAGTCAGGACTCCAGGAACAGATGACGACTTCCGAGTACAGGACAACTGAGGACAGGAACGACCGGGTACAGCAGGACTGGAAACACTCTCAGCAAACAGATACAGCATGCAGGAAGCTATTACCGGCGTCTGTGAGAAGCCCTGGAAGTGTACTTAACAGGGAGTCCTCCAATCAGCTGTTCAGAGGCTGATTGGATTAAATGCCGTGCAGCTGCCTTGCTGCACGGCCAGGAAACAGGTGCCCTATTAATTTAAATGGACCCAGCAACGGGGAACGCGGTCCGCCAGTGGCGTCCCCGTTGCTAGGGTCCGTGCGGCTCCGTGCGCCCGGCGTCTAGCGTTGCCAGGGAGCCGGCGACTGTACGCGCACGGCGTCCCTGGTTGCTAGGCGCCGGGCCGCACCGACGAGCGGACCCCGGCGCCTAACAACCACAAAGTCATTAGGTGCTAACTGTGCACTTCATAAGGTGAAAATATAGACTAGTGTTAATTTATATCCCTTATCATGTATTAAGGTTCAAAATACCATATAACACTCAGGGAATATAGGGCCTAATCAGCGGCGTTTCTAGAGAGGAGGGGACCCGTGTGCAGACTCCGTGTGTGGGCCCCCTCCTCTCCTGTAGCCGTCACCACAACTGCTAGCGCTCTCAGCGCTGAGACTCTGGCACAGTGCCAAAGTCTACAGCACATGTGCAGGACTCCGAAAATGGCCGCCGTGCCATTTTTCCGGAGTCCTGCGCATGCTGGCGCTCATTGCGCTAGCAGCGGCGGTGACGGCTACGGGAGAGGAGGGGGCCCACACAAAGTCGCCGATGGATGCCGGAAATGTAAGTATAGAAGAAATGGGTGCAGTGTGTGCGGTGTGGGCCCCTTCTGGACCCAGGGGACCGTGTGCACCGCACACACTGCACCCATTAGAGATATGCCAGTGGGCCTAATTCAGCACGGATCGCTATTCGGAGAAATTGCAAATTGAGCGATTATCGAACGAGTGCGCATGTGTAGCATTCGCATTGCACATGCGCGTGAGGTAACAGCAACATAAAATGCGTACAGATCGTAATCACAATGTAGCTACTGTTTGACTGATGGGAAGCCGGCGCTTCTGGACAGAAACCTGCTGTTGTCTGGGTGTGTCAGAAAAAAACGCAGGCTTGCCCAGGAGTTTTTGGGGAGGGTCTCAGACGTCAGCACAGACCACTTCCAGGCCGTCTCAGTCGTAGATTAGTGGCAGCCTCAGACCTACTCACATTTGCTCAGGCGGCAAAGCTTCTTCGATGTTCCGGGAATTGTGTATGCATCTGCAAGAGGATAGCAATCAGCGGTGTATTTGCAATTTTACACAGGACGTTTTTTCTTCCTTTCTACTTCCAGACAACTGCAATTTCTCTGAATAGCAATCCATACTGAATTAGGCCCTTAAACTGTCACAGAGACTAGAGTCCTTTACATGGGTGTGGTATGGTATGCCGGCGGTCGGGCTCCCGGCGACCAGCAAACCGGCGCCGGGAGCCCGACCGCGGGCTTACCGACAGTGTGGCGAGCGCAAATGAGCCCCTTGCGGGCACAGTGGCGCAACGCTATTTTATTCTCCCTCCAGGGGGGTCGTGGACCCCCACGAGGGAGAATAAGTGTCGGTATGCCGGCTGTCGGGATTCCGGCGCCGGGATCCCGACAGCCGGCATACTGAAGACCACCCCTTTACATATATAATAATATGTAATACAGGTTGAGTATCCCTTATCCAAAATGCTTGGGACCAGCAGTATTTTGGATATCGGATTTTTCTGTATTTTGGAATAATCGCATACCATAATGAGATATCATGGCGATGGGACCTAAGTCTAAGCAGAGAATGCGTTTATGTTTCATATACACCTTATACACACAGCCTGAAGGTCATTTTAGCCAATATTTTTATTAACTTTGTGCATTAAACAAAGTGTGTGTACATTCACACAATTCATTTATGTTTCATACACACCTTATACACACAGCCTGAAGGTCATTTGATACAAAAGTTTTAATAACTTTGTGTATTAACCAAAATTTGTGTACATTGAGCCATCAGAAAACAAAGGTTTCACTATCTCATTTTCACTAAAAAAAATTCAGTATTTCGGAACATTCCGTATTTCGGAATATTTTGATATGGGATACTCAACCTGTAGTAATACTACGTATACTGCCAATAGTCAGCACAATATATGTATACGTTTAACAGACCAGCAATACAGGATGAATGGATATTGCCCGAGTCATCTGCATATTCTATTACATTAGCACAGGAGCGAAGACAGTTCAACTCAATCAGTTGTTTAGTGAATGCACTGTAAATACAGCACTATAACTACTTTGGTAGGCAATACATTATGGTATGCAAGAACATTAATAAGTTAACTAGCAAGTCTCTGCAACAAGCAATATGACGCTGCTCAAAATACAGTGATGCAAATCATATAATTAGAGGGCACCGTGGTTTGTGTTCGTTCCCACAGTATTACAGTTTAAATTACAGATACCAGTGGGAAAAACTGACTTAATACATTAACTACTCCAAATCTTCCACCATCAGACCACTTCCTATTTCCCAAGTCTGCCTTAAAAAAAAAAACTATCAAGAACAATCAGAAATGGTCTCAGAAAAATGTGGAATATGGCTCAAATAATTTGGCCACAAGAAAAGTCCTAGTAGGGTATATGGTTATATGGTCATATCGACTGAGTCAGTATATATAAATGTATTTGTTTTACTGTTATATTAATATATTAAACATATTGGGGGATATTCAATTGTTTGAAAAGTCAGTTGGGTGTCTGTTTTTTCCTATCTAATTGACAGGAAAAAATAGGCACCCAACCAACTTTTCAAACAATTGAATATCCCCCATTATATGATTACAGCTTCTGGGGGTTTAGTTCTGTTTGTTCTGTGATCTTTTAGTGCAGACACCTGTTCTCCTCTTTGTCCACATTTTGAAAGCAAACAGAGTTCCCAGATTGTCAGTGGCAACAGGTGTCCATGATGAAATTACATATTCTAAACCCCCTTTTTCCACTTACGAGCACGGGTCGCAGCCGGGAGCCTGACACGGGAGCTGCCCCCTGCTGCGACCCGTGCTCGGCCCCTTTCCCATCAGCAGTCACAACCCGGCATATGCCGGGTTGGTGACGCTTCTAGTGACGTGGCAGGGGCGGCGCAGGGAGATCACATGATCTCCCAGCGCCGCCCTTCCATACAGTGTAAATGGGAGCCGTGTCGCATCGACACGGCTCCCGTTTACACTACAACCCTACCCGGATCAGTCCCGTGTCCTACCCAGGTAAATAGCCGGGTAGGATTCACGGGTCACTTGATCCGGGTTTACCCTTTTCCACTTGCAAAAAACATGGGTAAATGCGCGCCCCCGTGCATTTACCCGTGTTTTTTGAGCTAGTGGAAAAGGGGTAATGGAACATCATAAAATGCATATATTATGGACTGTATTCGACAAAGTGACTCATATGCTAAAACCACAATTGAGAAGGCATTTAAGGACCCCATACATCTAGCAGGTATCTGGACAATTTGCCATTCTGCTGATGCCTGGGTCCAGGGATTGGGAAAATCCATCATGCTAGAAATCCTCTATACTCTGATTCCAACCAAAACACGTTTTGGGATTGGGAATTTCTAATTTGCAGTTTTTTACCTGATTTCAAGACAGATTGTCGCTCATCAATGCCCTTATCCAAAATAGAGTAATATATGTAAGTATCAAACATAGTTAATCTGGGTGACTTGACAAATGTGCCAACAAATTAAAACATAACTAACTTTACAAAACAAGTTTGCACCGTACTTACCTTATATTTGCGATTCATCTTTCCAAAGTAGACATCAGATCAAATACCGTACGTACTTCATACATTACTACACGCAGCACCAAACTCCAGCCCATTACGTGAGCCAAAGTTTTCCACATGTTCAGTTTAAAAGTTATGGAAACCTCATATCTTTTTAAAACTAGGACTGGAAAACTCCGTTGGATGACCCAGGGGCGTAGCTGCACCTTTGGGCGCCCCATAGCATAATTTCCAGGGGGCCCCCAGTGCACATCCCCCCCTCCCCGGCCCCAGACTACTTACCTAGGGCTCAGTCCCTCAACCTCTTTCCCCCGATGGACAGAGAGCGGGTGGAGCCAGCGTGCGGGCGCTCACCTTCAATGCCCCGTGCTGGCAGCTCTGCAGGATCACCCGGCCTTGCTCTGTTCTCTCTCCTCACTGACTTAAACAGGGAGGAGGCAGGGCTGTGGTTCGGGGATGTCCCTGCAAGCACAGCCGCGCTTCCTCCCAGCATCTGACTGCGAAGAGAGACGGAGCAGCCAGGAGAGAAGTTTAATAAAAAGCAGCAAAAATAGGTGCATGGAGAGTGCAGGGCCCCGGAGACAGCCAGGGCCCCATTGCAGCTGCACTCCCTGCACCTATGGTAGCTACGGCCTTGGGATGACCTCACAATGATAATAAATTCACCCTCACCTTCCACATCGACAATATATTTGTGGCTCCATTTAAGTGCTAGTGACATATTTTGTGTAGTATCACAGTGATACTAATGAATATGCTGCTGGTATTTAACAAACTGTAACTTCTCCAGTGAGGTCCCACGTGTTGTCGGCATTTTACTGTGCTAAAGGGGTTATGTCTTGTTAAACAGAGCTAAATCATGAAAACAAGACCAGACCTTGCAAAAGTGCCATCACAAATAAATTTCAAAATGTTGCAGTATGTCTGTCCACAATTTTTAGCTAAACCTTTACGGATTAATGAATGCCCAAAATTATTCAAGATAGAAGCCAAAATATTCAATTATCTATGGGTATGTGACCACATTAAAAGATAGAAGCATCCCTTAACAAGACTTCCAACTCACTTCTCTTTCATAATTCAGTGTAAGCGTTCAAAAATAATGAATATATAGTTAAATATTATTTAGAAGAGATGAACATAAAACTACAAAATGATAAAAAATACAAGGCATATAAATTGCTGCACAACACATAAAAAAACCAACAGTTATTATGGTGAAAATAATGAAAGATTGCTAAATGGTAATAGATCAGTATAGATCAGTGGTTCCAAAACTGTTTGGAATCACGGCGCCCTAAAGTATCGGAATTTTTTTCAGGGTACCCCTAGCCCAAAAGTTTTTTATTGAGAAAATTAGAACAAAATATTAAGTAAATTCTGTTTATACAGATTGAGCCACGCAAATCATGGCTCCGTCTGTGCCTGGGCGCGCCCGCCTAGGTGCACCCTTCACAGTGTCTGGCCTGCGCATGCGTCCGTAATGTGCATGCACCCCATTCACTACAATGAAAGTGTCTCTGTGCACTCCCGTAGTGGTGCTAGGCACCGGATCGCCGTGTCCCGCCGGGAGTGCACCTCAGCGATGGAGCCGCCGGTCATCCTTAGGCTCAGTTTTGTGGTAAGGCACAGGATGTTTGTCCACATACCTTATGATTGACAGCCACCGGCACTCGTTTTGTCTATTACATTGACCATAAATAATTTTAATTGGTCCTGGACCACCAACCCAAGGCACCCCTGCAAGAACCCCGAGGCACCCCAGGGTGCCACGGCACACAGTTTGAGAACCACTGATATAGATCATTCATATCTTTCTATGTTGTCATTGTTCTCAAGTCTCTAACATTAACAGGAAAATAATATATACATCAAAAAGCAAGGAGACTAAAAAAATGGCATAAGAATTAAGAGCTAGAATGTTACTGACTTATTTGGGGTTGTTTACTAAGTGCGAATTTGCAGTTACTCATAGCAACTGACCACCAATAAACTGTAATCAGTCTTTGCAATTTACAATAAAATAGAAAAACATTCACACTGAAATGCGGGGGGGGGGGGGTGGACGCTCAGCGCAGGGCTATCCCGCCCCGCATGTCAGTGCCGCCCCCCCCCCCCCCCCGCAGAAGTGCAACTTCAAGAGTAGCTCCCGACCAGCGCAGCTTAGCGTGCTGGCCGGGAGGTACTCAATGTCAAACAGCCACTGCGGCCCGCCCCCCATTCGGGGCGGCGACACCTGCGTTGGCCGAACCACCACCCCCCCCACCTTCCCGCCCAGAGACTGCCTCTGCCTGTCAATAAGGCAAAGGCGATCATAGCGGCCCGACAACCTTCGGCCGTCTGCCATTCGCTGGCGCATGCGCAGCTCTGACCCGATCGCACCGCTGCAATAAACTGCAGCGTGCGATCGGGTCAGAATGACCCCCTATAAACGAAAACAAAATATTTGTACAAATGCTATCATATACTCACTGCAGAGACCAAATGGAAATGTTATGAGGGTGACAGTCAATGTCAATGTTTATTAAGGAAGTGTGTCACACTTAGTCTGCAGTTTTGTCACCAACTGCAGAACTAAATGAGATATAAAATGAGATATAAATGAGATATAAAACTGAGGTACTTGTATGGTGACTTTGATTTAAAGCAACAGTTCTCAACGTGGGATGCATATACCCAGGAGCGTAACCCCCAGAGGCAATGGAAACGTCTGTCTCCGGGCTCCAATCCCTGAAGGGGACCTTGCATGTACAGCAGCAACTGTGTGGTTCATAGGGCCGGTGCAAGGTTTTTCGTCACTCTAGGCAAAACTTCAGCCTGCTCGTAACCCCCTGGCAACCAAAAGCACACACCAGTACCCATTCTCCAGCCCATCATACACATTGCACCAGGTAGAGCGAGCCATTATACACATTGCACCAGGTAGAGCACGCCGTTATACTCATTGCACCAGGTAGAGCACGTTATACACATTGCACCGGGTAGAGCACGCCATTATACACATTGCACCAGGTAGAGCACGCAGTTATACACATTGCACCAGGTAGAGCACCTTATACACATTGCACCAGGTAGAGCACGCCGTTATACACATTGCACCAGGTAGAGCTCGCCATTATACACATTGCACCAGGTAGAGCACGCACTTATACACATTGCACCAGGTAGAGCACCTTATACACATTGGACCAGGTAGAGCACGCCGTTATACACATTGCACCAGGTAGAGCTCGCCATTATACACATTGCACCAGGTAGAGCATTTGGCAATTATGATTACAAAAACAGGACAATAAATTATTCTAAACACATTATTAAATAATACATTTTATATATGTAATGGGTTTATGGTGCTGCTATGATAGAAGCCACAGACCGGATTTAGACACTACAAAAGTGTTGCGGGAGGAGGGCGAGAGGGTGACAATGCTGCTGTGCTGTTATCATACCAGAGGTATGCGTTCAGGATCCTGGCATCCGTAATACCGATGCCGGAATCCTGACAGCCACCAGAATACCGATGCCGGCATCCAGAGGAGATCGGGATTCCAACTACGATATCCCGACATTCGGGATCCTGAAAGTAAGTATGCACTGCCACCACAGGTTTAGTGTGCGGGAGGGGGGGTTAGGTTTAAGCACACTCGGGAAGGGGGGGGGGGGGGGGGTTGAATGGGAGGTTAGGGTTAGGCTGCAGAGGGGGGGGATAGGGCTAGGCACTAAGGTGGGCAGGTTAGGTTTAGGCTGTAGGTAAGAGGGGGTAGGTTTAGGCACTACTGTGGGGAGGTTAGGGTTAGGCTGCAGAGAGGGGGGTAGGGTTAGGTACTAAGGGGGCAGGTTAGGTTTAGGCTGTGGGTAAGGGGAGGGTTAGGTTTAAGAACTACTGCGGGGAGGTTAGGGTTAGGCTGTGAGTGGGAGGGTTAGGGGAAAGAGGTTAGGGTACTCTCTGCACCCCTATCGGCAGTGCTGAGATTGGGATGCTGGTGTGTTTTCTCATTTCTAGCCTTATATCACGTAGCCCTGGCTCAGCTCACTTGTATAAGTGCTTTTGACCGAAGCACATGTTTTAGGCAGCTTGACATGATGATCCCAGAAGTAGCGGGTGCACCACAGGTAGCAGCAGTGCCTGCACAATAGCTTCATGTTGTATTCTCATAGATCCTTAGCTTGATCTAGTTGTGAGTGGCGCTGCCCTGATATTCCCAGCGCCACTCACAACTAGACCAAGCTAAGGATCTATGAGAATACAACATGAAGCTATTGTGCAGGCACTGCTGCTACCTGTGGTGCACCCGCTACTTCTGCTTGTGGCCCGACCTCAGTGGTTGTTTCAGCCATCCATTACTAGTGGATACCCACCACTCACCTCATCCAACAGTCACGGCCATGTAGTCTGGGACCTGGGAGCGCCGGGGAGGCAGCAGAAGCGGAGGCAGACATGTGCGGATCGTGGCCTCACACACCGTCGGCTCTGCAACACCTCCTTGATGTGCTCCACCGTGAACATTTTTCGCCCTCCGCTGCTGGCTCACTCCCGCCGCTACCAGCATGGAGAGGGGGGTGGGTAACATGCGGGAGAGGGGGGCGGGATGTAATCGCGGGCGGGGGGCCGGCAGCATGTAATCGCGGGCGGGGGGGGGCAGGCAGCATGTAATTGCGGGAATGGGGCGGGTGGGATGCAATCGCGGGAGAGAGGGGGGTAAACATGCGGGAGGGGGCTGTCATGGTGCTGGGCGGTAATATGCAGGGTATCATCGCGGAGGGGGGGGATTGTGAAAGAGGAGCAGTGAGCAGACAGTGGCAGTACTAATAACATTTTACATAAGAGCCACCCTGCTTATCGCCCGATCTGTTATACATACGGTACTCACTGTCAGTGCTGGCTGATTACAGTTGGGCGGTGCAGCTTCCCTGCTCAGCTGTGAAGCTCAGCTGAGCTAAGGGAATAAACAAAGCAGTCTTTCATCGGCAACGTGCAGCGCCGCCCTCCAGTGGCCAGCGCTCATAGGCAGCTGCCTAAAGCTGCCTAGTGGTGGCGCTGGCCCTGGTGGTTCACAGCGGGATCCAAGTGTGACTGCTGCTCCTCCAATGGAGCTCCTCCAATGCACCCACTGCTGCAGCAGAGTTAATCGGTTCTGTCCCAGGAGCCCTGCTAACACCTGCAATAGGAGACAGGATGGCTCCCACCTAGTACCACTCAGCCTGCGCTGCAGCAAGCAACAGTGCAACCGCCGCTGCTGTGGGACTGTGAGATGGGACGCGCAAGTGAACGCTTATTCGGGAGCACCTAACTCTAACTTGCCTCCAGGCAGCTGGGATGAACTTATGCCCCTGCATGTACCTCCAGGGGTACTTGCTATGATGTTTAGAGGTACACAGTGGTGTTTTGAGAGAGGAAGTGACTGTGTGCAGGCTACGTGTGGGGCCCCTCCTCTCTGTAATGTAGTAGACTCTGGAATTATGGCAGACAAATAGGGAAACCAGAGTGTTAGGGATCTCTACCCCTCTACCCCTATTGGACCCTGCGCTTACCTTACCCAATGTGAACAAATGAGCCGGCAGCTCCTCCCAGTAGATCTCCTGTTAATAAGATCTAAACCAAATACACACAACAAATACTGAGGGGGTGCTCAGAAGTGTCTTAAACAATAATAATTAAACCACATACCAAGTGTATAAATTACTGTGCTAAATTAAAGCCTCTTATTTAAAGTTAAAATACCCAAACTTCCTGAGAGAGATGTTTGGAATGGATGCAGTATTTTCGGAGAATTGTAGAATCCTTACTGGAAGGACCAACGTTTTATATAAAGTATTCTGCTTATAATCTCCCCGGTTGGCACCAAATCATGTAGGACAGTCCCTCTTGGTATCTAAAAATAAACCCTCACATCAACATAAACATCCAAGAGAAAAGACCATTAGAAAATATTAAAAGATTTATTAAAATACAAATTTCACAAAATGGTTAAAAAAAAGTGCTTACATAACACTCTTTACAGATGCTGTTCGTTTGACACCCACTTATGGGGTCAAACATACTACGTGTTTCGTCGAAACAAAACGAAACACGTAGTATGAAGGTGCTGTATTGTTCATCCTGGAAAAGTGTTTGTTTCCTTACCAATTTTGAAAATGGCAGCCATTTTGCATTTGTCCACTAAGCAGAATATGTTCCCTTAATGTTACAGACTTTCTGTTTTTCAGTAAGCACTCCCTAACCTTTGCTCAGAAGCCAGATATATCTGATTGGTACACGGTTTCTTTCCTATGTAAAGATGTTGCAGTGATATAGTACAAACTGGCGCTATGTTGTTATTCTCAATTAAATACATGGTATGGATGAGATAGCAAAGACATTTATTTATATTATAAAAATATTTGTATATAAAAAATACACTGTGAATGAGACTCATCATAAATTAATATAGTTCTGCTACCGAGGACATACTGCACATATAGGATCTTGGACTATGGGAATGGGACTTAGGGGGTCATTCAGACCCGATCGCTGCTGTGAGTTTTCGCCAGCGCTGGTGCATGGCAGGCAGCCGACGGCTGTCTTAGGCTAGTGATTGCCTCTGCCTAATTGACAGGCAGAGGCGGTCTCTGGGAAAGAGGGGGCGGGCTGGCGGCATTTAGCCGCCGTTTAGTGGGCACTGTCCGGGTAACGCAGACGTGCCTGGACCATTGGGGGGGGGTGGACCGTGGCGGCTGCGTGACGTCACACACAGCCACTGCGACGAGTAACTCCTGCCAGTGCACAGTAGCTGCGCTGGCTAAGAGTTACTCCTACAGTACAAAAGCATCGCCGCTGTGCAATGCTTTTGTACTTCTGCGATGGGGTAGGGCCTGACATGCGGGGCGAACTAGCCCTGTGCTGGGCGTCCCCCCGCAATTCAGTGTGCCTGATCGTAGCTGTGCTAAATTTAGCACAGCTACGATCAACTCTGACTCATCCCCTTAGTCTCCAATAATTAGACAAATAAAATATCAAGCAGCTGGTATTACCCAATTCACAGTGGTTGAATGTTCAAAACACAGTCCTTATGCCCGCATCAATTGTATTAGCTGTGTTGGATAGTCCACTGGGTTTCCATAGATATGCTGCTGAAGTGTAGATTGTAGCCAATGAGAAATTGGTCCAAATTGTGGAATTCTAATAGTCTATATCCGGATCCTCTTGGATAAGTGGGAATCAGATGGTCTTTGTGGCAGATTGGTGGTCTTAAAGCGTTTCCCTGGGCTCAGTCACCCAGCTTTATCAGAAGTGATTCTCATTGTGACCGGAGGCCCTTTTAAAACCTCTTTGACTACAATCAACACCTCTATGGAAACCCAGTGGACTATCCAACACAGCGAATACAATTGATGCAGGCATAAGGACTAAGGGGGACATTTACTAAGCAATGACAAGAGCGGAGAAGTGAGCCAGTGGAGAAGTTGCCCCATCAACCAATCAGCAGCTCTGTTTAATTTTATAGTATGCAAATTATAGATGTTACTTCAATGCTGATTGGTTGCCATGGGCACTTCTCCACTGGTTCACTTCTCCGCTATTATCGCTGCTCATTAAATGTCCCCCTGTGTTTGAACATTCAACTACCGTGAATTGGGTAATACCAGCTGCTTGATATTTTATTTGTCTAATTTCTGGAGACTAAAGGGTAACTTTATCTAATTAGCCATGGTTAATTACCACTGCAAATTTTCTCACCGGGGGCTATTCTATTAGTCCAGATTAGCCGACGCAAGCCACGGCTTATATGGGATTTAGTTATTTCTGGACTTATCTGGGATTTTGTTTCACCCGCCTCAGGCAGGTGAAACCAATTCCCTGGAAACATACCCGTTTTCATTAGAGATGAGCGGGTTCAGTTCCCTGAGAACCGAACCCTACTGGACTTCACTCCCCGAGCCTGGATCCGAGCCCGGTCTGGGATTTCCCACCTGACACGAAAACCAGAACGAGGCAAAATGTCATCATCCCACTGTCGAATTCTCGTGGGTTTTGGATTCCATATAAGGAGCCACGCGTTGCTGCCATTTTCACTCCGGCATTGGAGAGTGTAGCGAGAGGACATGTCTCCGTCCTCAGTCTGTGCGGGTGGTAAAGTGTGGTAGCAATTCCAGTGCTGTCTTGTGCTGCTCATTCCAGTGTAATGTCTTATGCTGCATCATTCCAGTCACAGTGGTGGTGTCCTCTGCTGCCATATGTCCAGTGTTGCTGTATAAGTCCAGTCCACTGCAGTGGTGATGTGTTGTCCTGCATCAGCCCAGTGGTGGTGTCCCTGTGCTGCTGTATAAATCCAGTGGTACTGCCGTATATGTCCAGTGATACTGCTGTATATGTCCAGTGATACTGCCGTATAAGTCTAGTGGTGCTGCCGTATAAGTCCAGTGGTACTGCCGTATAAGTCCAGTGGTACTGCCATATAAAATCCAGTGATACTGCTGTATAATTCCAGTGATACTGCCGTATATATGTCCAGTGGTACTGACATATAAATCCAGTGGTACTGGCGTATAAATCCAGTCCAGTGATACTGCCATACATGTCCAGTGATACTGACGTATGAGTCCAGTGATACGGACGTATAAGTCCAGTGGTACTGCCGTATAAGTCCAGTGGTACTGCCGTATAAGTCCAGTGGTACTGCCGTATAAGTCCAGTGATACTGCCGTATATGTCAAGTGGTACTGCCATATAATTCCAGTGATACTGCCATAAATGTCCAAAGGTACTGCCATATAAATCCAGTGGTACTGGTGTATTAATCCAGTCCAGTGATACTGACGTATATGTCCAGTGGTACTGCCATATAATTCCAGTGATACTGCCGTATAAGTCCAAAGGTACTGGTGTATAAATCCAGTCCAGTGATACTGCCGTATATGTCCAGTGGTACTGCCGTATAAATCCAGTCCAGTGATACTGCTGTATAAGTCCAGTGATACTGCCATATAATTTCAGTGGTACTGGCGTATAAGTCCAGTGATACTGCCGTATAAACCCAGTCCAGTGTACTTCTGTATAAGTCCAGTGGTACTGCCGTATAATTCCAATGATACTGCCTTATAATTCCAGTGGTACTGCCGTTTAAATCCAGTCCAGTGGTACTGCTGCATAAGTCCAGTCCAGTGGTGCTGCCATATAAGTTCAGTGGGGCTGTCCTGTGCTGTATATTATTTACTCCAAATAAAAGGGTTATTAATATTTAATCCAAATAATTTTTACAGGGTTTGCCATGTGTGGTGTAGAGGTACGCTCTCCTTTGCTGCATTTTGTTATATAACTCCAGAAAAATAATGGAGAACAAAAATTTGGAGGATAAAATAGTAAAAGATCAAGAATCACTTCCTCCTACTGCTGCTGCTGCTGCTGCTGCTGGGAGTCGATCGTCATCCCAGAGGGGAAGTCGGAAGACCACTTGTACTACTTCAATTAACCAAATGACTGTCCAACAGTCCTTTGCGAGGAAGATGAAATATGACAGCAGTCATCCTGATGCAAAGCAGATAACTGAGGCCTTGACAGCTGTGTTGGTGTTAGACGTGCATCCGGTATCCACCATTAGTGCAGTGGGACTGCAGTGCCAACCCTAGATGGGCCCGGTGTTTGTGCCGCACACTTGTGTCGCTTAGCTTAGTCATACAGCGACCTCATTGCACTGCTTTTACTTCTTTCTATGATGTGGTGTTTGGGGACTATTTTTTTTTAAGTGCCATCATGTTTGACACTGCAGTGCCACTCCTAGATGGGCCAGGTGTTTGTGCCGCACACTTGTGTCGCTTAGCTTAGCCATCCAGCTACCTCATTGCACCTCTTTTTCTTCTTTGCATCATGTGCTGTTTGGGACCTATTCTTTAAATCTGCCATCCTGTCTGCCACTGCAGTGCCACTCCTAGATGGGCCAGGTGTTTGTGCCGCCCACTTGTGTCGCTTAGCTTAGTCATATAGCCACCTCGGTGCAACCTTTTGGCCTAAAAACAATATTGTGAGGTGTGAGGTGTTCAGAATAGACTGGAAATGTGTGGAAATGAATGTTATTGAGATTAATAATACCATAGGATCAAAATGACCCCCAAATTCTGTGATTTTAGCTGTTTTTATGTTTTTTTCAAAAATCATCCAGATCCAAAACCAAAACACGAAACGGTGGTTTTAGCAAAACCAATCCAGATCCAAAACACGAGCATGGAACCAGAACCAAAACACAAAAAGTGCCCGCCGCAAATTTCTAGTTTTCATCTGAAAACAGGGCTGTTTCTACCGATAACACACAGGTTTCACTGAACCTGTGTGTGTTCGTGAGAAAAATTATTTTTTTACAGGTAACCACATTAGATAGCCTGTAAAGAAAATACAGGTGAAATATCGGAATGTTTTTACACAGGTAATTGGATACCCCCCTAAGTCCTATTCCCTAGGTGGCAAAACTAAATTCATTTATGACGATTCTCATTCTCAGTGTATTTTTTTTTAATATCTTTTATAATATCAAAACATTTCTTTGCTACCTCATCCATCCAATGTATTTCATTTAGAATGACAACATAGCGCTGGCCTGTACTATATCACTTTGCTTTGCACCTATTTGGGGCTGTCAACCCCTTTCCAGCTGCTGTTGACAGCGTGTTGGGAATATTGGGTGGTCTTCAGGTAGCTGGCTGTCGGGATACCGGCGTACTGTATACCGGCACCGGAATCCCGACAGCTGGCATATTGGCACTTTTTCTCCCTCTTGAGGGTCCACGACCCCCCTGGAGGGAGAATAACAGTGCCCGCAGCGTGGCGAGCGCAGCGTGCCCGCAAGGGACTCATCTGCGCTCGCCACGCTGTCGGTATGCCGGCGGTCGGGCTTCCGGCGCCGGTATGCTGGTCGCCGGGAGCCCAGCCGCCGGCATACCCTACTACACCCGGGAATATTTTGTAAAGACGCTGCAGTGTCTGCCTTTGGATGAGTATTTCCAGCTGTAATGACTTTACATATAAATTTATCTCTAAGCTTCAGCATCCGTACTTCAGCAGTAGCCATGCTATCATCTGTGGTATCTAGTTAAAAGCATACTTTGCTTATCTAATTCTCCTTGTATAAACATTCCTTATCTTTTTCTAATAACCGAGCTTCTAGTTTACTAATCTGTCGGATCTTTTCGTTACAGCGTTTACAGCTCTCTACCTGGTAAACCACATTTGATTGCTTAGTCCACATACCTCTAGCTAACATCTCTGGGCTGTTAATTAAAAGACCATTGTATACATCTTTAAAATAAAGATATATTTATGAGGTAAAAATATTTGTTGATATGAATAATTTATTAATTTATTTATTTATGTACGTTAATGTTAAAATTGTTACTGTATCTATGTCTAAAAAAAAAAAAGGCACAGGGCAACAGAAGGGGTAAAGGTGCCCATACACCTAAAGATTTATCTTCTAATCTGCTTGGTTGGAACAAAAATCTGGTAATGGATGTGAGCAAATGACAGCTGACCATTTGAAATGGTCAACTGCCATTTGCTCCCATTCATGTCATTTGCTCCTATCCATTACCAGATTTTCGCTCCAACCAGCCAGATCAGAAAATGGAGGGGGGGTATTCAGTTGTTTGAGAAGTCAGTTGGGAGTCTGTTTTTTCCTAACTAATAGACAGGTAAAAACTAGAGATGAGCAGGTTCGGTTCTCAGAGGACTAAACCCTACCGGACTTTACGTCACGAGCCCGGATCCGAGTCAGTCTTGGAAACCAGAACGAGGCAAAATGTTATCCCGCTGTCGGATACTCACCTCACGGGGTTTGGATTCCATATAAGGAGCCTTGCGTCGCCGCTATTATCACTCCAGCATTGGAGAGTGTAGAGAGGACGTGTCTCCGTCCTCAGTGTACTCAGTGTCCGTGTCTTGTGCTGCATCTGTCCAGTCACAGTGGTTGTGTCCTCTGCTGCCATATGTCCAGTGCTGCTGTATAAGTCCAGTCCAGTGGTATTGTGTTGTGCTGCATCAGTTCAGTGGTGGTGTATTGTGCTGCATCAGTCTAGTCACAGTGGTGGTGTCCTCTGCTGCCATATGTCCAGTGCTGCTGTAAAAGTCCAGTGATGCTGCTGTAAAAGTCCAGTGATCCTGCCGTATAAGTCCAGTGATCCTGCCGTATAATTACAGTGGTTCTGGCGTATAAGTCCAGTCCAGTGTTACTGCCATATATGTCCATTGATACTGCCGTATATGTCCAGTGGTACTGCCGTATATGTCCAGTGAACCTGCCATATATGTCCACTGGTACTGCCATATATGTCCAGCAGTACTGCCATATATGTCCAGTGGTACTGCCGTATAAATCCAGTAGTACTGTTGTATAATTCCAGTGATCCTGCCGTATAAGTCCAGTGATCCTGCCGTATGAATCCAGTGATTCTGCCATATAATTACAGTGGTACTGGCGTATAAGTCCAGTCCAGCGGTACTGCCGTATAAATCCAGTGATCCTGCCGTATAATTCCAGTGATCCTGCAGTAAAAGTCCAGTGATCCTGCCGTATAAATCCAGTGATCCTGCCATATAATTACAGTGGTAGTGGCGTATAAGTCCAGTCCAGTGATACTGTCATATATGTCCATTGATACTGCCGTATATGTCCAGTGGTACTACCGTATAAATCCAGTGATCCTGTTGTATAATTCCATTGATACTGCCGTATAATTCCAGTGATCCTGCCGTATAAATCCAGTGATTCTGCCATATAATTACAGTGGTACTGGCGTATAAGTCCAGTCCAGTGATACTGCTGTATATGTCCAGTGATCCTGCCGTATATATGTCCATTGATACTGCCATATATGTCCAGCGGTACTGCCGTATAAATCCAGTGATCCTGCCGTATAATTCCAGTGATCCTGCCATATAAGTCCAGTGACCCTGCTGTATAAATCCAGTGATCCTGCCATATAAGTCCACTGATCCTGCTGTATAATTACAGTGGTACTGGCGTATAAGTACAGTCCAGTGATACTGTCATATATGTCCAGTGATCCTGCCGTATATGTCCATTGATACTGCCGTATAAATCCAGTGATCCTGCCGTATAATTCCAGTGATCCTGCCATATAAATCCAGTCCAGTGATACTGCCATATATGTCCAGTGATCCTGCCGTATATGTCCATTGATACTGCCGTATATGTCCAGTGATCCTGCCGTATATGTACAGTGATCCTGCCGTATAAGTCCAGTGATCCTGCCGTATAAGTCCAGTGATCCTGCCATATAAGTCCAATGATCCTGACGTATAATTACAGTGATCCTGCCGTATAGGTCCAGTCCAGTGATACTGCCGTATATGTCCAGTGATCCTGCCGTATATGTCCATTGATACTGCCATATAAATCCAGTGATCCTGCCGTATAATTCCAGTGATCCTGCTGTATAAGTCCAGTGATCCTGCCGTATAATTACAGAGATCCTGCCGTATAAATCCAGTCCAGTGATACTGCCATATATGTCCATTGATACTGCAGTATATGTCCAGCAGTACTGCCGTATAATTCCAGTGATCCTGCCGTATAAATCCAGTGGTACTGCCATATAAGTCCAGTGGTACTGCCATATAAGTCCAGTGGTACTGCCATATAAGTCCAGTGGTACTGGCGTATAGGTCCAGTCCAGTGATATTGCCAGATATGTCCAGTGATCCTGCCGTATATGTCCATTGATCTCATACAAACACTACAATCCCTAGGTCTTCAGGATACAGCCCTTTCTTGGTTCTCATCCTACCTATCTAATCGCTCTTTCAGTGTTCACTTCTCTGATTCTACCTCCTCTTCTCTACCTCTATCAGTTGGAGTACCGCAAGGCTCAGTCTTAGGTCCTCTGCTTTTCTCAATCTATACCTCCTCTCTTGGTAAACTAATCCGCTCCTTTGGATTTCAGTATCATTTTATGCTGATGATACTCAAATCTACCTATCCTCCCCAGATTTGTCACCACCAGTATTGGCTCGTGTCACTGGATGCCTGTCTGCCATTTCATCTTGGATGTCATCTCGCCACCTCAAACTCAACATTTCCAAAACCGAATTAATTATTTTCCCACCAGCTAAGAGTAGTTACCAACCTGATATCTCTATAACTGTTGACAATGCAACTATCCACCCCACCCCACAAGCTCGTTGCCTAGGTGTCACCCTTGACTCTGAACTGTCCTTTGTTCCACACATTCAATCTGTCTCTAAATCATGTTACATGCACCTTAAAAACATATCCAAAATACGCCCTTATCTTACACAAGACACTGCAAAAACTCTAATCCATGCACTCATCATCTCCCGCATTGATTATTGTAATAGTCTCCTTACTGGTCTTCCCAAACATAGGCTATCACCACTTCAATCCATTTTAAATGCAGCTGCGAGGCTAATCTTCCTCGCCAGACGTTCTTCATCTGCTGATCCGCTCTGTCAGTCCCTCCATTGGTTACCGGTATTCTACCGTGTCAAATATAAAATACTTTTACTTACATACAAGGCTATTAACCAAACTGCACCATCATACATCTCCTCACTCATCTCAAAATATCTCCCCACCTGACCTCTCCGCTCTGCACAAGATCTGCGTCTCTCATCCACATGTATTACCTGTTCCCACTCAAAATTACAGGACTTTACCCGGGCTTCACCCACTCTGTGGAATGCACTCCCACGCACAATAAGACTCTCCTCTAGTCTCCAAACCTTTAAACGTTCTCTGAAAACTCATCTCTTCAGACAAGCCTACCAAATTTCAGACCCACACACATAACCTTCACAGCTTCCCTATCAAGTTACATCCCCTCTGTACAGTCCACATAAACTCACATTTTGTCTTCCAACATTGCTGGGTGATCATATCATATACAACCCATTAAGAACCTAGCAACCTGGGGAACCATTATGTGACAAGTAGCATCTATCCTTGTGTATCAATGCCTATTTCCCTATAGATTGTAAGCTTGCGAGCAGGGCCTTCCTACCTCTGTCTGTCTGTGTCTGTCTTTGCCCAGTTTTGTTCTATAATTGTTGTTCTAATTGTAAAGCGCAACGGAATATGCTGCGCTATATAAGAAACTGCTAATAAATAATAAAAATAAAAATTGATCCTGCCATATAATTACAGTGATCCTGCCGTATAAGTCCAGTCCAGTGATACTGCTATATATGTCCAGTGATCCTGCCATATATGTCCATTGATACTGCCGTATATGTCCAGCGGTACTGCCGTATATGTCCAGTGATCCTGCCGTATAATTCCAGTGATCCTGCCGTATAAGTCCAGTGATCCTGCCGTATAAATCCAGTGATCCTGACGTATAAATTCAGTGATCCTGATGTATAAATCCAGTCCAGTGATCCTGCGTATATGTCCATTGATACTGCCGTATATTTCCATCGGTACTGCCGTATAATCCCAGTAATCCTGCCATATAATTCCAGTGATCCTGCCGTATAAATCCAGTGATCCTGCCATATAATTCCAATGATCCTGCCGTATAAGTCCAGTGATCTTGCCATATATTTACAGTGATACCGCCGTATATGTCCATTGATACTACCGTTTATGTCCAGCGGTACTGCCGTATAAATCCATTGATCCTGCCGTATAATTACAGTGGTACTGGCGTATAAGTCCAGTCCAGTGATACTGTGTATATACAAGAAAAGCACCAGCTATTTCGAAAATTATTTCGAAAATTAAAAATTAAGGAGTTCTTTAGTAAATCAGTGCCTCCTATAAGTAGCATACAACCTGACCCTGTACCAGAACAGCTGAAAAAAATTCTACCTAAATCTAATTTTGACCCTAATACAAACAACCCCAGCCTGAAAACATATATGCGACTGGTGGATAAAGAAATTGGTATGGTAACCTCTGACATTAGGGATGTTCATCCTAATTTATCTCCTGGTGAAAAGCTAGCTATTAAAACCTTATCTGGCAATACAGATTTGATTATTAGACCCGCCGATAAGGGTGGGTCAATTGTATTACAGGATGTGCAAGACTATCGTAAAGAAATTTTACGCCAATTAAATGATACCAACACTTACAGAGAATTACCATTTGATCCGATGAACACTTTCCAAAAAGAATTGGGACTTATCCTTAAAAGAGCAGTTGACAATAACATAATTAATCAGAAACTAGCAGATTCATTGTTTCCCAAGTTTCCATTGACTCCCCTCCTTTACACCCTCCCAAAGGTGCATAAGGGGTTAACCCCCCCTCCAGGACGGCCGATTGTGTCGGCACGGGGCTCGTTGTCTCAACCAGCCTCGGTATACCTGGATGCATTACTTCAACCTTTGGTTAAAAAACATAAGAACTTTTTGCTGGACACAACCATGTTCTTGAATGAACTTATTACTCTGCGAGAGATTCCTGAAGGGGCATGGATGATCTGTGCAGATGTTGTAAGCTTATACACAGTGATACCACAGGAGGCATGCTTACAGATGGTTAAGGAGTTTTTGGTTACCAGTGGTGTATATGCTGAGGGTTTTGTGGAATTTTGTATTAGTTTATTGGAATTTGTTTTGGAAAAAAAATATTTTTTATTTGATAATAAGTATTACATTCAATTGAGCGGATGCTCAATGGGCTCTGCTGTTGCTCCGATGATAGCCAATATTTTTATGTTTAACATAGAACAGAAAATCTTTTTTTCTAATCCAGATATTTCATCTAATATTGTATTATACAACTGTTTTATAGATGATTTATTTATTGTTTGGAGTGGTACTGAGACATCTTTTATGGAATTAATAGAAATTAAATAATAACAGTCATTGTCCCATTAAATTTACCATCAGAATGAGCCAAGAAAAAATTGATTTTCTTGATGTGGATATTAAGATTGAGGCTCAAAAATTTGTGACATCAGTACATACAAAATTAACTGATCGTAACACACTCCTTCAATACACTAGTTGTCATCCACCTAGTTTAAAGAAATCACTACCTTATTCACAGATGCTGAGAATTTGGAGAATTAATTCTGACAGCGACTTAGCTAGAGCACAGATGGAGTCTTTAATTGAGAAACTTGTCATAAGAGGTTATCATAGACAAGATTTGATGAAAACTAGGGACCGAGTAATGACAATTGATAGAATGCTATTATTAGAAAAATCGGAGACAAAGAAGAATGAGAAGACACGATTCCCGGTAATTAATCGATTCAATACTCAATCTAGAAATGTCAATGCGGTAGTTAAAAAGCATTGGCATGTTATTAAAACGGACCGTCAATTGCCCTTTCAGAATATGAATCCCATGCCATGTTTTACAAGAGGTCGTAATTTAAGAGATCTGTTGGTGCATGCCGACATTAGTGTTACTAATAAGGATAAACCATCACATTTTTTGTCTAATAAAAGCTTAGGCTGTTTTAAATGTGGTTGTACGACCTGTGGTTATCTTATTCCTGGTGACACCTTTTGTCACCCTCATACAGGAAAAGAGTATCGTATTAGACATCATCTAACCTGTAATTCAACCTATGTGGTATATCAGATTATCTGTCCCTGTGGTCTTTCCTATATAGGTAAAACCCAGGGCAGATTTAAAGATCGCATGTCGGCGCACCGATCGGCCATTAGAGCGGCTTTGGTCAGTAAGAGCAAATCTGACCAACCGGTAGCTAGGCACTTTGCCGAATTTAACCACAGTGTTGCTAGTATTAAATATAGGATGATCGATTTTGTTAAGAAGCCTCTAAGGGGTGGCGATCGTAATCGATTATTACTGCAACGTGAGACAGAATGGATTTACCGTCTGGGAGTATTGTCACCCAAAGGGTTAAATGAATACCTGAGCTTTAGTTGCTTTTAGAAACTACTCCTTTGAAGTATATGGATACTTTATTCAGAACCGTAGATGTGGCGATTTATTGTTTGTTGTCATGGTGATGGGAGTCACTAACGTGATGATGTATTACGTGTTTGACGCTAGGGGGAAGTTCAAACGGACCTCCTGGAGCGAATTCACTCTGGGTGCATGATTATAAAGGTATGTAATGTTATTTATGTGCATTGTATCCTGACGATAGTGCAATAAAGCACTGAAACGTTGTAAGACCTGACTGGTTTATTGCTTATTCATCAAGCCGAGTGCCACACCATTGCGGGACTATATATATATATATATATATATATATACCCCCTGTTGCAAAGCAAATTACTGAGGCCATAACAACTATGCTAGTGTTAGACGTGCGTCCGGTATATGCCATTAGTGCAGTGGGACTGCAGTGCCAACCCTAGACGGGCCAGGGGTTTGTGCCGCACACTTGTGTTGCCTAGCTTTGTCATACAGCTACCTCACTGCCCTCTTACTTCTTGGCATGATGTGCTGTTTGGGTACTATTTTTTTAAGTGCCCTCCTGTCCGACACTGCAATGCCACTCCTAGATGGGCCAATTATTTGTGTCGCTTAGCATAGTCATACAGCTACCTCATTGCACCTCTTTTTCATCTTTGCATGATGTGCTGTTTGGGGCCTTTTTTTTATATCTTCCCTCCTGTCTGACACTGCAGTGCAACTCCTAGATGGGCCAGGTGTTTGTGCCGCACACTTGTGTCACTTAACTTAGTCATAAAGCAACCTTGATGCACCTCATTTTTATCTTTGCATCATGTGCTGTTTGGGGCATGGTTTTTTACAGTGACATCCTGTCTGACACTGCCGTATAAATCCAGGGGTACTGCCGTATAAGTCCACCAATTGCAGAACTTTTTAAAAATAACAGGGGCGTGCAGGAGATGCTGTCAGTGGACTTAAAAATTGCGTGCCACTTTCGACATTCAGCCACTGCATGCCACTACTAGATGGGCTAGGTGGTTGTGTCGCTTATCTTAGTCATACAGCAACCTCAGTGCACTTTTTTTTCTTCTTTGCATCATGTGCTGTTTGGAGCCTATTTTTTTAATCTGCCATCCTGTCTGACACTGCAGTGCCACTCCTAGATGGGCCAGGTGTTTGTGCCGCACACTTGTGTTGCTTAGCTTAGTCATACAGTAACCTTGGTGCACCTCTTTTTCTTCTTTGCATCATGTGCTGTTTGGAGCCTATTTTTTAAATCTGCCATCCTGTCTGGCACTGCAGTGCCACTCCTAGATGGGCCAGGTGTTTGCGCCGCACACTTGTGTCGCTTAGCTTAGTCATACAGCAACCTCGGTGCAACCTTTTGGCCTAAAAACAATATTGTGAGGTGTGAGGTGTTCAGAATAGACTGGAAATGAGTGGAAATTAATGTTATTGAGGTTAATAATACAGCAGAATCAAAATTACCCCCAAATTCTGTGATATTAGCTGTTTTTATGTTTTTTTCAAAAATCATCCAGATCCAAAACCAAAACACGAAAGGGTGGTTTTGGCAAAACTAACCCAAAACCAAAACACAAGAGGGGAATTAGAACCAAAACACAAAAAGTGCCCGCCGCACATCTCCAGAACAGACACCCAACCGACTTTTCAAACAATTGAAATCCACCCAATAAATCTTTAGGTATATGTGCACCTTTAATCACACCGCGCACCAGACCGTAAGCTTAATGAAAGTGAATGTGGAAGAATCTTGATGCCAGCACATTAGGATAGTGCTGGAAGCACCACGCCGGGCAGAGTCTCGCACAGCAGGCAGGAAAGAGCTGCCTTGCTTCTGGTAATAGGGGGAGCTTAAAGGAGGCTCTAGGTGAATTGCAAGGCATTCCCTCACAGGAGCTGATTGGCTAGTACTTTATCTGTCTCCAAGGCTTAGTACACCTGCCCCATAGTTCCAGTAATCATTACAAAATGCATTACTGGAAGCTTTAAATACAAGTGTACCTTGTTGAAATATAGCCAGCGTACATAAGTGACAAAGAAAAAACAATTTGAGGAGAACTAAAAAAATCTAAATAGTACTCTGGCTTATGAAGAAAACATTAGTCATGTACTGTATTCATCAGCTCTGCAGTAGCTTCTATTAATCCTTGAAGGAAATAGTTTATATGTATGAAAGTCATCATTAATTATTGGAAGGAGACTCCATTGATGAGCTACTCATAAACCCTAAGTAAACCCCAATCATTCCCTAGAGAGCTCTGGGGACTAAAAAGTGCTAACATCATTTAACACTCAGAATAACTTTGAGCTGCCAAGGGAAACAAAAATAACTTTACCTGAGAAACAGATCTTAGCAAGGAACTATCCAGGCACAAGTGCACCAACGTGAGGGCTTAACTTCTACAACAATTTTAACTTTCCAAGTTATACAGCGTTATCTGGGAGAATTTGCTGAGTTTATTTTAAGTGTTCAAAACTGATAATACAGTATATATTCTTAGAGGAAACATGTATTTCTCTTTCATTGGTTTTGTGTAAATAAACGTGTATGTATGTTGGCACTCATACTGTACGCTGGTGGGTGTAGAGGTAGGAATACATATATATATGTTCTGGTCTTTAGATTGTCTCTTTGTAAACTTGTACTGTTTTAACAACATGTGGAATATATTAGCTTTTCTATTATTTACACTCTTACAAAATGTATCCTGACTATAAGCTTCTAGGAGTGAGCGCTATACATGTGTGTCCTTATTCACCTAGAATTGTTGCACCGTATAGAATCAGATGCTTGCGGCAACTTACCTGCCATGGGTAGCAATTTATGTTACTCGCATTGTAGCTGCATATAACGTAATTTACCAGGAACACTAGATTAGTAGTTTTGTTGCAAAGGACTTGTGATTAAGTTGTAGATTAAGCATAATGATAAGTGGTATGAGGCTTTTTTACCCAGATATACAACTCAAACACACACAGAGGTAAATTAAATGACAGTAGTCAGTGTTCTCGTGCATTGCACTATTATTGCATTAGTGATATGAATAAAACACATACAGTATATTAAGAAAAAGTCTCTGGCTGGATGCTTGGTGCTATTAATGTCTTCGTGTTATGTGGACTACAGTGTGCTATGGGCTACCTGGTGGTTCTTGGTGACGCTCATGCAATTACCCTTGCCCAGCAGTCTTGTAGCCTCCTGCAATGCTAGGTTTCTCCTATAGCAGTCGCCTTTCCAGGGTGAATTAGGTCCACCTTGTACTCAGATGCCCCCAGATTTCATGTATGGACAAGGTGACTATTGGAGGCTGGGCAAGAGTAAATTGCAGATGGGGAGATGCTCACTGAACACCACCTAGGTACTGCTGCACTACACACAGGCAGAGAGAAATAACCAAATGCACATGAGTGCAACAATGCGCAGGTTGCAATATAATATAATCTTAACACAATCAAAATGTACATGCTACAGGATGTTATTAGCAACAAGACCGTAAATATATGCAACAATGCACAGGATGGTATGAATAATAAATAAATGCAAAGGCAAGAATCTGTGTGGAGTTCCACACAAAACCTGAACACAAGACTAGCTGGATCCGATCAGGAAATTAGTCAGACAGGGTCTCAGAATCAAGAGTGTTTCACAGGCTGACAGGTTCTCACTTACACCAGAAACTCAGGTGACACAGGTAAAGTACTCAGGATTCTGGCTGGACAGGATACACAGAATACAAACAGGACTGGGTATCATCAGTGATATAATAGCACGACTGTACAGATTCTAGATTCCACCAAGTTACAGGGACCGGACACAGGTACTATCAGGAATAAGAAGCTACAAGCTATAACCGGCCTCAGGTGAGGGGCAGGCTGGGTTATAAAGGAATCAAGCCCCAATCAGGATGGCTGCAGTAAACCAGACACAAGGTAATGGCCTAATTATCTGACAGGTGAGACTGCACATGCCACACATACAGGAGACAGGCTGCAGTTACACAGACAGGAATGAGCCACAGCAGTGGCTCATGGCAGTATCCCCCCCCCCCCCCCCCTTGATGGTGGACTCAGGACACCCCACCAGGACCAATGGGGAACTGAGAACAAACAAGTACATTCAAGATCTCCGACGAGACTTCTTTTTACATGACTCTAGTGGTCTGACCAAAGTAAGTCCCCAAACATTATCTGAACTGATGGTACCTTCCAGCAAAGGAATTTCACCGGCTTCAGAATCATAATCTGAGTTGTACTCTACGTCCAATGGAAGGATCATGGTGTTCCTCCTGGAGACAGATGGTACCGAAGAAACATGACTTAATTGATCATAGGCACACTCGACAGGTACTGAATACAGTGGATCAGGCTTTTTCACAACCCCTTTACAAGGTGCAGACAGGGAGGCAAAGCCAACTGTTAACTTCCGGATTGGAGCTCTTAACGAAGATGAGCTTCTGTTTTGATCAACTTGAGACAGAAAGTCTTTAGAAGCCTGGTTCTTACAAGCTCAATCCTTTTTGTTGGACACTGGGTTCTTGGCAGAACTTGCGGAGTCTCCGAAGGAACAACCTCCAAGCCAACAAATCTCTTGACCATGGCTTGGGAGAATGCCTCCAAGTCCTGCAGAAAAGAATCTCCAGATGAAATTAACTGGTCAGCCCATTTCCTAGCTTCCCCTCTAAAAGACATGAGGAGAAGCAACACCAGCTCTGATTGAGTAGAGTGAAGCCGCATCCAAGGATTGTAACATGAGTTCATGAAATTGTTCTATCTACCCATGGAAGAGAACTAGCTCTGGATCTTGGTGTGTAGAAAGAGATTATGGGGGTCATTCCGAGTTGATCGCTAGCTGCCGTTGTTCGCAGCACAGCGATCAGTGAGAAAAAACGGCTAATCTGCGCATGCGTATGCACCGCAATGCATATGCAACGCGATGCGCACGCGCGTCGTATGGGTACAAAGAGAATTGAGGTTTTACACAGGTTCTAGCGACGTTTTCAGTCGCACTGGCGGCCGCAAGAAGATTGACAGGAAGGGGGCATTTCTGGGTGTCAACTGACTATTATCTGGGAGTGTTTGGAAAATTGCAGCTGTGCCAGGGAAAACGCAGGCGTGGCTGGGTGAACGCTGGGCGGGTGTGTGACGTCAAAAGCCGTCCCTCCGTCGTTAGAATCAACGCACATGAAGAGTAAGTCCTGGGCTGGTCTTGTTTTGCACAAAATGATTTTGCAGGCACTCTGTTGCACAAGCGTCCGAACTTCTGCAAAGCGAAAACACACTACCCAGTGGGCAGCGGCAATGCGTTTGCACGGCTGCTAAAAACTGCTAGCGAGCGATCAACTCGGAATGACCCCCAATGAACTCCCCATTGAGGTAACTTGTTGAGATTGCTCCCCGGATCTTACAGAGTCAGAAGTTCTTTCAGAAGCGGAGTGTCTAGAAGTCTCTTTAGGGGACATGGCATGAACAACTCCATCTGAGGTCATGACTGGACTCTCTCCTTCTGGAGACTTGAACATGATCTAACCCTCCTGAGGTCTTGACAGAAATCTCCTCTGCTGGGAAATCTGATGCACCACTAGGAGCTATAGGAATTGATACTAGTGATGTGCACCTGACATTTTTCGGGTTTTGTGTTTTGGTTTTGGGTTCGGTTCCGTTCCGTGGCCGTGTTTTGGGTTCAGACGCGTTTTGGCAAAACCTCACCGAATTTTTTTTGTCGGATTCGGGTGTGTTTTGGATTCGGGTGTTTTTTTCAAAAGACCCTAAAAAACAGCTTAAATCATAGAATTTGGGGGTCATTTTGATCCCATAGTATTATTAACCTCAATAACCATAATTTCCACTAATTTTCAGTCTATTCTGAACACCTCACACCTCACAATATTATTTTTAGTCCTAAAATTTGCACCGAGGTCGCTGGATGGCTAAGCTAAGCGACCCTAGTGGCCGACACAAACACCTGGCCCATCTAGGAGTGGCACTGCAGTGTCACGCAGGATGGCCCTTCAAAAAAATACTCCCCAAACAGCACATGACGCAAAGAAAAAAAGAGGCGCAATGAGGTAGCTGTGTGACTAAGCTAAGCGACCCTAGTGGCCAACACAAACACCTGGCCCATCTAGGAGTGGCACTGCAGTGTCACGCAGGATGGCCCTTCAAAAAAATACTCCACAAACAGCACATGACGCAAAGAAAAATGAAAGAAAAAAGAGGTGCAAGATGGAATTGTCCTTGGGCCCTCCCACCCACCCTTATGTTGTAAAAACAGGACATGCACACTTTAACGAACCCATCATTTCAGCGACAGGGTCTGCCACACGACTGTGACTGAAATGACTGGTTAGTTTGGGCCCCCACCAAAAAAGAAGCAATCAATCTCTCCTTGCACAAACTGGCTCTACGGAGGCAAGATGTCCACCTCATCATCATCGTCCGATTCATCACCCCTTTCACTGTGTACATCCCCCTCCTCACAGATTATTAATTCGTCCCCACTGGAATCCACCATCTCAGGTCCTCGTGTACTTTCTGGAGGCAATTGCTGCTGGTGAATGTCTCCATGGAGGAATTGATTATAATTCATTTTAATGAACATCATCTTCTCCACATTTTCTGGAAGTAACCTCGTACGCCGATTGCTGACAAGGTGAGCGGCGGCACTAAACACTCTTTCGGAGTACACACTGGAGGGAGGGCAACTTAGGTAGAATAAAGCCGGTTTGTGCAAGGGCCTCCAAATTGCCTCTTTTTCCTGCCAGTATACGTACGGACTGTCTGACGTGCCTACTTGGATGCGGTCACTCATATAATCCTCCACCATTCTTTCAATGGTGAGAGAATCATATGCAGTGACAGTAGACGACTTGTCAGTAATCGTTGGCAGGTCCTTCAGTCCGGACCAGATGTCAGCATCAGCAGTCGCTCCAGACTGCCCTGCATCACCGCCAGCGGGTGGGCTCGGAATTCGTAGCCTTTTCCTCGCACCCCCAGTTGCGGGAGAATGTGAAGGAGGAGATGTTGACGGGTCGCGTTCCGCTTGACTTGACAATTTTGTCACCAGCAGGTCTTTGAACCTCTGCAGACTTGTGTCTGCCGTAAAGAGAGATCCAAGGTAGGTTTTAAATCTAGGATCGAGCACGGTGGCCAAAATGTAGTGCTCTGATTTCAACAGATTGACCACACGTGAATCCTGGTTAAGCGAATGAAGGGCTCCATCCACAAGTCCCACATGCCTAGCGGAATCGCTCTGTTTTAGCTCCTCCTTCAATGCCTCCAGCTTCTTCTGCAAAAGCCTGATGAGGGGAATGACCTGACTCAGGCTGGCAGTGTCTGAACTGACTTCACGTGTGGCAAGTTCAAAAGGTTGCAGAACCTTGCACAACGTTGAAATCATTCTCCACTGCGCTTGAGACAGGTGCATTCCACCTCCTTTGCCTATATCATGGCCAGATGTATAGGCTTGAATGGCCTTTTGCTGCTCCTCCATCCTCTGAAGCATATAGAGGGTTGAATTCCACCTCGTTACCACCTCTTGCTTCAGATGATGGCAGGGCAGGTTCAGGTGTTTTTGGTGATGCTCCAGTCTTCTGTACGCGGTGCCTGTACGCCGAAAGTGGCCCGCAATTCTTCTGGCCACCGACAGCATCTTTTGCACGCCCCTGTCGTTTTTTAAATAATTCTGCACCACCAAATTCAAGGTATGTGCAAAACATGGGACGTGCTGAAATTTGCCCAGATGTAATGCACTCACAATATTGCTGGCATTGTCCGATGTCACAAATCCCCAGGAGAGTCCAATTGGGGTAAGCCATTCTGCGATGATCTTCCTCAGTTGCCGTAAGAGGTTTTCAGCTGTGTGTCTATTCTGGAAAGCGGTGATACAAAGCATAGCCTGCCTAGGAACGAGTTGGCGTTTGCGAGATGCTGCTACTGGTGCCGCCGCTGCTGTTCTTGCAGCGGGAGTCCATACATCTACCCAGTGGGCTGTCACAGTCATGTAGTCCTGAGTCTGCCCTGCTCCACTTGTCCACATGTCCGTGGTTAAGTGGACATTGGGTACAACTGCATTTTTTAAAACACTGGTGAGTCTTTTTCTGACGTCCGTGTACATTCTCGGTATCGCCTGCCTAGAGAAGTGGAACCTAGATGGTATTTGGTAACTGGGGCACACTACCTCAAGAAATTGTCTAGTTCCCTGTGAACTAACGGCGGATACCGGACGCACGTCTAACACCAACATAGTTGTCAAGGCCTCAGTTATCCGCTTTGCAACAGGATGACTGCTGTGATATTTCATCTTCCTCGCAAAGGACTGTTGGACAGTCAATTGCTTACTGGAAGTAGTACAAGTGGTCTTCCGACTTCCCCTCTGGGATGACGATCGACTCCCAGCAGCAACAACAGCAGCGCCAGCAGCAGTAGGCGTTACACTCAAGGATGCATCGGAGGAATCCCAGGCAGGAGAGGACTCGTCAGACTTGCCAGTGACATGGCCTGCAGGACTATTGGCTTTCCTGGGTAAGGAGGAAATTGACACTGAGGGAGTTGGTGGTGTGGTTTGCGCGAGCTTGGTTACAAGAGGAAGGGATTTACTGGTCAGTGGACTGCTTCCGCTGTCGCCCAAAGTTTTTGAACTTGTCACTGACTTATTATGAATGCGCTGCAGGTGACGTATAAGGGAGGATGTTCCGAGGTGGTTAACGTCCTTACCCCTATTTATTACAGCTTGACAAAGGCAACACACGGCTTGACACCTGTTGTCCGCATTTCTGTTGAAATACTTCCACACTGAAGAGCTGATTTTTTTGGTATTTTCACCAGGCATGTCAATGGCCAAATTCCTCCCACGGACAACAGGTGTCTCCCCGGGTGCCTGACTTAAACAAACCACCTCACCATCAGAATCCTCCTTGTCAATTTCCTCCCCAGCGCCAGCAACACCCATATCCTCATCCTGGTGTACTTCAACACTGACATCTTCAATTTCACTATCAGGAACTGGACTGCGGGTGCTCCTTTCAACACTTGCAGGGGGCGTGCAAATGGTGGAAGGCGCAAGCTCTTCCCGTCCAGTGTTGGGAAGGTCAGGCATCGCAACCGACACAATTGGACTCTCCTTTGGGATTTGTGATTTCGAAGAACGCACAGTTCTTTGCTGTGCTTTTGCCGCAAGTCTTTTCTTTTTTCTAGCGAGAGGATGAGTGCTTCCATCCTCATGTGAAGCTGAACTACTAGCCATGAACATAGGCCAGGGCCTCAGCCGTTCCTTGCCACTCCGTGTCGTAAATGGCATATTGGCAAGTTTACGCTTCTCCTCAGACGCTTTTAATTTTGATTTTTGGGTCATTTTTTTACTGATCTTTTGTGTTTTGGATTTTACATGCTCTGTACTATGACATTGGGCATCGGCCTTGGCAGACGACGTTGATGGCATTTCATCGTCTCGGCCATGACTAGTGGCAGCAGCTTCAGCACGAGGTGGAAGTGGATCTTGATCTTTCCCTATTTTTTTTAACCTCCACATTTTTGTTCTCCATATTTTGCGCACAACTAAAAGCCACCACAGGTATACAATGTAGATGGATGGATAGTATAGTATTACTTATACTTATGGACGACGAGTGACGACACAGAGGTAGGTACAGCCGTGGCCTACCGTACTGCTGCTTAGTGCTTATATATAAATATAATATACTGTATAACGGACCTGGTGGACAGTGTCAGCAGCAGACTGCTAAACTAGTATGAAGAAAGAAAAAAAAAACACCACAGGTATACAATGTAGATGGATGGATAGTATAGTATTACTTATACTTATGGACGACGAGTGACGACACAGAGGTAGGTACAGCCGTGGCCTACCGTACTGCTGCTTAGTGCTTATATATAAATATAATATACTGTAGAACGGACCTGGTGGACAGTGTCAGCAGCAGACTGCTAAACTAGTATGAAGAAAGAAAAAAAAACCCACCACAGGTATACAATGTAGATGGATGGATAGTATAGTATTACTTATACTTATGGACGACGAGTGCACTGACGACACAGAGGTAGGTACAGCCGTGGCCTACCGTACTGCTGCTTAGTGCTTATATATAAATATAATATACTGTGTGTATAACGGACCTGGTGGACAGTGTCAGCAGACTGCTAAACTAGTATGAAGAAAAAAGAAAAAAAAACACCACAGGTATACAATGTAGATGGATGGATAGTATAGTATTACTTATACTTATGGACGAGTGACGACACAGAGGTAGGTACAGCCGTGGCCTACCGTACTGCTGCTTAGTGCTTATATATAAATATAATATACTGTATAACGGACCTGGTGGACAGTGTCAGCAGCAGACTGCTAAACTAGTATGAAGAAAGAAAAAAAAAACACCACAGGTATACAATGTAGATGGATGGATAGTATTACTTATACTTATGGACGACGAGTGACGAGTCGACACAGGTAGGTACAGCCGTGGCCTACCGTACTGCTGCTTAGTGCTTAATTATATATATAATATACTGTATAACGGACCTGGTGGACACTGTCAGCAGACTGCTAAACAAACTAGCATGAAGAAAGAAAGAAAAAAAACACCACAGTGTTTTTCAGGCAGTCAAACGTATACTAAACTGGTGGTCACTGTCAGCAAAACTGTGCACTGTACTCCTGCTATAACTGCTCCCCAGTCCCCACAATTAGGCAGTGTGAGCAGTGCACTCAGCACAGATATATCATGCAGCAGTGCAGCACACTGAGTGAGCACAGATATGGTGGAGCGTTTTTTTTCAGGCAGAGAAACAACGGATTAAACCCTGCACTGTACTCCCTAACAGCTGCTCCCCGTCCCCAATCCTCCCCACAATTATAACTAACTAAGTTCTAATATACTGAAAAAAGGGTTTGTTTGGGGTTTACTGGGCGCTTCAAAAGACTCTGTGGCAGCCTCGTTACTTCTAAAGGACTTATCCCAGACAGTCCAAATACTTGTAAGAGAGGTGTGGTGAAGAAGAAGATGGCGCTATTGGGTCTAGGTGAGGAAATAGATGAATAAGGGAAAATACTTATCCTATGGGTATGTCTCTATCATCCCACTTTAGGTCTTCTTTGATAGATGCTCTCAGATTGAGGTTGTATATGAAAAATAAACACAAGATGGAATCATGTGTAGAAACTACCTGATTCAATAGTTCTCCAAATTTAGGTGTTCTGAATAATTCTGCAGATATTTGAAGAATCAGGTACTAATACATTCAAAGAGTACCTATATTAAACTCTTTATCTGCATATTTATGACAACAAAATGAAGAATCTCCTTACAAAGACAAAATGTAGGTTAAATGATAACCACTAGTCAGGTGATAATGTGAAGCGCTCCTTAGCGTACCTCACTTACTCAGTGAGATGATGTTAAACACATATCATGGTATCTTTATCATATGGTGCAGAGGTATGGCATACCGTTACTCACGGTGTAAAAGCTTGTATCCCTCTCATCAAGGTTTCTTTTCATCAGCCAGACGAAAGTGATTAATTTAAAAAATCACAGAAATTTATTGATACATAAAATAATGGTAAAAACAAAGGCTGATTTCTATCAGCATTAATTCATGGAGGTGTGTGATCCTAGGGAAGGGGACCCCTCTGGGGAGCAAGGTTCCGGTTCAATGCTCCACAAACGAATTGGTAATACAATTGATAGATAGAAAGCGGGGTCTTACCTTACCAGGATCACACAGCAAATCCAGAGCCAATGCCTCCTTAGAGCCAACGCGTTTCGAGCCTTCTAGGACTCTTTTTCAGATGCCTTGAAAAAGAGTCCTAGAAGGCTCGAAACGCGTTGGCTCTAAGGAGGCATTGGCTCTGGATTTGCTGTGTGATCCTGGTAAGGTAAGACCCCGCTTTCTATCTATCAATTGTATTACCAATTCGTTTGTGGAGCATTGAACCGGAACCTTGCTCCCCAGAGGGGTCCCCTTCCCTAGGATCACACACCTCCATGAATTAATGCTGATAGAAATCAGCCTTTGTTTTTACCATTATTTTATGTATCAATAAATTTCTGTGATTTTTTAAATTAATCACTTTCGTCTGGCTGATGAAAAGAAACCTTGATGAGAGGGATACAAGCTTTTACACCGTGAGTAACGGTATGCCATACCTCTGCACCATATGATAAAGATACCATGATATGTGTTTAACATCATCTCACTGAGTAAGTGAGGTACGCTAAGGAGCGCTTCACATTATCACCTGACTAGTGGTTATCATTTAACCTACATTTTGTCTTTGTAAGGAGATTCTTCATTTTGTTGTCATAAATATGCAGATAAAGAGTTTAATATAGGTACTCTTTGAATGTATTAGTACCTGATTCTTCAAATATCTGCAGAATTATTCAGAACACCTAAATTTGGAGAACTATTGAATCAGGTAGTTTCTACACATGATTCCATCTTGTGTTTATTTTTCATATACAACCTCAATCTGAGAGCATCTATCAAAGAAGACCTAAAGTGGGATGATAGAGACATACCCATAGGATAAGTATTTTCCCTTATTCATCTATTTCCTCACCTAGACCCAATAGCGCCATCTTCTTCTTTACCACACCTCTCTTATAAGTTCTAATATAATACAACGGACTCGGAGAGGACGCCAGCCACGTCCTCTCCCTATCAATCTCAATGCACGTGTGAAAATGGCGGCGACGCGCGGCTCCTTATATAGAATCCGAGTCTCGCGAGAATACGACAGCGGGATGATGACGTTCGGGCGCGCTCGGGTTAACCGAGCAAGGCGGGAGGATCCGAGTCGCTCGGACCCGTGTAAAAAAAAAGGTGAAGTTCGGGCGGGTCGGATTCCGAGGATCCGAACCCACTCATCACTAATTTGAGACACAGACAGACGCCCCTCCTGGGGCTACTGGACTTGATACTAAGACAGACACCCCTCTTGGAGCTACAGAACTTGACACTGAGACAGACGCCCCTCCTGGGGCTACAGGACTAGATACTAAGACAGACGCCCCTCCTAGGGCTAAAGGACTAGAGACTAAGAAAGATGGCCCTCCTGGGGCTACAGGACTTGATACTAAGAAAGATGCTCCACATGGAGCTACAAGACTTGTCATTGGAACAGACCCATTAGCCATTAAATCCAATGCCCTTCCTGGGGTCAGCACCTCAGACTCTCTTGCCGAGTCCGCAATGTTGGACTCCGTCAGTGAAACCGGAATGTCGGACTCCCTCACTGAGACCGGATCGTCTGACTCCCTCACTGAGACCAGATCGTCTGACTCCCTCGCTGAGACCGGATCGTCGGACTCCCTCGCTGAGACCGGATCGTCGGACTCCCTCGCTGAGACCGGATCGTCGGACTCCCTCGCTGAGACCGGATCGTCGGACTCCCTCGCTGAGACCGGATCGTCGGACTCCCTCGCTGAGACCGGATCGTCGGACTCCCTCACTGAGACCGGATCACCAGACTCCCTCACCGAGACCAGATCACTGGACTCCCTTGCCGAGACTGGATCATCAGACTCTCTCCCTGGGTCTATGGCTATTGAGACCCTTTCTGGGGTTATGACCTTCGAAACCCCTTCTGGGGTTATGGCCTTCGGGATCCCTCCTGGGGTTATGGCCTCCGAGATCCCTTCTGGGGTTATGGCCTACGGAACCTTTGCTGAGGCTGTGACCTTTGGAACCTCCACTGTAGATGTAGCCTTCGGAACCTCTGATAAGGTTGTGCTCCTTGAGTCCCTTCCTGGGGAAGCAACTTCTGGGCCCCCTTCCAGGCCTATGTCTCTCAAGTACCCTCCTGCGGTAACAGCTTCTAGAACCCCTCCTGAAATTGTGTCTCTTGAGTGCCCTCCTGGAGATGCAGGTTCCAAGACCTCTCCTGGGGCAGTGCCTCTTGAGTCCCCTCCTGGGAAATTGGCATTAGCAACACATCCTGGGCTTGGCAGCTCAGGCACCCCTCCTGGGGTTTTGCCACCTGAGACCTCTCCTTGGGTTTTGCCACTCGAGACTCGTCCTGGGGCTTTGCCACTCGAGACCTCCTGGGTCTTTGGCTATGGCGACCTCTCCGGAATCTAGGACATCAGACTCCCCATCTGGGGCCGGCATCAGAGACCTCCCCCCTGGAATTGGCATATCGGACACCTCTCCTGAGGTCAGTATATTTAACTCGGGTCCCGGACTCTGAACATCGGGCACCGCTCCCAGACTTTGAACTCAGGCACTGCTCCCAAACTCTGATAATCTGATGTTTTTTTAGAGGCTGAAACATCGGATTCTGATTTTGAAATCAAAACATTGAATACCACTCCTGGGACTTGAACTTCAAATATTTTTTCAGACGCTGAAACATTGGATTCTATTTTTTCTGTATTAAGAGAAATAAACTTCCTTTTCTGATTCCCAAACCTAGAATATGACCTTACAGGACCCCAATTCTGAATTGGAGTTATTTTTAGAGCAGGTTCAATAACAAGTTCCTCTGCCACAGTGGAGTCTGGAACAGAACTAGACAGTTGATTTGACATGACATGATACATGACAGGAGGCAGAGACTTGTCACCCCTTCTAGGCTTGCACAAACCACAGTCCTGAATAAAGTGACTGGAGTCCCCACAATATTTTTTTAAATAAGTTTTTGCAATGCTGATGCTCCTCTTCTGAGAGCTTGGGCCGTGGGAAACTTCTAAACCTATTCTCACCCACCAAATAAGAGGATTCTCTGGTCACAACATTTTGAGCAAGAGTTTCTTTAGAGATAGATGAAGTCTCAATGAACTCAGGCAGGATGAGAAAAATTTTGGTTAGGAGGCTTTGCAGCTATGGCCGGTTATAATGTTATGTGGACTAGTGTGCTATGGGCTACCTGGTGGTTCTTGGTGACACTCACGCAATTACCCTTGCCGAGCAGTCTTCTAGCCTCCTGCAATGCTAGTCTTCTCCTATAGCAGCCACCTTTCCAGGGTGAATTAAGTCCACCTCGTACTCAGATGTCCCCAGGTTTCATGTATGGACAAGGTGACTATTTGAGGCTGGGCAAGAGTAAATTGCAGATGGTGAGACATTCACTGAACATCACCTATGTACCGCTGCACTATGCACAGGCAGAGTGAAATAACCGAATGCAGATGAGTGCGACAATGCACAGGTTGGAATATAATCCTTTTTTTTTTTTACATTTTATTCAAGGATTTCAAGTACAAACAAGGTACATATAGTTATAATAATAATATGTATCAAAGATTTCAAAACCTATCAAGAGGTGACGTACAGTATAAACATAGTAGTCCCCTTGTCATTATAGACAGAGATAAAAGGTAGACAAATTTACAGGGATCTTATGCGGATACTGATCGGATATGAATTTAGGAACAAAACCATGGTAGTATAACCATACTAACAACCTATTCCTAAGGGGGGGTGAAGAGACCTAAACATGACAAGACACAATAGGGAAATACATAGGGGAGAATCCAAACAGCAGCTGTCACCTTAAATCTTTCAGAGATAACACTGTGAGATGAATCTTTAGCGAGGTGGATGAGACAATGGTGTAGAGTACGAGATAAAAATTAATATAGTCTGTGGAAGATATTGGTGAAGAGCATATCAAAAAGGGATAATGAAAACTAAGTGTATCGATATTTCCAAGCTAAATATACAGTGTGAGTTATTCAAAAGAGATATTATCAGTAAAAATATAGAAAAGAAGTAGACATTCATAAATAGTGATATATTGAGGAATCCATGTATGAAACACATACTGTGAAAGTGGTTTATTTCAGAGGTATAATTAAAATTTGAACTACACCAAAATAAATAAACACTAGTCTGAAGATGGTGGGACTAAATTGTGGAATATACTGGATCTATTATAATTTTCTAGTGTCAACCCATTTCTGCATAAACTTATTTATTTGACCATCCAATCCACATGAAAGGGATCTTTTGTCAAAATAAATCAATTTAAGGAGCCTGTACTGGAGTTCGAGTATAGATGGAGAAGCCTTCTTAATCCAATACGTTAAGATTAGAGATGAGCGCCTGAAATTTTTCGGGTTTTGTGTTTTGGTTTTGGGTTCGGTTCCGCGGCCGTGTTTTGGGTTCGAACGCGTTTTGGCAAAACCTCACCGAATTTTTTTTGTCGGATTCGGGTGTGTTTTGGATTCGGGTGTTTTTTTAAAAAAACACTAAAAAACAGCTTAAATCATAGAATTTGGGGGTCATTTTGATCCCAAAGTATTATTAACCTCAAAAACCATAATTTCCACTCATTTTCAGTCTATTCTGAATACCTCACACCTCACAATATTATTTTTAGTCCTAAAATTTGCACCGAGGTCGCTGTGTGAGTAAGATAAGCGACCCTAGTGGCCGACACAAACACCGGGCCCATCTAGGAGTGGCACTGCAGTGTCACGCAGGATGTCCCTTCCAAAAAACCCTCCCCAAACAGCACATGACGCAAAGAAAAAAAGAGGCGCAATGAGGTAGCTGTGTGAGTAAGATTAGCGACCCTAGTGGCCGACACAAACACCGGGCCCATCTAGGAGTGGCACTGCAGTGTCACGCAGGATGTCCCTTCCAAAAAACCCTCCCCAATCAGCACATGATGCAAAGAAAAAGAAAAGAAAAAAGAGGTGCAAGATGGAATTGTCCTTGGGCCCTCCCACCCACCCTTATGTTGTATAAACAAAACAGGACATGCACACTTTAACCAACCCATCATTTCAGTGACAGGGTCTGCCACACGACTGTGACTGATATGACGGGTTGGTTTGGACCCCCCCCAAAAAAGAAGCAATTAATCTCTCCTTGCACAAACTGGCTCTACAGAGGCAAGATGTCCACCTCATCTTCACCCTCCGATATATCACCGTGTACATCCCCCTCCTCACAGATTATCAATTCGTCCCCACTGGAATCCACCATCTCAGCTCCCTGTGTACTTTGTGGAGGCAATTGCTGCTGGTCAATGTCTCCGCGGAGGAATTGATTATAATTCATTTTAATGAACATCATCTTCTCCACATTTTCTGGATGTAACCTCGTACGCCGATTGCTGACAAGGTGAGCGGCGGCACTAAACACTCTTTCGGAGTACACACTTGTGGGAGGGCAACTTAGGTAGAATAAAGCCAGTTTGTGCAAGGGCCTCCAAATTGCCTCTTTTTCCTGCCAGTATAAGTACGGACTGTGTGACGTGCCTACTTGGATGCGGTCACTCATATAATCCTCCACCATTCTATCAATGTTGAGAGAATCATATGCAGTGACAGTAGACGACATGTCCGTAATCGTTGTCAGGTCCTACAGTCCGGACCAGATGTCAGCATCAGCAGTCGCTCCAGACTGCCCTGCATCACCGCCAGCGGGTGGGCTCGGAATTCTGAGCCTTTTCCTCGCACCCCCAGTTGCGGGAGAATGTGAAGGAGGAGATGTTGACAGGTCGCGTTCCGCTTGACTTGACAATTTTGTCACCAGCAGGTCTTTCAACCCCAGCAGACCTGTGTCTGCCGGAAAGAGAGATCCAAGGTAGGCTTTAAATCTAGGATCGAGCACGGTGGCCAAAATGTAGTGCTCTGATTTCAACAGATTGACCACCCGTGAATCCTTGTTAAGCGAATTAAGGGCTGCATCCACAAGTCCCACATGCCTAGCGGAATCGCTCCCTTTTAGCTCCTTCTTCAATGCCTCCAGCTTCTTCTGCAAAAGCCTGATGAGGGGAATGACCTGACTCAGGCTGGCAGTGTCTGAACTGACTTCACGTGTGGCAAGTTCAAAGGGCATCAGAACCTTGCACAACGTTGAAATCATTCTCCACTGCACTTGAGACAGGTGCATTCCACCTACTATATCATGCTCAATTGTATAGGCTTGAATGGCCTTTTGCTGCTCCTCCAACCTCTGAAGCATATAGAGGGCTGAATTCCACCTCGTTACCACTTCTTGCTTCAGATGATGGCAGGGCAGGTTCAGTAGTTTTTGGTGGTGCTCCAGTCTTCTGTACGTGGTGCCTGTACGCCGAAAGTGTCCCGCAATTTTTCTGGCCACCGACAGCATCTCTTGCACGCCCCTGTCGTTTTTTAAAAAATTCTGCACCACCAAATTCAAGGTATGTGCAAAACATGGGACGTGCTGGAATTTGCCCATATTTAATGCACACACAATATTGCTGGCGTTGTCCGATGCCACAAATCCACAGGAGAGTCCAATTGGGGTAAGCCATTCCGCGATGATCTTCCTCAGTTGCCGTAAGAGGTTTTCAGCTGTGTGCGTATTCTGGAAAGCGGTGATACAAAGCGTAGCCTGCCTAGGAAAGAGTTGGCGTTTGCGAGATGCTGCTACTGGTGCCGCCGCTGCTGTTCTTGCGGCGGGAGTCCATACATCTACCCAGTGGGCTGTCACAGTCATATAGTCCTGACCCTGCCCTGCTCCACTTGTCCACATGTCCGTGGTTAAGTGGACATTGGGTACAACTGCATTTTTTAGGACACTGGTGAGTCTTTTTCTGACGTCCGTGTACATTCTCGGTATCGCCTGCCTAGAGAAGTGGAACCTAGATGGTATTTGGTAACGGGGGCACACTGCCTCAATAAATTGTCTAGTTCCCTGTGAACTAACGGCGGATACCGGACGCACGTCTAACACCAACATAGTTGTCAAGGACTCAGTTATCCGCTTTGCAGTAGGATGACTGCTGTGATATTTCATCTTCCTCGCAAAGGACTGTTGAACAGTCAATTGCTTACTGGAAGTAGTACAAGTGGGCTTACGACTTCCCCTCTGGGATGACCATCGACTCCCAGCGGCAACAACAGCAGCGCCAGCAGCAGTAGGCGTTACACGCAAGGATGCATCGGAGGAATCCCAGGCAGGAGAGGACTCGTCAGAATTGCCAGTGACATGGCCTGCAGGACTATTGGCATTCCTGGGGAAGGAGGAAATTGACACTGAGGGAGTTGGTGGGGTGGTTTGCGTGAGCTTGGTTACAAGAGGAAGGGATTTACTAGTCAGTGGACTGCTTCCGCTGTCACCCAAAGTTTTTGAACTTGTCACTGACTTATTATGAATGCGCTGCAGGTGACGTATAAGGGAGGATGTTCCGAGGTGGTTAACGTCCTTACCCCTACTTATTACAGCTTGACAAAGGGAACACACGGCTTGACACCTGTTGTCCGCATTTCTGGTGAAATACCTCCACACCGAAGAGCTGATTTTTTTGGTATTTTCACCTGGCATGTCAACGGCCATATTCCTCCCACGGACAACAGGTGTCTCCCCGGGTGCCTGACTTAAACAAACCACCTCACCATCAGAATCCTCCTGGTCAATTTCCTCCCCAGCGCCAGCAACACCCATATCCTCCTCATCCTGGTGTACTTCAACACTGACATCTTCAATCTGACTATCAGGAACTGGACTGCGGGTGCTCCTTCCAGCACTTGCAGGGGGCGTGCAAATGGTGGAAGGCGCATGCTCTTCACGTCCAGTGTTGGGAAGGTCAGGCATCGCAACCGACACAATTGGACTCTCCTTGTGGATTTGGGATTTCGAAGAATGCACAGTTCTTTGCTGTGCTGCTTTTGCCAGCTTGAGTCTTTTCATTTTTCTAGCGAGAGGCTGAGTGCTTCCATCCTCATGTGAAGCTGAACCACTAGCCATGAACATAGGCCAGGGCCTCAGCCGTTCCTTGCCACTCCGTGTGGTAAATGGCATATTGGCAAGTTTACGCTTCTCCTCCGACAATTTTATTTTAGGTTTTGGAGTCCTTTTTTTTACTGATATTTGGTGTTTTGGATTTGACATGCTCTGTACTATGACATTGGGCATCGGCCTTGGCAGACGACGTTGCTGGCATTTCATCGTCTCGGCCATGACTAGTGGCAGCAGCTTCAGCACGAGGTGGAAGTGGATCTTGATCTTTCCCTAATTTTGGAACCTCAACATTTTTGTTCTCCATATTTTAATAGGCACAACTAAAAGGCACCTCAGGTAAACAATGGAGATGGATGGATTGGATACTAGTATACAATTATGGACGGGCTGCCGAGTGCCGACACAGAGGTAGCCACAGCCGTGAACTACCGCACTGTACTGTGTCTGCTGCTAATATATAGACTGGTTGATAAAGAGATAGTATACTCGTAACTAGTATGTATGTATAAAGAAAGAAAAAAAAACCACGGTTAGGTGGTATATACAATTATGGACGGGCTGCCGAGTGCCGACACAGAGGTAGCCACAGCCGTGAACTACCGCACTGTACTGTGTCTGCTGCTAATATATAGACTGGTTGATAAAGAGATAGTATACTCGTAACTAGTATGTATGTATAAAGAAAGAAAAAAAAACCACGGTTAGGTGGTATATACAATTATGGACGGGCTGCCGAGTGCCGACACAGAGGTAGCCACAGCCGTGAACTACCGCACTGTACTGTGTCTGCTGCTAATATATAGACTGGTTGATAAAGAGATAGTATACTCGTAACTAGTATGTATGTATAAAGAAAGAAAAAAAAACCACGGTTAGGTGGTATATACAATTATGGACGGGCTGCCGAGTGCCGACACAGAGGTAGCCACAGCCGTGAACTACCGCACTGTACTGTGTCTGCTGCTAATATATAGACTGGTTGATAAAGAGATAGTATACTCGTAACTAGTATGTATGTATAAAGAAAGAAAAAAAAACCACGGTTAGGTGGTATATACAATTATGGACGGGCTGCCGAGTGCCGACACAGAGGTAGCCACAGCCGTGAACTACCGCACTGTACTGTGTCTGCTGCTAATATATAGACTGGTTGATAAAGAGATAGTATACTCGTAACTAGTATGTATGTATAAAGAAAGAAAAAAAAACCACGGTTAGGTGGTATATACAATTATGGACGGGCTGCCGAGTGCCGACACAGAGGTAGCCACAGCCGTGAACTACCGCACTGTACTGTGTCTGCTGCTAATATAGACTGGTTGATAAAGAGATAGTATACTCGTAACTAGTATGTATGTATAAAGAAAGAAAAAAAAACCACGGTTAGGTGGTATATACAATTATGGACGGGCTGCCGAGTGCCGACACAGAGGTAGCCACAGCCGTGAACTACCGCACTGTACTGTGTCTGCTGCTAATATAGACTGGTTGATAAAGAGATAGTATACTACTAATATTATATATACTGGTGGTCAGGTCACTGGTCACTAGTCACACTGGCAGTGGCACTCCTGCAGCAAAAGTGTGCACTGTTTAATTTTAATATAATATTATGTACTCCTGGCTCCTGCTATAACCTATAACTGGCACTGCAGTAGTGCTCCCCAGTCTCCCCCACAATTATAAGCTGTGTGAGCTGAGCAGTCAGACAGATATATAATATATATAGATGATGCAGCACACTGGCCTGATCCTGAGCAGTGCACACAGATATGGTATGTGACTGACTGAGTCACTGTGTGTATCGCTTTTTTCAGGCAGAGAACGGATATATTAAATAAACTGCACTGTGTGTCTGGTGGTCACTCACTATATAATATATTATGTACTCCTGGCTCCTGCTATAACCTATAACTGGCACTGCAGTAGTGCTCCCCAGTCTCCCCCACAATTATAAGCTGTGTGAGCTGAGCAGTCAGACAGATATATATAATATTATATATAGATATTATGATAATAGATGATGCAGCACACTGGCCTGAGCCTGAGCAGTGCACACAGATATGGTATGTGACTGAGTCACTGTGTGCTGTGTATCGCTTTTCTCAGGCAGAGAACGGATTATAAATAAAACTGGTGGTCACTATCAGCAAAACTCTGCACTGTACTGAGTACTCCTAATGCTCCCCAAAATTAGTAAATCAAGTGTCTCTCTAATCTATTCTAAACGGAGAGGACGCCAGCCACGTCCTCTCCCTATCAATCTCAATGCACGTGTGAAAATGGCGGCGACGCGCGGCTCCTTATATAGAATCCGAGTCTCGCGATAGAATCCGAGCCTCGCGAGAATCCGACAGCGTCATGATGACGTTCGGGCGCGCTCGGGTTAACCGAGCAAGGCGGGAAGATCCGAGTCGCTCGGACCCGTGAAAAAAAACATGAAGTTCGGGCGGGTTCGGATTCAGAGAAACCGAACCCGCTCATCTCTAGTTAAGATAAGTTTTTTTAGCTAAGGTCAGGGTTATAGTGAGGAAGGGGATAATTGAGGTCTTATGTGAATTTAAATTCCAGTTTTTAAAGTTAATGCAGAGACATGCCAAAGGATCAGTGGTCAAATGAAGCTTGAGTGTGTTATTGAGGAAAGAAATGACTTTACGCCAAAATTGTAATAATTTATGACAAGCCTAAAAGCAATGGAAGAATTTAGCATTAAGCATCTGACATTTAATACATACACCTGTTTCAGAAGATATCATGTGTTTGTGGTGGGCCAGTGCTATATATAATCTGTGTGAGGTCTTAAAGGTCATAAAGGTAAGAGAACTGAAGTATTTTCATTGTACGAGTATAGTGATGGAATAAAGAATCTGAGTCGACAATATCATGGATGTCAGCGTGCCAGGATTGAATGAGATGGGATAAAGGCTGGTCATCAAGAGGTGTCAAGAGGAGAGAATACAATTTATTTGATTTAAAAGGGTGCTGTTGGAGTGTGCGGACAATAGATATCAGTGGATCAAGAGATAAATTACCTCGTCTAAAAGGTAGGGAGAGAGGCTACATAGAGTCGTAGTTGCAGGTATAAGTAAAAATGCCTATTGGACAAACCATATGTACCACATAATTCCGAGTATGATATTATATTGCCACCTGGATCTAAAATTTTCGTTGCTAAATTTAGACCCTTAGTGTGCCAGATTTTGAAATGTGGGTTGAGTAGGGATGGGGGAAAATTAAGATTGTCCCAAATTGGGAGAAAAGGAGTGGAGACATATGACCTATTTAGTTTTTTTTCATTAATGAGAAGTCAACTGTTCTATGTGTCCCTAAAGAGAATATGAGTAGCAATATGTTGAGGAATTAGACGTAGAGGTGTATGGACAAGAGCCGCAATGGAATACGGTTCAAAAGCTTTCTTATCAAGATCAAAATTAGTGAAGGTCGATTTTCTAGAAGCCAATCTGTTATGTATCTAAAATGTGTAGTCAATTAATAAAGGGCAAAATTTGGAATGTTCAATCCCCTGACATTTTTGGACCTGAATAATTTGGATAAAGACATTCTAGGTTGTTTTCCTCCCCAGAGGAACACGGACATACATTTGTTTATGATTTATATGTCAGAGCAAAGTAGGGAGCAGGGTAACATTTGTAGAAAATAATATAAAAGAACCCACCTTAAGGTCTGTCATTGTTAAATAGACATTTACATAAACAGACTAAGCTGCTCATGGATTGGAGAGAACTAAAATTCAATAGAAAAGAGAGATGGGGAGAAGGGAAAAATAAGAAGAGGATACACATTATATTTGACACGGACAAGGGGAAAACAGTATTATTGTGAAAGGACACGATCCACATGTCATGCATTCTACTAGATGGATATACCATCTCAAACTTCCAGCAAAGAAGAACATAAAATAAGAACATAGAACATTGCGTCATAATGAAATAATAATTGGGAGCAATACTGAAGCACCGAGACCCCAGTTGCAGAATCAATAATAAACCCCTGGGCCCAGTAGAGGAATTTGTCTTTGTCTTTTGTCTTTCCTAATAGAAAGTAAAGGTAGCAGGGAGATGGGGGAGAGGTGGGGGGAAGGGAGGGGGGGGGGTAGAGAGGGGGATGAGTGAGTGATGGATGTTAAATATTCAGAGTGTCAAATTACCATCTTTGTTAACTCCGAATTAGGAATAACATATCCTAATGAGACATGGTAGCAGAACATATAAACCGTAATAACATCATGACAAAATATAGTAGAAGGATATATCATGAGGCTGTACACTGACGGAACAAACTGGATAGTAATAAACATTAAAATTTTTGCATAACTGCCATAGGCTTTGAGAATTTAGATCCAGAAATCTAAAAGGCGTTACCTAGCAGAACTTTAAATTGTAAACATCAAACTAGCAAGAGGAGGAGACACAAAATATAGTGCATTGAATAGAGAGATCAGGCTAAAGAAGTCGGTTTGTCGTAAATATCTTTCTGTTGAGCTGCATTTTCATCTCTAAGAAAGGCCAGGGCATCATCATAGTTGGTGAAGTCAAAATGAGCATCTGCAGTAAAGATCCTGAGTTGGGTAGGGTAAATGAGGGCAAATTTATTTTTTGTTGATACCAAGCAGGAGCATGCAGGCGAGAAAGCTTTGCGCACCCTTGTATGTTCTACTGAAATATCTTGGAAAAGACAAATTCTCTTATCCTCCCAGATAATAATCTGGAGTTTACGTGATGCTTTCCAGAATGTGAGTTTATGTAAATAGCTCAGGCATATAAATAATATTACCCGAGGCCTGGTGTCCTAGGGTCTAGATGGGGCCCTACTCAATATACTCTTTCTACCACCAGATCTTTACACTCTTCCTCAATGCCAAGGAGTTTTGGGAGGGAAATTGTGACAAACGACATCAAAAGCTGGACCTTGACAAACGACATCAAAAGCTGGACCTTTAACAGTTTCAGATACTCCCACCACCCTAATATTGTTACTCCTCAACCTGTTTTCAACATCGTCAATTTTATTCCAGAGCTGATGATTCTCCCTCTGGAGCATTTTGACATCATATTGAACATTAGACATATCATGGCATAAGGAGCCAATTCTATTCTCATTAGAGGAGACCCTCATGGTGAGATGCTGTAATTGCTGGGTTATGTCAGCAACAGCCTGAGACAGTAGTGGTTTCATGGTGGAGGTGACAGCGTCGACTATGTCCCCATAGGTCACAGGGGAGTCAGGAGACCTGCGTACCTATGGGGTGTCAGTTTCCTCTGAGGCTGCAGCAGCTTTTCTTGAAGCAGGAGTGTTAGAAGCCGCATCCGCGTCCGGTGCCATGTCTTCAGCGCGGCTCTTCTCCTGCCTCTGTGCAGGTGACTTGTTGGCAGCTGGCGGGAAGAGAAACCTGTCCATCTGTTGCTCAGGCGGTACAGCAAGGGGTGGGGTGGGGTGAGGAGGCTTAATAAAGGCGTGAATCAGCACTTGTGAGCAGGTCACGGAGCTGAGCTGCACGATCACACAGCGCTCTGCATGGAGTCGGAACCGGAAGCCAGGTTGGAATATAATCTTAACACAATCAATATGTACATGTTACAATGCACAGGATGTTATTAGCAACAAGACCGTATATACATGTAACAATGCACAGGGTGTTATTAGCAACAAGGCCGTATATACATGCAACAATGCACAGAATGGTATGAATAATAAATAAATGCAAAGGCAAGAATCTGTGTGGAGTTCCACACAAAACCTGAACACAAGGCTAGCTGGATCCGATCAGGAAATTAGACAGGGTCTCAGAATCACGGGTGTTTCACAGGCTGACAGGTTCTCACTTACACCAGAAACTCAGGTGACACAGGTAAAGTACTCAAGAATCTGGCTGGACAGGATACACAGGATACAAACAGGACTGGGTATCACCAGTAATATAATTGCACGACTGTACAGATTCTAGATTCTACCAAGGAACAGGGACCGGACACAGGTACTATCAGTAACAAGAAGCTTCAAGCTATAACCGGCCTCAGGTGAGGGGCAGGTTGGGTAATAAAGGAATCAAGCCCCAATCAGGATGGCTGCAGTAAATCAGACACATGGTAATGGCCTAATTATCTGACAGGTGAGACTGCACAGGCCACACATACAGGAAACAGGCTGCAGTTACACAGACATGAATGAGCCACAGCAGTGGCTCACGACACTTTGGTGTGCCAAACAGGGATATGTGGCCTACCAAGCAGAAATATATGGCATACCAAATAGGGATATGTGGCATGCCAAACAGGGATATTTGGCCCAATTTGAGCAAAGGAGTATGTCGACACATCTGTACATTTTCAGCATATGTATAGCTAGTGGAAATAACTGGGTAAATACAGGGTTGGGTTGGGTTGGATTGGCTTGGCTTGGCTGGGAGCTGGTTTAATCCAGATTCCACTGCTTCAGAGCTTCTCCCACTGCCATGTTGGGATAGGCCTACTGCATATAATGCATCAAAGAGTGACAGGTGCCATCAATGTGCAAGTGCCACACTGCATTGTGTCTAGTCAATTATCACTGTATGGATGAAACTCAAAGGACAGAATTATCAAAGGCTAATAAAGAAAGTGATTCCTTTTTGGGGGCACTCTTTTATCATATAGTATGTATGAATATGTAAAATGGTAAATATTAAAACATAATTTTTACCTCACCTTTGTTAAAAATAAGGGGTATCCAGACTCATAAAGAGTGCGTGTCATGCCAGATGTATTTCGTGCAAGATGTATGCGCACCTGGAGCAGCCGACCCAGTATTAATACATATGCACTAGATGTGTGCGAACGGTTGCCCTGGAAGCCCAGGTAACTGATCTAGAGCAGACCGTTATGTGACTGAGAGATATTCATAATCTCGAGCAAGGTATAGATAGAATGGTGGAGAAGCTGTGGGAGGGGTCACCGGTAGACTAGGATAATCAGGTAGCCAGCTGGGTCACTGTTAGAAGGAAGAATAAAAGGGGGAGGCACGGCATCTCTGATCTATCAAACCCGAACAAATTTGCCCGATTGGATGAAGATTCGGTGGATGATAGCGAGGAAATGATGGAGCCGGAGGTGACTGTTCCCTCTAGCAACCGGAGAAGTGGTCCCTCTGGCTCAGATGGGATGAAAGTTAGCGAGGCACCCAGGCAGATGGTGGTGGTAGGGGACTATCATCAGGAAGGCAGATAGGGCAATCTGCTTCCGGGATCGTGATTGCTGTATGGTCTGTTGTCTCCCGGGTGCTCGGGTACGGCACATCACAGACCGGGTAGATAGATTGTTGGGAGGGGATGGGAAATATCCGGCGATCTTGGTGCATGTCGGCACCAACGACAAAGTTAGTGGTAGGTGGGATGTCCTTAAGAAAGATTAAAGGGACTTAGGCCAGAAACTAAAAGAAAGGACATCTAAGGTAATATTCTCCGAAATATTACCAGTGCCACGCGCTAGCCCAGAGAGGCAGGGGGAGATCAGGGAGGTAAATGTGTGGCTTAGAGACTGGTGTAGGAAGGAGGGGTTTGTGTTCCTGGAACACTGGGTGGACTTCTCAGTCAGGCGCCATCTTTTTTGTCACGATGGATTGCATCTGAATGCAGAGGGGGCTGCGGTGCTGGGGGGAAGGATGGTTAGTACTGTAGGTTGGAGGAGCTTTTAAACTAGGAGCCTGGGGGGAGGGTTTAGTTAGGAACTATGGGTCATACAGCGAGAATAGTAAAGTAAAAGGGTGGAGAAGGGGGGAGGGAAAGAGCATCCAGCAAGGGCAAGGGTATTTGCATGGGTTCTAAAAAGTTTAGTAACAAAGGTATTGCAAAAACATTAAGAGAAAAAAGGTACTGGCGCCGGCTATATTCAAAAATATAATGGACAACTCAATATATAAAAAAGAATTACTTTTAATAACATATATCAAAGGAGAAGTTTTCTAACCCTCCAAATTAAAACGTAAGCAATTGCTAAACAATGACATAAATGAAATTGGTAGGATACCACAAGTGTTAACCCTTTCAAGTGAGGTGTCCACAATTCCTGGCTAGGACGCTAATCCACATTTGCCCACAAGTTCATTTGGATGTAAAAGCGTTTTACCAGACTTGATTCCGGATAAAGTCCCCTAGGTGTCTCATGCAAATGGGAACCAGATGGCAGATGGGGATGAGTCCGGGTCTGTCCAGAACTTGTGTTGGAATTTTGTCCAGTGGATGCTGATAGGTCCAGATGTCGCCAGGAGGTGGATCAGGGTGCTGGTACTTGTGGTCCTACAGGGTAAAGTCCAACGCGTTTCGCTGGTCTAATGGATGCCGGCTTCCTCAGGAGCAAAAACATTAACTAACATTTATGTGTCATCATTACAGCATATAGAAAAGGATGTACGTAGCATAAGGGGAAATACTTATGTCAGGGCAGAGAATTTAGGCCGAAACACTGGGTTGATCAAAGAGAAGAGTAAGGTGGGCAGTATTAAGTATGGTGGTGGTTGAAAGGGAGCGAAAAGGACAGTCGGCAAGAGTAACTCTAGGGAGGCTCTAGTAAAACATGATAGGATACCTTTAAAAAAACAAGCGGGCAAAGGAACGTATGCTTGCAAACGCAAGAAGTCTAGCAAGTAAAATGGGAGAATTGGAATTGTTAGCATCAAGGGCTGAGTATGATATTATAGGTATTAAAGAAACATGGTGGGACGACTCTCATGACTGGGTTTCAAACATGGAGGGGTATTCTCTTTTCAGGAGGGACAGGGCAAGCAAAAGAGGAGGTGTATGTCTTTATGTTAAACCATCTCTAAAACCAAAAAAGAAAATCAAGAGAGCGCTAGTTCACATTTGATGTGGATATTTTATTTATATTAAATGAAAAAAAGTTATAAGAAAAATTTATTATTTCTCTAGCAATGTTTAAAACATTTCAACTTATTGCCGGCCGGCAGAAACACTCTCACCACATGAAAAATAATAATAATTCTAAAACAGGACAATTCCCTTTCTTAAAAAAGAACAATTTGCATGAATCCTAAAAATACAGCTATTTATATAGTAATCAGTGAATGCTTCACAATTTTTCTCACAGATTGTATATGTATTAATTTTAACCATGGATGTAATACTGGTCACATATTTTAAGCAAAGTCTCTCCAGAGAATTGAAACCTGTATTCAGTTGCTTTTTGAAATCTTGCTACAATGTAACAGTCCACGTATCAAAATTGTGAAGGAATGCTGAAGATATTCCTGGGTATGTTTATGAAACAATGAAACAACATTCAAATGAGCTATAATGATTAGTGGCAATTGCTTTCACTGGTAATTATTTGCTCTTAGATGAATATGCTCGTTAAGCCAATATACTTTCACAGATGTTTGAGCCAGTTATCCGTAGCCTGTACTAAATATATAGAATGAATGTTTAGTCATGCAAAAATGTCTCCGAAGCAATCACCGTGCGTGTGATAGTGCTCCCGGCTGATTGACTCACCGATCACCTGTTAGCTGTGGGACTTAAATTTCTCATCTATCCACGGCAGCAGACAGTTGCTTGAAAAGGGGTTAAATTATGCTCCGGTAGCCAGGCCCAATCTTTTTCAGTTATTCGTGGATCTCAATCGCTACACTCGCACACTTAGTAGGAAACGGTACTTTGCACTGAAAGCTCTTAAAAATAATCAAAGTGACGAGGTACCTATAATATTAGATGTAGATGACGAGAGAGCGAGAGAGATCCTAGAGTCTCTGGAACAAGAAGGTGCCGTGGATACCCTTGAACCAGAAACAGAACTTCCCATTTTTGATATAAGAACAAATCCTTTTAAGAAAAAAACGGATTTTTATCCCCTTACATATAAGGGTCCATATGTGGACAGTTTTTACAAATCCACACTGGCTAGCTTTAGAGCAATATGTGAGAAATCTGAGGAGTCTAAGTACTGGGATAATCTCACCCCTGGGGAACGTAAGGCGCTTAAAATATTGCAAAGTGATTTATCAATTGTAATAAAATCGGCAGATAAGGGGGGTGGGGTTGTGGTCTTAGACACAGAGCAATATATGTCGGAATGTTACAGACAATTGCAGGATGAGAAATTCTATCGCAAAATAGGCTCAAACCCCACGACCCTGTTCCATAAACAATTAACAGAATTATTGGATTGGGCTCAGGAGGATGGCTCTATATCTCGTGAAACTGGTAATTTTTTAGTTTGTGCACACCCTATCACACCCACATTTTATGTTTTACCAAAAATTCACAAGACCCTTATTAATCCACCGGGGCGACCTATAATTTCGGGAGTGGGATCACTCACCAATAATTTGTCCTTTTTTGTTGATCATCACTTACAGACACACGTAGAGGGTCTGAAATCGTATATAAAAGACACACAACAGTTTCTAAATATTTTAGATAAAATTACTTGGAATAATAAATATTATTTGCTAACTTGTGACGTGGAGGCTTTATATTCCAACATACCCCACGATAAAGGCATTACAGCAGTTGATTATTATTTGAAACAGGGTAAACTCTCAGACTCTCTGCGGAATTTTGTGTTAAAAGCTATTCAATTTATTTTGACACATAATTATTTCACTTTTGACACTCAATTTTATTTACAGACACGAGGTGCGGCCATGGGGGCCCGATTCGCTCCGAGTTTCGCAAACCTATACATGGGGTTTTTTGAGGAGGAGCATGTGTGGGGAGGCGAGCTCGGAGCGGATCTGGTCTACTATGGCCGATATATAGATGATTTATTTATAATTTGGGGGGGCACGTTGGAATCATTGCACACATTCACCAATGCACTCAATCAGAATGATTATGGATTAAAATTCACGTCCAATTATAGTAAGACAAATATCAGTTTCCTTGATATAGAGCTATCCGTTGAGCAAGATAAATTGGTCACTAAAACATACATTAAGGAAGTGGACCAAAACCGATATTTAAATTATAATAGTTCTCACAAACAAAGTTGGAAGGACAATATCCCCAGGGGACAATTTGTCAGACTAAGACGCAATTGTTCCTCTGTTGTGACATATCAGGTACAAGCTAAATTGTTGATGGAATCATTTTTAGAACAGGGATATCCTCAGGATCTATTGGAGAAGGCTTTTTTGGAAGTTGTAGATATGGATAGGGAACAACTATTAATCCCAAAAAATAAAAATAAAAATAACAATAAATATGGAACAAGTAGTACAAAAAATGATAGGAGCATAGCGTTTGTAACTCAATATAATAGTTGTGCGCATAAAATCAATCAAGTCATAAAGAAAAATACATCTCTGTTACTTCTGGATGACTTACTAAAACCACATATAAACCCTAGAGGGGCAGTCATCTATAGAAAAGCAGACAACCTGCGAAAAAAATTAATGCCGAGCCACTTTGTTAAAGAGAAGAAGATCCTCCATATGACAAATAATTCCTGGCTTCCTGTGAGGCCAAATGGTTACCACAGATGTGGGAAAAATAATTGCCAATCTTGCATCATTGCACCTAGGAAAAGTGAGAATTTCAAATCCTCTGTAACAGGTGAAATATATCCTATAAAGGATTTTATCAATTGCCTTTCTACTTATATTATCTACTTAATTACTTGCAAATGCGGGAAACAATATGTGGGGCGCACCACTAGAACCCTACACATTAGATGTATGGAGCATAGGAGGAATATACTTAAGGGAGCAAAGCATCCATTGTCTGACCATGTGGTACAATGCCAGAAATCCAAATGGGATAATATCACTATGATTGGAATCGAACATATTAGAGTGACGAATAGAGGGGGAGATCGTTTTAATAAATTACGTAGACGTGAAGCATATTGGATTTTTTTACTGGATTGTATGGTCCCAATAGGATTAAATGATACGGTGGAGCTCAATGGAGTATAAATAGATAATATTAGGTTGTTTATAAAATCCTCTTAAAAATCCTTCTTTTTTGCCCGCCTCCCTCCCCTTTCCCCCCTCTTTTTTTTTTTTTTTTTTTTTTTTTATTATTATTTTCTTTTTTTATTATTATTTTATTTTTGTTTCCGGATCCCCTTTACCCATATAAAATCCATTCTCTTCTTTCCCAATCTCTCGTTTCTCCACCCCCCCCCCCCCCCTCTACACCATTGATTCATTTAGTTTTCTCATACTCCACCTATATATGGTGGAAGGGGGGGAAAAAAAAAAAAAAAAAAAAAGTCATTAGGTTAATGTGTATAATATGCATTTGAGAGAGAGACTTTTTTTGATTAAACTTTTGTGTACATATATTTTTTCAATTTATGACTACTAATTGATTGGTTAGAGTTAATAAAGTCTTGTAACAATACATATGTATATATTCTTTCCAAAAATGAAGAATTGTGAATATACCAGTATAGCTCTATAAATAATAATGCATAGTAATTTCCTTGTATATTAGATACATGTAGATCCATATGTATTTGCATGGTATAAAATATATATCGGAAGAAGGAAGTTCTATGCAAAATGAAAGTATCTATTTGTTTGTTGTTGTTTTTTGTTAATCTCGATCATCTTTTTTATTATTATTATTATTTTTAAATGGTAAATATTAATTCATCATATAGTTATGTGTGTGTCCTTTTATATATATGAAATATTTAGAAATATCTAGCAATGTTTTAAATTGTTATTTATATATATTGTTGATATTGTTTAATGATTATTATGAATGTAGGATAATAAATAAAATAACTGCAGGTTCCCTTTAAGCATATCAAGTTGTTAAGTATACAGCCAGCAATGTGATGAAAGTGAGGCTTGAACAGCAATCAGAAATTATCCACACCATCTGGACAATGAAACACATATATAAAGGAAGCTGAAGGGAGCTAAGGGTATGACACTGAGGAAGCCGCCGATACTGAGGAGTAGGCGGAGAAACGCGTCTGTCTATCATTGCCCGCACAGATAGCGGAGGAATCCATACGGAGGAACTCACACCAGCCTGATCGGTGTAAACCGACACCACCTGAGAAGGGAAAACTACCACCAGCTTGAATTCACGGACTCCGGATAAGGCTAAAGGTACAAGATATTACCATCAAAAGCCGGGAGGACGAACTGTCTGCTGCCGTGGATAGATGAGAAATTTAAGTCCCACAGCTAACAGGTGATCGGTGAGTCAATCAGCCGGGAGCACTATCACACGCACGGTGATTGCTTCGGAGACATTTTTGCATGACTAAACATTCATTCTATATATTTAGTACAGGCTACGGATAACTGGCTCAAACATCTGTGAAAGTATATTGGCTTAACGAGCATATTCATCTAAGAGCAAATAATTACCAGTGAAAGCAATTGCCACTAATCATTATAGCTCATTTGAATGTTGTTTCATTGTTTCATAAACATACCCAGGAATATCTTCAGCATTCCTTCACAATTTTGATACGTGGACTGTTACATTGTAGCAAGATTTCAAAAAGCAACTGAATACAGGTTTCAATTCTCTGGAGAGACTTTGCTTAAAATATGTGACCAGTATTACATCCATGGTTAAAATTAATACATATACAATCTGTGAGAAAAATTGTGAAGCATTCACTGATTACTATATAAATAGCTGTATTTTTAGGATTCATGCAAATTGTTCTTTTTTAAGAAAGGGAATTGTCCTGTTTTAGAATTATTATTATTTTTCATGTGGTGAGAGTGTTTCTGCCGGCCGGCAATAAGTTGAAATGTTTTAAACATTGCTAGAGAAATAATAAATTTTTCTTATAACTTTTTTTCATTTAATATAAATAAAATATCCACATCAAATGTGAACTAGCGCTCTCTTGATTTTCTTTTTTGTGCTTTATATTTGGGGCATATATACCAATAGCCCTATAGAGAGCAGCTTCAAAACATTTGTTAAATCACAGCGCCAGGTTTGGTTCATTCTTTGATCTCTAAAACCATACATAAAGGAGGATATTTATGAGGGACTGGCGATACTACGGGTTGAAATCTCAAGTGGGGGTATTGATGCAAAAAAACTAGTTATAGGCACCTGCTACAAACAGCCAGATATTAGCATACATGAGGAAGAACAACTCTTGCAGCAAATCAAAAGGGCTGCGGGATTGGGGGACATCCTAGTGATTGGGGATTTTAACTTTCCTGATATAAATTGGAGTAATGATTCATGTGTTAAAGCGAGGGGCAACAGGTTCTTAAATATGTTAAAGGATCACTACTTGTCTCAATTAGTCGAGGACCCAACTAGTGTTAAAACTACTCTGGATCTAGTAATTACTAATAATGTGGACATCATATCAAATACTAAAGTAGGGGAGACTTTGGGTAACAGTGATCACTATATAAACACATTCGACATCAGTTTTAGGAAGCATAGCTATAAGGGGTCAACAAAAACATTTAACTTTAGGAAGGCTAACTTCAGTATGCTGAGATGTGCACTAAACGACATTGAGTGGGAAGTTTAGTTTAATGGTAAGAACACTTCGGAAATGTGGGATGCTTTAAAAGGGTTGCTAGATAGCAATATTCACAAATTTATTCCCATGGGCAGTAAGCACAGGAGTACCAAACTTAAACCGATGTGGCTTAACAAGAAGGTCAAGGCAGAAATCGATAAAAAGAAGCATGCTTTCAAAGCATTTAAATCTAATGAAAAGGAGGATACTTTCCAGTACTACAACAAATGCAAAAAAGCAATAAGAGCAGCTAAAATTGAAAACGAAAAGCAAATTGCTATAGAGAGTAAATCCAATCCTAAAAATATTTTTAAATACATAAATGGCAAAAGATTAAAAAAGGAGAACATAGATCCAATAAAAGATGAATTTGGAGTTTTAATAAATGATGACGAATCAAAAGCAAAAATACTGAATACATTTTTTTCATCAGTGTTCACCAGAGAAGAACTGACGGTGGGAGTAGTGCATAGTGATAGGGATAGTAAGGATTCGTGGTTAGATACTTGTTTAATTGAAAAAGTAGTCAGGAAGAGACTATGCAAAATAAAGATTAATAAATCACCTGGCCCAGATGGTCTTCATCTGAGGGTTCTTATGGAGCTTAGGTCATAACTAGTAAGACCCTTATACTTGATTTTCAATAGTTCAATTAGATCTGGCATGGTACCGAAGGATTGGCGTATAGCAGAGGTAGTGCCATTATTTAAAAAGGATCCAAAAATCATCCGGGTAACTACAGACCGCTTAGTTTGACATCTATAGTGGAGAAAATATTGGAAGGAATTCTAAGGGATAGCATACAGGAGTATCTGCAGACTACTAAGATTATTAGCAAGAACCAGCATGGGTTTGTGAGGGACAGATCATGTCAAACTAACTTAGTTAACTTCTACGAGGAAGTGAGCTACAATCTTGACCAAGGAAAAGCAGTGGATGTGGACTACTTACATTTTGCAAAAGCCTTAAATACAGTGCCTCACAGGAGACTAATCCTCAAATTAAAGGAGCTTGGCCTAGGAAAAACTGTTTGTACATGGATAAGTAACTGGCTGGAAAACAGGGTACAGCGAATAGTATGGGAAGTCCTCAAGCTGGACACCAGTAGTCAGCGGAATACCACAGGGGTCCGTACTCGGGCCACTACTGTTCAACATATTTATCAATGACCTGGAAATAGGCCTGGAAAGCACAGTGTCAATCTTTGTAGATGATACTAAACTGTGTAGGGTAATTAATTCAGAAATAGATGTGGAGTCTCTGCAGAATGACTCATCTAAACTTGAAATTTGGGCGTCTAAATGGGGAATGAGGTTCAGTATAGAAAAATGCAAGGTTATGCATTTCAGGACTAAAAACAAACTTGCATCCTACATATTAAATGGGGAGAGTCTAGGGCAGGCATGTCCAAACTGCGGCCCTCCAGATGTTGTGAAACTACATATCCCAGCATGCCCTGACACAGTTTTGCTGTCAGAGAGTGCTAAAGCTGTGTCAGGGCATGCTGGGATGTGTAGTTTCTCAACAGCTGGAGGGCCGCAGTTTGAACATGCCTGGTCTATGGGTAACAGTTTTGGAAAAAGATTTGGGGGTACTCATTGATAATAAGCTTAAAAACCGTATACAATGTCAAAGTGCAGTAAAGAAGGCAAGTAAGGTGCTAGCATGCATAAAATGGGGAATTGAGACAAGGGACGAGGATGTAATTCTGCCATTGTATAAATCATTGGTACGTCCGAACCTGGAATATTGTGTTCAGTTTTGGGCACCACTGTATAAAAAAGATATTGGGGAACTCGAAAGGGTTTGATTAAAGGGCTAGAGGGACTGGATTACGAGGAAAGGCTTACTAGGTTGAATATGTATACACTGAAAACGAGGCGTCTAAGAGGAGACATTATTAATGTCTTCAAATATGTAAAGGGGCACTACAAAGAGTTATCAGAGGAATTATTTATTAAAAGAACTCTGTTTAGGATACGTGGGCACTCGTTGAGGCTGGAGGAAAATAAATTCTGCACGCAATGGAGGAAAGGGTTCTTTACCGTTAGTGCAATCAGGATTTGGAATTCCTTGCCAAAGAAAGTGGTAATGGTAGACTCTGTAAATGCATTTAAAAAAGGATTGGATGAATTTCTGATTGAAAAGGATATCCAAGGTTACAGCATTTAAAAAATTGACGTTGTTAATCCGGGTGTAACATGACTTATAGTTGTTAACTAGTCATAAAAACATTCTTCAGCAGGTACAATAAAATCAACTCAACTTAATACAGAATACAGGTTGAACACGATGGGCATTTTGCCTCTTTTCAACCTCAATTATTATGTTACTATGGGGGTAATTCTGAGTTGATCGCAGCAGGAATTTTGTTAGCAGTTGGGCAAAACCATGTGCACTGCGGGGGGGAAAGATATAACATGTGCAGAGAGAGTTAGATTTGGGTGGGTTATTTTGTTTCTGTGCAGGGTAAATACTGGCTGCTTTACTTTTACACTGCAATTTAGATTGCAGATTGAACACACCACACCCAAATCTAACTCTCTCTGCCAATGTTATATCTTCCTTCCCTGCAGTGCACATGGTTTTGCCCAACTGCTAACAAATTCCTGCTGCGATCAACTCAGAATTACCCCCTATGTTACTATTAGTCTGCCTATTCAACACAAAATATACACATATGTTAAAAGCACCAATAAATTTCGTATATAGGCCCTCATTCCGAGTTGATCGCTCACTAGCTGCTTTTAGCAGCAGTGCAAATGAAAAGCCGCCGCCCTCTGGGAGTGTATCTTAGATTAACAGCTCGAGATTTACTCCTAGCTAGCGATCAGTTCATTCTGTTTAGTTCCTGTTTTGACGTCACAAACACGCCCTGCGTTCGGCCAGCCATGCCTACGTTTCCCCAGCCACTCCTGCGTTTTTATCCGACACGCCTGCGTTTTTACACACACTCCCCGAAAACAGTCAGTTTCCTCCCAGAAACACCCACTTCCTGTCAATCACAGTGCGACTGAAAAGCGTCGCTAGACCTTGTGTAAAACTACATCGGTTTTTGTGAAAGTACGTTGCGCGTGCGCACTGCGCCCCATACGCATGCGCAGAAGTGCCGCTTTTTCACCTAATCGCTGCGCTGAGAACGAAAGCAGCTAGCGATCAACTCGGAATGAGGGCCATAGTTATTACCTTTTCTATAAGACACAAAGGGGGTAATTAAGACCTGATCGTAGCAGCAAATTTGTTAGCAATTGGGCAAAACCATGTGAAGTGCAGATACAGGTTGAGTATCCCTTATCCAAAATGCTTGGGACCAGAGGTATTTTGGATAACGGATTTTTCCGTATTTTGGAATAATTGCATACCATAATGAGATATCATGGTGATGGGACCTAAATCTAAGTACAGAATGCATTTATGTTTCATATGCACCTTATACACACACCCTGAAGGTCATTTAATACAATAATTTAATAACTTTGTGTATTAAACAAAGTTTGTGTACATCGAGTCATCAAAAAAACAAAGGTTTCACTATCTCACTCTCACTCAAAAAAGTCCGTATTTTGGAATATTCCGTATTTTGGAATATTTGGATATGGGATACTCAACCTGTATAACATGCAGAGAGAGTTAGATTTGGGTGGGGTGTGTTCAAACTGAAATCTAAATTGCAGTGTAAAAATAAAGCAGGCAGTATTTACTCTGCACAGAGACTAAATAACCCACCCAAATCTAACTCTCTCTGCAAATGTTATATCTGCCACACCTGCAGTGCACGTTTTTACCCAACCGCTAACAAATTTACTGCTACGATCAGGTCTGAATTACCCCCAAATTGTCCAGTTATGAGAACTATTGTGCAAGCTGAGGACGCACTTGGGGCCTGATTCATCACGGATCGTAGATGTGCAAAAAAATCGCACACCTACAATCCATTACAATGACATGCAGGGGGACGGCCAGCACTCCACCCCCCATAAACATGCGAAAGCAACTCACGATGGCAATGCTTTCACATGTTTAGGGTAGCCCTCTGTCTACGCAGCCTAGCTGCCAAGGTAGGTGGCTACCCGCCATGTTTCGGTCACAGCGGCTGTGTGTGACATCACGCAGCCTCGCGGTCCAGACATGCCTGCATTGTCCGGACTGCGCCCCCCAGCATCGATGCGACGTCCCCTAAACGCTGAGCTGACGCCCCCTACCACCTCTTCCTGTCAATCAGGCAGAGGCGTTCGCACAAGTGAGATGTTGTTGCACACTTCACAGGGCTTCAGCATGCGAGTGCTGCCGCAGCAGCGTTCCATGCTGAATTAGGCCTATGGTCCAATGGAGAAAAATATTAATTAGGAACACAAAATGTTCGATGGTGAAGATATTGTATCAGTAGCTCATTTAATTTAGATCAGAAGACAAGGAGACAAGTCCTGTTAATATTTAAATAGAAGCAAAGAAATTATTTTTTTTACCAGGGAAAATTGTGCAATTGTTACACAAGGACAATGCTGTGGCCCTCATTCCGAGTTGTTCGCTCGGTAAAAATCTTCGCATCGCAGCGATTTTCCGCTTAATGCGCATGCGCAATGTCCGCACTGCGACTGCGCCAAGTAAATTTGCTATGCACTTAGTAATTTTACTCACGGCTTTTTCATCGTTCAGGCGATCGTAATGTGATTGACAGGAAATGGGTGTTACTGGGCGGAAACAGGCCGTTTTATGGGCGTGTGGGGAAAAACGCTACCGTTTCCGGAAAAAACGCAGGAGTGGCCGGAGAAACGGAAGAGTGTCTGGCCGAACGCTGGGTGTGTTTGTGACGTCAAACCAGGAACGCCAAGCACTGAACTGATCGCAGATGCCGAGTAAGTCTGGAGCTACTCTGAAACTGCTACGAGGTGTGTAATCGCAATATTGCGAATACATCGTTCGCAATTTTAAGATGCTAAGATTCACTCCCAGTAGGCGGCGGCTTAGCATGAGCAAATCTGCTAAAATCCGCTTGCGAGCGAACAACTCGGAATGAGGGCCAGTGTCTCTTTCTATATTCATGTATGGATGAAACTATCAGCTGCCTGCATTTTGCTCCCTTAGAGCTGAGGACATTTGTTTGAGAGACTGTGCGATGGCCACAGGAAGAAAAGTATTAAAAAGCCATCAAAGCCTTTTGTCTCAAAGGTATCTAAATAATTGCATTAGTTTTGCTTATGAGTTAAAATTGGTCTATAATTTTGTAAATGTTCTGCAGACACAATAAAAGTCTCATTAATCCACATTACTAGTGTGTCACTGGGAGGTATTTGATATGCCGGATGTCGGGATCAGGGCACTCACCATACCGACACTGGAATCCCGACAGCCGGTATACAGACAACTATTCTCCAAAAACCAAACAATCCCTAGCGCTTATACAGCCACCTTTCCTGCTCAGTTTCTTATATATATATATATATATATATATATTTATATATATTTATATATATATTTATATATATAATAAGAATTTACTTACCGATAATTCTATTTCTCATAGTCCGTAGTGGATGCTGGGACTCCGTAAGGACCATGGGGAATAGCGGCTCCGCAGGAGACTGGGCACAAAAGTAAAAGCTTGAACTAGCTGGTGTGCACTGGCTCCTCCCCCTATGACCCTCCTCCAAGCCTCAGTTAGGATACTGTGCCCGGACGAGCGTACATAATAAGGAAGGATATTGAATCCCGGGTAAGACTCATACCAGCCACACCGTACAACCTGTGATCTGAACCCAGTTAACAGTATGATAAACGAAGGAGCCTCTGAAAAGATGGCTCACAACAATAATAACCCGAATTTTGTAACAATAACTATATACAAGTATTGCAGACAATCCGCACTTGGGATGGGCGCCCAGCATCCACTACGGACTATGAGAAATAGAATTATCGGTAAGTAAATTCTTATTTTCTCTAACGTCCTAAGTGGATGCTGGGACTCCGTAAGGACCATGGGGATTATACCAAAGCTCCCAAACGGGCGGGAGAGTGCGGATGACTCTGCAGCACCGAATGAGAGAACTCCAGGTCCTCCTCAGCCAGGGTATCAAATTTGTAGAATTTAGCAAACGTGTTTGCCCCTGACCAAGTAGCTGCTCGGCAAAGTTGTAAAGCCGAGACCCCTCGGGCAGCCGCCCAAGATGAGCCCACCTTCCTTGTGGAATGGGCTTTTACAGATTTTGGCTGTGGCAGGCCTGCCACAGAATGCGCAAGCTGAATTGTACTACAAATCCAACGAGCAATTGTCTGCTTAGAAGCAGGAGCACCCAGCTTGTTGGGTGCATACAGGATAAACAGCGAGTCAGATTTCCTGACTCCAGCCGTCCTGGAAATATATATTTTGAGGGCCCTGACTACGTCCAGTAACTTGGAGTCCTCCAAGTCCCTAGTAGCCGCAGGCACCACAATAGGCTGGTTCACGTGAAACGCTGAAACCACCTTTGGGAGAAATTGAGGACGAGTCCTCAATTCTGCCCTATCCGTGTGAAAAATCAGGTAAGGGCTTTTATAAGATAAAGCCGCCAATTCTGAGACACGCCTGGCTGAAGCCAGGGCTAACAGCATTACCACCTTCCATGTGAGATATTTTAATTCCACAGTGGTGAGTGGTTCAAACCAATGTGATTTTAGGAACCCCAAAACCACATTGAGATCCCAAGGTGCCACCGGGGGCACAAAAGGAGGCTGTATATGCAGTACCCCTTTGACAAATGTCTGGACTTCAGGCACTGAAGCCAGTTCTTTTTGGAAGAAAATCGACAGGGCCGAAATTTGAACCTTAATGGACCCTAATTTTAGGCCCATAGACAGTCCTGTTTGCAGGAAACGTAGGAAGCGACCCAGTTGAAATTCCTCTGTAGGGGCCTCTTTGGCCTCACACCACGCAACATGTTTTCGCCAAATGCGGTGATAATGTTTTGCGGTAACATCCTTCCTGGCCTTTATCAGGGTAGGGATGACTTCTTCTGGAATGCCTTTTTCCTTCAGGATCCGGCGTTCAACCGCCATGCCGTCAAACGCAGCCGCGGTAAGTCTTGGAACAGACAAGGTCCCTGCTGGAGCAGGTCCTTTCTTAGAGGTAGAGGCCACGGGTCCTCCGTGAGCATCTCTTGAAGTTCCGGGTACCAAGTCCTTCTTGGCCAATCCGGAACCACGAGTATAGTTCTTACTCCTCTCCTTTTTATGATTCTCAGTACTTTTGGTATGAGAGGCAGAGGAGGGAACACATACACTGACTGGTACACCCATGGTGTTACCAGAGCGTCCACCGCTATTGCCTGAGGGTCCCTTGACCTGGCGCAATATCTGTCTAGTTTTTTGTTGAGACGGGACGCCATCATGTCCACCTTTGGTTTTTCCCAACGGTTTACCATCTCTTGGAAGACTTCTGGATGAAGTCCCCACTCCCCCGGGTGAAGGTCGTGTCTGCTGAGGAAGTCCGCTTCCCAGTTGTCCACTCCCGGAATGAACACTGCTGACAGTGCTATCACATGATTCTCCGCCCAGCGAAGAATCCTTGCAGCTTCTGCCATCGCCCTCCTGCTTCTCATGCCACCCTGTCTGTTTACGTGGGCGACTGACGTGATGTTGTCCGATTGGATCAATACCGCCTGACCCTGAAGCAGGGGTTTTGCTTGACTTAGGGCATTGTAAATGGCCCTTAGTTCCAGAATGTTTATATGAAGAGATGTTTCCATGCTTGACCACAAGCCCTGGAAATTTTGTCCCTGTGTGACTGCTCCCCAGCCTCTCAGGCTGGCATCTGTGGTCACCAGGATCCAATCCTGAATGCCGAATCTGCGGCCCTCTAGTAGATGAGCACTCTGCAGCCACCACAGAAGAGACACCCTTGTCCTTGGCGACAGGGTTATCCGCTGATGCATCTGAAGATGCGATCCGGACCATTTGTCCAGAAGATCCCACTGAAACGTTCTTGCATGGAATCTTCCAAATGGAATCGCTTCGTAAGAAGCCACCATTTTTCCCAGGACCCTCGTGCACTGATGCACTGACACCTGGCCTGGTTTTAGGAGATTCCTGACTAGCTCGGATAACTCCCTGGCCTTCTCCTCTGGGAGAAACACCTTTTTCTGGACTGTGTCCAGAATCATTCCTAGGAACAGGAGACGTGTCGTTGGAATCAGCTGCGATTTTGGAATATTTAGGATCCACCCGTGCTGACGTAACACTAGCTGAGATAGTGCTACTCCGACTTCTAACTGTTCCCTGGACCTTGCCCTTATCAGGAGATCATCCAAGTAAGGGATAATTAAAACGCCTTTTCTTCGAAGAAGAATCATCATTTCGGCCATTACCTTGGTAAAGACCCGAGGTGCCGTGGACAACCCAAACGGCAGCGTCTGAAACTGATAATGACAGTTTTGTACTACAAACCTGAGGTACCCTTGGTGAGAAGGGTAGATTGGGACGTGGAGATAAGCATCTTTGATGTCCAGAGACACCATATAGTCCCCTTCTTCCAGGTTTGCTATCACTGCTCTGAGTGACTCCATCTTGAATTTGAACCTCTTTATGTAAGTGTTCAAGGATTTTAGATTTAAAATTGGTCTCACCGAGCCGTCCGGCTTCGGTACCACAAACAGCGTGGAATAATACCCCTGTCCCTGTTGGAGAGGTACCTTGATTATCACCTGCTGGGAATACAGCTTGTGAATGGCTTCCAAAACTGCCTCCCTGTCGGAGGGAGACTTTGGTAGAGCAGACTTCAGGAACCGGCGAGGGGGAGACGTCTCGAATTCCAGTTTGTACCCCTGTGATACTACCTGCAGAATCCAGGGGTCCACTTGCGAGTGAGCCCACTGCGCGTTGAAATTTTTGAGACGGGCCCCCACCGTGTCCGAGTCCGCTTGTAAAGCCCCAGCGTCATGCTGAAGACTTGGCAGAAGCAGAGGAGGGCTTCTGCTCCTGGGAAGAGGCTGCCTGGTGCAGTCTTTTTCCTCTTCCTCTGCCCCGGGGCAGAAATGAGTGGCCTTTTGCCCGCCTGTACTTATGGGAACGAAAGGACTGAGTTTGAAAAGACGGTGTCTTTTTCTGCTGAGAGGTGACCTGGGGTAAAAAGGTGGACTTTCCGGCCGTTGCCGTGGCCACCAGGTCCGATAGACCGGCCCCAAATAACTCCTCTCCTTTAAACGGCAATACTTCCATATGTCGTTTGGAATCTGCATCCCCTGACCACTGTCGCGTCCATAACGCTCTTCTGGCAGAAATGGACATAGCACTCACTCTTGATGCCAGGGTGCAAATATCCCTCTGTGCATCACGCATATATAGTAATGCATCCTTCAAATGCTCTATAGTTAGTAATATACTGTCCCTATCCAGGGTATCAATATTTTCAGTCAGGGAATCCGACCACGCCACTCCAGCACTGCACATCCAGGCTGATGCGATTGCTGGTCGCAGTATAACACCAGTATGTGTGTATATACCCTTCAGGATATTTTCTAGCCTTCTATCCGCTGGTTCTTTGAGGGCGGCCGTATCAGGAGACGGTAACGCTACTTGTTTAGATAAACGTGTGAGCGCTTTATCTACTTTAGGGGGTGTTTCCCAACGCGCCCTAACCTCTGGTGGGAAAGGGTATAGTGCCAATAATTTATTAGAGATTAGCACTTTTTTATCGGGGGAAACCCACGCTTTATCACACACCTCATTTAATTCATCTGACTCAGGAAAAGCTACTGGTAGTTTTTTCACTCCCCACATAATACCCTTCTTTGTGGTACTTGTAGTGTCAGAAATGTTCAATGCCTCCTTCATTGCCGTGATCATGTAACGTGTGGCCCTACTGGACATTACGTTTGTCTCCTCACCGTCGACACTGGACTCAGTATCCGTGTCTGGGTCTGTGTCGACCCACTGAGGTAACGGGCGTTTTATCGCCCCTGACGGTGTCTGAGACGCCTGGACAGGCACTAATTGATTTGTCGGCTGTCTCATGTCGTCAACAGTTTTTTGTAAAGTGCTGACATTGTCACGTAGTTCCTTAAATACAACCATCCAGTCAGGTGTCGACTCCCTAGGGGGTGACATCACTAATACAGGCAATTGCTCTGCTTCCACATCATTTTCCTCCTCATACATGTCGACACAATCGTACCGACACCCAGCACACACACAGGGAATGCTCTGATAGAGGACAGGACCCCACTAGCCCTTTGGGGAGACAGAGGGAGAGTTTGCCAGCACACACCAGAGCGCTATATATATATATATATATATATATATATATAGGGATAACCTTATATAAGTGTTACTCCCTTTTATAGCTGCTGTTTATAGTTTAGCTGCCAATAGTGCCCCCCCTCTCTCGTTTTTACCTTGATTCTGTAGGGACTGCAGGGGAGAGTCAGGGAGCCGTCCTTCCAGCGGAACTGTGAGGGAAAATGGCGCTTGTGTGCTGAGGAGATAGGCTCCGCCCCTTCACGACGGCCTTATCTCCCGCTTTTTTCTGGAAAACTGGCAGGGGTTAAATACATCCATATAGCCCAGGAGCTATATGTGATGTATTTCTTTTGCCATCCTAAGGTATTTCTGTTTTTTATTGCGTCTCAGGGCGCTCCCCCCCAGCGCCCTGCACCCTCAGTGACCGGAGTGTTAAGTGTGCTGAGAGCAATGGCGCACAGCTGCAGTGCTGTGCGCTACCTTAGTTGAAGACAGGAACGTCTTCTGCCGCCGATTTCACCGGACCTCTTCGTTCTTCTTGCTCTGTAAGGGGGCCGGCGGCGCGGCTCCGGGACCCATCCAGGCTGAACCTGTGATCGTCCCTCTGGAGCTAATGTCCAGTAGCCTAAGAAACCCAATCCACTCTGCACGCAGGTGAGTTCGTTTCTTCTCCCCTTAGTCCCACGATGCAGTGAGTCTGTTGCCAGCAGGACTCACTGAAAATAAAAAACCTAAAATAAACTTTTACTCTAAGCAGCTCAGGAGAGCCACCTAGCATGCACCCTTCTCGTTCGGGCACAAAAATCTAACTGAGGCTTGGAGGAGGGTCATAGGGGGAGGAGCCAGTGCACACCAGCTAGTTCAAGCTTTTACTTTTGTGCCCAGTCTCCTGCGGAGCCGCTATTCCCCATGGTCCTTACGGAGTCCCAGCATCCACTTAGGACGTTAGAGAAATAAATATATATATATATATTATATATATACATATACACACACACCTATATATGTACATTATATATATATATATATACACATACACACACACACACACACACACACACACACACACACACACACACACACACACGTGTGTATATATTTCAAATTAGTAAGCAGCTCCCAAATGGCAACACTGCAGTGCCAAGTAGTAGATAAAAATATATAGAGAGATACAAAACTATATATCAAGGGAGCACTTGCAATAAGTAATTTAAAAGAATAAATTTATTAGTTACACCTTAAAGATATAACAATTAAAACAATGTAGCAACATATAGCATATTGGTTGACATGTAACTCACAAACAATAATAAAAAATAGCTGTGTTAAATATATCTGACACAATCGACTCTGGAAATATCGTTTAAAAGTGCTTTATGAGAAATAATGTATTCCTTATTACCGTCCTTTTTGATAGAAGGTATTGGTGGCACGTTTTGCAGATGTAATATCAAAGTCTTATCCAGACATAAAGTAGACCCATATGAGCTCACCTCCTTATAATTCCTTTTGTGTAGTGTGGAATATTTGAAAACAGCACAACGTGAGGTGATTGTCGGTGTAGCAACCGATGTGATGAATTCTTCCGTTAATTCAATGTAATGGTGCTGTATAGGAGGGGGCAGAGGGAGGGCGCCGGGATGCTGCTGTCGTTACGGCGCTATGCTCCACCTGTGCCCGAGCGGCACTAACGACAGCCGTAGTGACAGATGTATGGAGGGTCTCTCTTACCGGATACAAATATTCCTAGTCATCGTAGTGTTGCAGTCTTAGCTCAATTTGGCAGCGTGGTGTGAGCTGATGGTATGCTGGCTCGACTAGGAAGCGTACCGGTGAGACGAGGTGTCAAGTAATGCGGGTTTCAGGCTCCTAACACGTTACGCCAGGAAGAGCCCCATTTATACACGTTACACCAGGTAGAGCTCCTTTTATACATGTTACACCAGGTAGAGCCGCTTTTATACACATTATACCAGGTAGAGCCCCTTTTATACATGTTACGCAAAGTATAGCCCCTTTTTTATATGTTATTGTGGACAGGTGCAAGAAGTGACATGGGAGCTGGCAATAGATATTTTAGACAGAGCAAGAGAGGTGGAGGGATAGAGAGGCAGAGGGGGCAGAGAGAGAGAGGGGAAAGAGGCCGAGAGCCGAGAGAGAGAGGAGAGAGAAAGGCAGAGAGAGGCAAGAGCGGAAAGGCAGAGAGTGGAGAGAGAGGCAGAGAGGAGAAAGAGGCAGAGAGAGCGAGAGAGGAGAGGCAGAGTGGAGATGGAAAAACATGTGTAAAATCAACTTCATTTATTTATATTCTGTGAGAGCAGCAGCGCTTGGGGCAGGGGCTGGGGAAATGTGAGAGGCCAGCAGCAGCACGAGGAGTGGTTGGTGTGTTAGAAAGCGGCATCACCCCTGGCAGCAGTGCTGGGGATGTGAAAGGAAGCCAGCAGCAGCACAGGGGTGGGAGGGTTTGCTGTATTACAAAACAACAGTGGCAACTCCCCCGGAATTCAGAGAGTGGTGCCCGTGGGAGTGGACGGGTGCAAGGGAAGAGGGGACCGGAGGCATTCTAAATCCCATACCAACAGCATCCACAGAGAAAACAGCCCAGGCTGGCAGCAATAAACTACAGTACAGTAAGTTCAGTAGCATGAGTTAGTGACTGGGCTGCAGAGGGAGGCGGGACCTGAAGGCTTCTGAAGGGGAGGGACCCTGCTCTTCCAGTCTAACCATGTCAGCCAGGTGCAGGCCCTCCTCTCTGCCCGGGCCACCCTGCAGTTTCCAAGTGATAGCGGCTCTGAATTCAAACTTGTTAGTGGGCCCAGAGTGGGCGGAGAGGTGAATGTGTGCGGGTGGGGTGACTGCGGCCTTGACCTGAGGGCACAGCGGCCTAGGTGGTAGCCCTGCTTGCCCACATCTAGAACCGCCACTGTCTGCATTTGCACAAGAAAACCTGAGTACATTTTCATGTATTAGCTGATCATGGATGAAGCCACACTATCTGTCAGCCGCAGTACAAATATGGAATCCCCCTTCTCAACATCTTTGGGGGTAGCTTTAGTAATGTTTCTAAAACATGCACGTGACGGTTTTGCCCATAGCAGCCAGATTTTATCTATCATTTACTAGAATTAGGTAGAGAAATTAGAGCTAGAATGTCTTTTGTTACTACAGGAAACACCTCCACTTTTCATTTTTAAAAGCTTTAGTAAATCTACCCTTTGGTCTTAAAGAGCAGAGTCACACACAACATTGCAGTGACCGCCATACAACATAGAGTGCATTGCAGTGACTGCCATACAATACAGAGAGTGGCATATAGGGCCTAATTCAGACCTGATCGCAGCAGCAAATTGTTCTCTAATGGGCAAAACCATGTGTATTGCAGGGGGGAGGGGACAGATATAACATGTGCAGAGAGAGTTAGATTTGGGTGGGGTGTGTTCAAACTGATATTTAAATTGCAGTGTAAAACTAAAGCAGCCGGTATTTACCCTGTACAGAAACAATATAACCAACCCAAATCGAACTCTCTCTGCACATATTATATCTGCCCCCCTGCAGTGCACATGGTTTTGACCATTAGAGAACACATTTGCTGCTGGGATGAGGTCTGACTTAGGCCTTAATGTATAAAACCTCACAGTGACTGCCATATAATACACAGAGTGTCAGTGACACTATATAATACAAAAAGCATCAGTGACCGCCATGCAACAGAGAACACATTTTTGATTGAAGCACATTTTATAAACTCACCAGCTGCTATTGTATATAACAGACAAGCAAAATGGGCACATTGAGACAAACATACTGTAGATGCATATGGATGCATAAAATGAAATAGGAACATATAAATCGAGAGTGTAGATTAAACTGTAAAACATCAACAGAGAAAAGCATGTGTTGATGAGTACTGTACTCAAAGCTTAGACTGTCCATCTTGTCCTGCTGATAGTAGTATAAACTAGCCTGGACATGGCA